>NC_087292.1:1187915-1535189 GCF_015220805.1 Pogoniulus pusillus
ATCAGGTTATTGATCTCCTTACAGTTAACATCTCCTAGATTTACTCCTGCCCTCCGAAGGTGTTGCCACACCCGTGGGGATGTGATGTTGCTGGAGTCTTTCCCAAGCCCTGGCACTCGCTACCATATGGCTCTCCCCTCACAAGGGCAGGCACCAGAGCCCGCAAAGTTCCCTGCAGCAGAGCTGAAATGCACATGACTCATTCCCAAAGTGCACTCAGGAGTGAAAGGATCTCACCTCCTGTCCCAGCCCCACTCCTCAGCAGACAAACCAGATCCGATGTCCTCCTTCCCTCAGGCGCTGCTGACCACAGCGTGCAGCAGGGCAGGGGAGCCCTGCAGCTGCTAAGAGCCCTGCAGCCGACAAGAGCCCTGCAGCCGCTAAGAACCCTGAAGCTGCTAAGAGCCCAGCAGTTGCTAAGAGCCCTGCAGCCGCTAAGAGCCCTGCAGCTGCTAAGAGCCCTGCAGCTGACAAGAGCCCTGCAGCCGCTAAGAGCCCTGCAGCCGCTAAGAACCCTGCAGCTGCTAAGAGCCCAGCAGCCGCTAAGCGCCCTGCAGCCGCTAAGAGCCCTGCAGCCGCTAAGAACCCTGCAGCTGCTAAGAGCCCTGCAGCCGCTAAGCGCCCTGCAGCCGCTAAGAGCCCTGCAGCCGCTAAGAACCCTGCAGCTGCTAAGAGCCCTGCAGCTGACAAGAGCCCTGCAGCCGCTAAGAGCCCTGCAGCCGACAAGAGCCCTGCAGCCGCTAAGAGCCCTGCAGCTGACAAGAGTCCTGCAGCCGCTAAGAGCCCTGCAGCCGCTAAGAACCCTGCAGCCGCTAAGAGCCCTGCAGCTGACAAGAGCCCTGCAGCCGCTAAGAGCCCTGCAGCCGCTAAGAACCCTGCAGCCGCTAAGAGCCCTGCAGCTGACAAGAGCCCTGCAGCCGCTAAGAGCCCTGCAGCCGCTAAGAGCCCTGCAGCCGCTAAGAGCCCTGCAGCCGCTAAGAGCCCTGCAGCCGACAAGAGCCCTGCAGCCGCTAAGAGCCCTGCAGCCGACAAGAGCCCTGCATCTGACAAGAGCCCTGCAGCCGACAAGAGCCCTGCAGCTGCTAAGAGCCCTGCAGCCGCTAAGAGCCCTGCAGCTGCTAAGAGCCCTGCAGCTGCTAAGAGCTCTGCAGCCTCTAAGAGCCCTGCAGCCGCTAAGAGCCCTGCAGCCGCTAAGAGCCCTGCAGCTGCTAAGAGCCCTGCAGCCGCTAAGAGCCCTGCAGCTGACAAGAGCCCTGCAGCTGCTAAGAGCCCTGCAGCCTCTAAGAGCCCTGCAGCTGCTAAGAGCCCTGCAGCCCACAAGAGCCCTGCAGCCGCTAAGAGCCCTGCAGCCGACAAGGGCCCTGCAGCCGCTAAGAGCCCTGCAGCTGACAAGAGCCCTGCAGCTGACAAGAGCCCTGCAGCCGCTAAGAACCCTGCAGCTGCTAAGAGCCCTGCAGCTGACAAGAGCCCTGCAGCCGCTAAGAGCCCAGCAGCCGCTAAGAGCCCTGCAGCCGCTAAGAGCCCTGCAGCTGCTAAGAGCCCAGCACCTGCTAAGAGCCCTGCAGCCGCTAAGAGCCCTGCAGCCGCTAAGAGCCCTGCAGCTGACAAGAGCCCTGCAGCCGCTAAGAGCCCTGCAGCCCCTAAGAGCCCAGCAGCCGCTAAGAGCCCTGCAGCTGACAAGAGCCCTGCAGCCGCTAAGAGCCCTGCAGCCCCTAAGAGCCCAGCAGCCGCTAAGAGCCCTGCAGCCGACAAGAGCCCTGCAGCCCCTAAGAGCCCAGCAGCCGCTAAGAGCCCTGCAGCCCCTAAGAGCCCTGCAGCTGACAAGAGCCCAGCACCTGCTAAGAGCCCTGCAGCCGCTAAGAGCCCTGCAGCTGACAAGAGCCCTGCAGCCCCTAAGAGCCCAGCAGCCGCTAAGAGCCCTGCAGCCCCTAAGAGCCCTGCAGCCGACAAGAGCCCAGCACCTGCTAAGAGCCCTGCAGCCGCTAAGAGCCCTGCAGCCGCTAAGAGCCCTGCAGCTGACAAGAGCCCTGCAGCCGACAAGAGCCCTGCAGCCCCTAAGAGCCCAGCAGCCGCTAAGAGCCCTGCAGCCCCTAAGAGCCCAGCAGCCGCTAAGAGCCCTGCAGCTGACAAGAGCCCTGCAGCCGACAAGAGCCCTGCAGCCTCTAAGAGCCCAGCAGGCGCTAAGAGCCCTGCAGCCTCTAAGAGCCCAGCAGCTGACAAGAGCCCTGCAGCTGCTAAGAGCCCTGCAGCTGCTAAGAGCCCTGCAGCCGACAAGAGCCCTGCAGCGCTAAGAGCCCCTGCAGCCGCTAAGAGCCCTGCAGCCGCTAAGAGCCCTGCAGCCTCTAAGAGCCCTGCAGCTGACAAGAGCCCTGCAGCCGCTAAGAACCCTGCAGCTGCTAAGAGCCCTGCAGCTGACAAGAGCCCTGCAGCTGACAAGAGCCCTGCAGCCGCTAAGAGCCCTGCAGCCGACAAGAGCCCTGCAGCCGCTAAGAGCCCTGCAGCCGCTAAGAGCCCTGCAGCCGCTAAGAACCCTGCAGCTGCTAAGAGCCCTGCAGCTGACAAGAGCCCTGCAGCCGCTAAGAGCCCTGCAGCCGCTAAGAACCCTGCAGCCGCTAAGAGCCCTGCAGCTGACAAGAGCCCTGCAGCCGCTAAGAACCCTGCAGCCGCTAAGAGCCCTGCAGCCGCTAAGAGCCCTGCAGCCGCTAAGAGCCCTGCAGCTGCTAAGAGCCCTGCAGCCGACAAGAGCCCTGCAGCCGCTAAGAGCCCTGCAGCCGCTAAGAGCCCTGCAGCCGCTAAGAGCCCTGCAGCCGCTAAGAGCCCTGCAGCCGACAAGAGCCCTGCAGCCGCTCAGAGCCCTGCAGCCGCTAAGAGCCCTGCAGCTGACAAGAGCCCTGCAGCCGACAAGAGCCCTGCAGCTGCTAAGAGCCCTGCAGCCGCTAAGAGCCCTGCAGCTGCTAAGAGCCCTGCAGCTGCTAAGAGCTCTGCAGCCTCTAAGAGCCCTGCAGCCACTAAGAGCCCTGCAGCCGCTAAGAGCCCTGCAGCTGCTAAGAGCCCTGCAGCTGCTAAGAGCCCTGCAGCCGCTAAGAGCCCTGCAGCTGACAAGAGCCCTGCAGCTGCTAAGAGCCCTGCAGCCTCTAAGAGCCCTGCAGCTGCTAAGAGCCCTGCAGCCCACAAGAGCCCTGCAGCTGCTAAGAGCCCTGCAGCCGACAAGGGCCCTGCAGCCGCTAAGAGCCCTGCAGCTGACAAGAGCCCTGCAGCTGACAAGAGCCCTGCAGCTGACAAGAGCCCTGCAGCTGCTAAGAGCCCTGCAGCTGACAAGAGCCCTGCAGCCGACAAGAGCCCTGCAGCCGCTAAGAGCCCTGCAGCTGACAAGAGCCCTGCAGCTGACAAGAGCCCTGCAGCCGACAAGAGCCCTGCAGCCGCTAAGAGCCCTGCAGCCACTAAGAGCCCTGCAGCTGACAAGAGCCCTGCAGCTGACAAGAGCCCTGCAGCTGCTAAGAGCCCTGCAGCTGACAAGAGCCCTGCAGCTGACAAGAGCCCTGCAGCCGCTAAGAGCCCTGCAGCTGACAAGAGCCCTGCAGCTGCTAAGAGCCCTGCAGCCGCTAAGAGCCCTGCAGCTGACAAGAGCCCTGCAGCTGACAAGAGCCCTGCAGCTGCTAAGAGCCCTGCAGCTGACAAGAGCCCTGCAGCTGACAAGAGCCCTGCAGCCGCTAAGAGCCCTGCAGCCGCTAAGAGCCCAGCAGCCGCTAAGAGCCCTGCAGCTGACAAGAGCCCTGCAGCCGCTAAGAGCCCTGCAGCCGCTAAGAGCCCAGCAGCTGCTAAGAGCCCTGCAGCTGACAAGAGCCCTGCACCTGCTAAAAGCCCTGCAGCTGTTAAGAACGCTGCAGCTGCTAAGAGCCCTGCAGCCGCTAAGAGCCCAGCAGTTGCTAAGAGCCCTGCAGCCGCTAAGAGGCCTGCAGCCGCTAAGAGCCCTGCAGCCTCTAAGAGCCCTGCAGCCGCTAAGAGCCCTGCAGTTGCTAAGAACCCTGCAGCCGCTAAGAGCCCTGCAGCTGCTAAGAGCCCAGCACCTGCTAAGAGCCCTGCAGCCGCTAAGAGCCCTGCAGCCGCTAAGAGCCCTGCAGCTGACAAGAGCCCTGCAGCCGCTAAGAGCCCTGCAGCCCCTAAGAGCCCAGCAGCCGCTAAGAGCCCTGCAGCTGCTAAGAGCCCTGCAGCCCGTAAGAGCCCAGCAGCTGCTAAGAGCCCTGCAGCCCCTAAGAGCCCAGCAGCCGCTAAGAGCCCTGCAGCTGACAAGAGCCCTGCAGCCGCTAAGAGCCCTGCAGCCTCTAAGAGCCCAGCAGGCGCTAAGAGCCCTGCAGCCTCTAAGAGCCCAGCAGCTGACAAGAGCCCTGCAGCTGCTAAGAGCCCTGCAGCTGCTAAGAGCCCAGCAGCTGACAAGAGCCCAGCAGCCTCTAAGAGCCCAGCAGCTGACAAGAGCCCTGCAGCTGCTAAGAGCCCTGCAGCTGCTAAGAGCCCTGCAGCTGCTAAGAGCCCTGCAGCCGACAAGAGCCCAGCAGCCGCAAGAGCCCCGCAGCAGCTGCTAAGCCCAGCAGCCGACAAGGGCCCCGCCAGCACCCAGCTGAGTCCTTGCGTGCAATGTGCTGCTCCCCGAAGGTTGCTTTTCACACAGCCAGCAATTAGCTCCTTCGTTCACCCCCCCCGGGGAAGGGTGGATGGCTGCGGGGCCGCGGGTGCGCTGCTCGGGCGGCTGCTGGGTCCATCAGCGGAGCTGCTGCTGCTGCGATTCATCTGCTGCTCCTTCCACACAGGCTTTGCCCCTCCGCCGACACTCCACTTGCTGCTCCCAACCACATTTGAGTGCTCAGTATGCCATGCAATGATAGAATGGGCTGAGTTGGAAGGGACTTTAAAAGCCACCTAGTTCCCAACCCCCTGCCTTTTGGGCAGTGACACTTCCCACCAGCACAGCTCGCTCAAAGCCTCATCCAGTCTGGCCCTCAACACCTCCGGGGAAAGGGCACCCACAGCCCCCCAGGGCAACCTGTGCCAGTCTTTCACCACCCTCACTCTCATCTCCAGTCAATGTGTGCTCATTCACAGCACACATCCTGCTGGCAGAGCCCTCCAGGCTCATCCAGTCCCAGCCTCCACCCAGCACTGCAGGCTCAGCACCAAACCATGGTCCTAAGCACCAATGCCCAGGGATGGGCACTGCAGCACTGCCCTGGGCAGACCACTCCAAGCTCTGAGAAGCCTTCCAGGGCACAAATAGTTCCTGAGCTCCAGCCTGAGCCTCCCCTGGGGCAGCCTGGAACCATTCCCTCTGCCTCTGGCCCTTGGCACCAGGGAGCAGAAGCTGCCCCCTCCTCCCTGCCACTTTCCTGTAGCTTAATAACTTTGATTTGCAGTCAGTGACACAGAAATGATCAGACAAGATCAAGATCAAGCTGTGATTCAGGGGCCCTGCTCTCCTTTATCACTACCCTTCTATCACCTGAGACTAAGGATCAGAGCCCAACCCCCACCTCACTGCAGCCTCCTCTCAGGGAGCTGTAGAGAGCAATGAGGCCTCCCTGGAGATGTTCCAGGTGAGGCTGGACAGGGCTGTTGGCAACCTGCTCTAGTGGAGGATGTCCCTGCTGAGTGCAGGGGCTTGGACTGGCTGAGCTCTGGAGCTCCCTTCCAGCCCAAACCCTTCTGCAATGTGAGGATTTCCTTGCTGGAGATCTCCATTTGTGTCCTCCCTGCATTCAGCCTTCACCTCCCTCCTGCCAGAGCCAATCCAACCTTGCTGCAGCTCAGTAACTGGGACAAGGATCTTCTGTCTGTGCCACCATCTGCCTCACTCTCCCAACCCCCTAACCCAAGTGCAGGGTTCTACACTTTGGCCACAACAACCCCAAGCAGCACTACAGGCTGGGGACAGAGTGGCTGAGAGCAGCCAGGCAGAGAGGGACCTGGGGGTGGTGGGACAGAGAGAGGCTGAAGATGAGGCAGCAGTGCCCAGGTGGGCAGCAGAGCCAATGGCAGCCTGGGCTGGCTCAGGAGCAGTGTGGGCAGCAGGACAAGGGAGGTTCTTCTGCCCCTGTGCTCAGCACTGCTCAGGCCACCCCTGGAGTGCTGTGTCCAGTTCTGGGCTCCTCCATTGCAGAGAGATGCTGAGGTGCTGGAAGGTGTTTGGAGAAGGGCAGCAAGGCTGGGGAGGGGCCTGGAGCACAGCCCTGTGAGGAGAGGCTGAGGGAGCTGGGGGGGTGCAGCCTGCAGCAGAGGAGGCTCAGGGCAGAGCTGATTGCTGCCTGCAGCTGCCTGCAGGGAGGCTGTAGCCAGGTGGGGTTGGGCTCTGCTGCCAGGCTGGGGCACTTAGTGCCATGGTCTGGTTGGTTGGGCAGGGCTGGGTGCTAGGTTGGGCTGGATGAGCTTGGAGCTCTCCTTCAAACTGCTTGATTCTGTGATTCTGTGCCCTCATCTCTGGTATCTCTGATCTTGATTAAAAAGGGGAAGCAGCCTTGTCCCTGATGCAGGTGGGGAAAGAGGAAATATCAATTGTCCAAGGTCATGAGCAGAGGGCTGGAGCTGCTGTGCTGTGGGGACAGGCTGAGAGAGTTGGAGTTGTGCAGTCTGGAGTGGAGAAGGCTCCAAGCAGACCTCACTGTATCCTTGCAGTATCTGAAGGGGGTACAGAAAAACTGGGGAGGGACTTTTGAGGGTGTCAGGGAGGGATAGGAGTGGGGGGAATGGATCCAAGCTAGAGGAGGGCAGATTTGGGTTAGACCTCAGGAAGAAGATGTTCAGCATGAGAGTGGTGAGAGCCTGGCACAGGTTGCCCAGGGAGGTGGTGGAAGCCTCATCCCTGGAGGTGTTTAAGGTCAGGCTGGATGTGGCTCTGGGCAGTCTGATGTAGTGTGAGGTGTCCCTGCCTGTGGCAGGGGTTGGAGCTGCATGGTCCTTGGGGACCCTTCCAGCCCTGACTATTCTGTGACTGTGATGTTATCAGCAAGGACGTTGCTGGATCTAGTGGGATCTGGGATTCCCAGCAGCAGCTTTTGGAACCTGGAATTGGGAAACAACTGCTGACCACTGCCCCTCATCTCTGGACACGCTTCAGCACCCTGCTGAAGTGCCCCAAACTGGGCACAGTGCCCAGTACAGGGGCATGATCCCTACCTTACTCCTGCTGGCCACACCGTTGTTGATCCAGGCTGGGATCTGCTTCCCAGTGGGCTGTGGCAGTGTGAACCCCCAGCTCATGCAAGCCTGCTCAGGAGCAGGCTGGGAACTTCTCTTCTCCAGATCCCTTCAGGAGATGGCAGCCCCTGGCAGGGAGTGTTTCCTTCCCTCTCATCCTTGCAAAGGAGACAGCTCCTGGGATTTTTTCCCCTCTGGACTTGGGCTTGCCCTGGAGATCTGTTTGCCTGTGCTCATTGCTGTGATTGTTGCCAGTGTGGAGAGCACCCAGACAAACGAATACAGCAACGAGTTCAGCAGCAGCATCTTGCTTATTGCTGCCCAAACACATCCCATGGGAACCAGGAGGTGGGACAGCAGCCACCCCCTGCAGGACAGCACCACAAGGGTCTGGTTGGCTGCAAGGTGCTGCCCCACTGCCTGCGTGGGCTGTCCACCCTCCTGGGAGGGGGTAAACATACCCACAGCATTGCCACTGCTGCTTTTGGGGTCACTCCCATCCCTATGGATATACTGCAAGGGATGGAGCAGGACCCACTCAGAGCCAGCTCCCCTGGATGTGGCAAGCAGCCCAGGTGCAGCCCTGCAGCCCAGGGACTGTGCGAGCTGCCTTGGGGCCACTGCTTGAGCCTAGCCCGGGCTGCGAGAGCTCTGCTCTGCCTCTGCTCACAGCCAGCTCTGCCTCTGCTCACAGCCAGCTCTGCTTGCCTGCACCACTGAAAGTGTGTCCAGCAGCTCCAGGGAGGTGCTCCAGCCCCTCTGCTCTGCCCTGGGGAGATCACAGTTGCAATATTGTGTTCAGTTTTGGGCTCCTCAGTCCAAGGCAGGCAGGGACCTGCTGAAGAGAGTCCAGCTGAGGGTGAGAGGATGATGAAGGGTCTGGGACATCTGACTGATGAGAGAAGGCTGAGAGGCCTGGGGCTGTTTAGTCTGGAGAGGAGAAGACGGAGACTGAGAGGAGATCTGAACAATGTCTGTAAATATCTGAGGGGTGGGGGTCCAGAGGAAGGGTCCAGGCTCTGTGCAGTGGCACCTGGTAATAGCACAAGGAATAGTGGATATCAGCTGGAACCCAGGAGGCTGCACCTCGAGGAAGGTGATTCTCCTCCTCTGCTCTGCTCTGCTCTGCTCTG
Organism: Pogoniulus pusillus; assembly: GCF_015220805.1. Taxonomy (NCBI): domain Eukaryota; kingdom Metazoa; phylum Chordata; class Aves; order Piciformes; family Lybiidae; genus Pogoniulus; species Pogoniulus pusillus. The sequence continues at coordinate 1,196,231 of NC_087292.1, forward strand.
CTCTGCTCTGCTCTGCTCTGCTGAGACCCCACCTGGAGTACTGCATCCAGCTCTGGAGCCCCTGGGACAAGAGGGCTGTGGAGATGCTGGAGTGTGTCCAGAGCAGGGCCAGGAGGATGCTGAGAGGCTGCAGCAGCTCTGCTGTGAGCACAGCCTGAAAGAGTTGGGGCTGTGCAGGCTGGAGCAGAGGAGGCTCCCAGGGGACCTTCTTGTGGCCTGCCAGGGTCTGAAGGGGGCTCCAAAAAAGCTGGGGAGGGATTTTGAGGCTGTGAGGGAGTGGCAGGAGTGGGGGGAATGGAGCAAAGGTGGAGGTGGGGAGAGTGAGGCTGGAGGTGAGGAGGAAGTTGTTGAGCAGGAGAGTGGTGAGAGGCTGGAATGGGTTGCCCAGGGAGGTGGTTGAGGCCCCATGGCTGGAGGTGTTTGAGGCCAGGCTGGCTGAGGCTGTGTGCAGCCTGCTCCAGTGTGAGGTGTCCCTGGGCATGGCAGGGGGGTTGGAACTGCCTGATCCTTGTGGTCCCTTCCAGCCCTGCCTGATTCTGTGATTCTATGAACATGAGGAGAAACTCCTTTACAGTGATGGTGACAGAGCCCTGGAGCAGGCTGCCCACAGAAGTTGTGGAGTCTCCCTTCAAAGACCACCTGGATGTGTTCCTGTGTGCCCTGCCCTGGTGACCCTGCTCTGGCAGGATCTGATGATTTGGACCCAATGATCTCTGGAGGTCCCTTCTGACACCTAACGTTCTGTGATCCCTGCCCTGCTCTCTGGAGCAGCACCACCAGTCCCTCTGTGCCAGGGCAGACACCCACCCTTCTCCTCTGCAGGCTGCACAGCCCCAGCTCTCCCAGCCTGGCCCCACAGGGGAGCTTCTGCAGCCTCTGCTCCTCTTGCTGGCCTCCTTTGGAGCCTCTGCAGCAGCTCCAGGTCCTCCTTGTGCTGTGTTCCCAGAGCTGGAGGCAGTGGTGCAGGTGAGGGCTGAGCAGAGCAGACTGGAGGGGCAGAATCCCCTCCCTGTGCTGCTGCTCTCCCTGCTCTGGCTGCAGCCAGCACACAGCTGGCTCTGGGCTGCAGCCACCAGTGCTGGCTCCTGGGCACTTTGGCACCACCTGACCCCTAGCTGAAGTCCCACCTGTGGCATCTCTAACTGCTGCTGCATTTCCCATGAACTGGGTTGGGTCTGTAACAAAAGGCTTTGAACAGTTGCCCCTTTGGAGGAGAGCAGAAGCAGTCCACAAGCCCTGTGGAGCACAGCCCGACCTGGGGCTGCAGCCCTGGGCTGCCAAGGGGCTGGAAAGCAGCAAATTCCTGCATGCAGGGGAAGCAATGTACCCTCCCCAGGGAAAGCAGCTGTCTCCCTCCTGCCTCAGGTGGTGCTGCAAGCAGCAGAACTCCTCAGCAGCTACTGAAGCAGCCTCCACAAAGTGCTGCAGGAGGCTGCTGAGTGCAGCCTGTGCCTGCTGGCTGGGGCTCAGCTGCTGGGCGCTGGGGAGGGCGAGAAGAGAACGTGGAGCACAGGCTGGGAGCAGCAGCTGAGGGCACTGGGGCTGTCTAGTCTGGAGAAGAGGAGGCTGAGGGAGACCTCATTGCCCTCTGCAGCTCCCTGAGAGGAGGCTGGAGCCAGGTAGGGGCTGGGCTCTTCTCACAGGTAGCAAGTGACAGGACAAGAGCAAACAGCCTCAAGCTGTGCCAGGGGAGGTTCAGGCTGGAGGTTAGGAACAGTCTCTTCCCAGCAGGGTTCTCAGGCCCTGTGCCAGGCTGCCCGGGCAGGTGGTGGAGTGCCCATCCCTGGAGGGGGTTCCCAGCAGCCTGGATGTGGTGCTGGGGGCTGTGGCTCAGCAGCAGTGTGGGGTTGTGAGCTCTGGGTGGGTGCTTGGACTGGGTGGCCTCAGAGGTCTCTGCCAGCCTCCCCAGCTCCATGGTTCTGTGAGAGCTGAGGGCCAAGCCAGGGCCTTGCCTCTGCAGGGCTCAGGCTCTCCACTTGCTGTAACTGTTCAGGGCTCCTCACTCGGAAGAACACAAACCTTCAGCAGAGTGCCAGGGCAAAGGCTGAGCTCAGATCAGAGTTGCAGATGCCTGTAAACCACAACTGGCCTGGCACAGATGCCTGCAAAGTACAGTTAGTGTGGGCCAGTTTCTGCTGCTGGGCACTGAGAGGGCTGCCCCTTGCAGACCTGTCCCTCCCCAGTGGCCTCAGCATTGCCCAGGGACCTGCCTGTCCCAGTGCCCCTGTGCCACCAGGCTCCCAGCCTGCCCTGATGGCAGCAGCCCCCTTGCTGCTGCAGTGCTGCAGGCAGACACAGCTCTCTCGACATGCCCTGGCAGAATCAGAGAATATAGAATCAGCCAGGCTGGCAGAGAGCTCCAAGCTCAGCCAGCCCAACCTATCCCCAGCCCCATCCAGTCAACCAGACCATGGCACCAAGTGCCCCAGCCAGGCTTGGCTTCAACACCTCCAGCCACAGCCACTCCACCACCTCCCTGGGCAGCCCATTCCAATGCCAATCACTCTCTCTGCCAGCAACTTCCTCCTAACATCCAGCCTAGACCTGCCTTGGCACAGCTCCAGGCTGTGTCCCCTTGTTCTGTTGCTGGGTGCCTGGCAGCAGAGCCCAACCCCACCTGGCTACAGCCTCCCTGCAGGCAGCTGCAGGCAGCAATGAGCTCTGCCCTGAGCCTCCTCTGCTGCAGGCTGCACACCCCCAGCTCCCTCAGCCTCTCCTCACAGGGTTTGTGTTCCAGGCCCCTCACCACCTTTGTTGCCCTTCTCTGGACACCTTCCAGCACCTCAACATCTCTCTTGAACTGAGGGGCCCAGAACTGGACACAAACCTGGCAGCCTGGCAGGCAGAACCTGGCAGCCATGCTACAGACTGCACCAGAGAGGCTGCTCTGCTCTGCTCTGCTCTGCTCTGCTCTGATCTGCCTGGGGGAGGAGGGAGCTGCTCAGCACTGGGGCTGGGACCCTGCAGCAAGCCTCATCTCCAGCCCCGACCCTGTCACCTGGCCCGGAGGGCAACCTCCTGCCTGAGGAATCAGGTGAGGAAGGCAGGAGCCTGCTGGTGGAAGCAGGGAGCTGCACGGGAGGTGGCAGCAGGGCCAGGCAGCCTGGGAGGAGCACAGGAGCACTGCCCAGCTGTGCAGGGATGGGGGCAGGAAGGCCAAGGCAGGGCTGGAGCTGGCAAGGGTGCAAAGAACAGGAAGGGCTCTGCAGGGCCAGCAGCCAGCAGAGGAGGCTCACAGGAAGCCTGGCCCCGCTGAGGAGGGAGGATGGCAGCAGGGGAGGTGGAGGCTGAGGTTCTCAGTAACTCTTCTGCCTTAGTCCTCACTGCCAGCCTTGCCCCATCCCCTCCAGACTCGATGGGGCACCAGCAGAGCACCAGGGGGTAAAGTCCCTCCCACCACAAGGGCAGACCAGGTTCAGGACCACCTGAGGAACCCCAACAGATCAATCTATGGGACCTGGTGAGATGCAGCTCCAGGGCCTTGGCTGGAGGAGTTGCTAAGCCACTCTCATGGCATGTGGAATGTCCTGGCAGTCAGGTGAGCTCCCTGGAGCCTGGGAGCAGGGAAATATTGTGTCCAGTTTGAACAAGGGTGAGAAAGAGGAGCCTGAGGATGCCCACCCTGGCAGCCTCACCTCTGGGCCTGGGCACATCGTGGGCAGGTCCTCCTGGAAGCTTTGCTGAAGCGCAGCCAGGACAGGGAGGCGACCAGAGGCAGCCAGCAGGGCTGCACCAAGGGCAAGTCCTGCCTGAGCAGCCTGGGGGCTTTCTGCAAGGGAGGGACTGCAGCAGTGGTCAGGACAAGCCCAGGAGATGTCACCTGCCTGGGCTTGTGCAGAGCCTTTGGCACAGTCCCCACAGGTCCTCCTGTCTCAGCTGGGGCTGTGCTGGGAGAGTCGAGGGGAGAAGGAACTGGCTGGATGGTTGCATCCCAGGGTCAACAGCTCTGTGCCCAGGTGGAGAGAGGTGACAAGTGGTGTCCCTCAGGGCCTGCATCAGCACTGCTCAGTGTCCTCATCAGTGCCACAGACAGAGCGACTGAGGCACCCTCAGCAAGGCTGCTGCTGGCACCAAGCTGAGTGGTGAGGTGACAAGACAGAGTCAGGATGGTGCCACCCAGAGGGACCTGGACAGGCTGCAGAGCTGGCTGAGGAGAATCTCCTGAGGCTCAGGAAGGCAAAGTGCAAGGTCCTGGGCCTGGGTCAGGGCCAGCCTCGATACCAATGCAGGCTGGGGGCTGATGAGATCCAGAGCAGCCCTGCAGAGAAGGACTTGGGGGTGCTGGGGGGGAGAAGCTGGGCAGGAGCCAGCAGTGGGCACTGGCAGCACAGAAGGCCAAGGGCAGCCTGAGCTGCATCCAGAGCAGTGTGGGCAGAGCTGGAGAGAGGAGATCCTGCCCCTCTGCTCTGCTCTGGGGAGACCTCACCTGCAGGGCTGGGGACAGCTCTGGGCCCAAACACACAAGAAGGACCTGGACCTGCTGGAGAAGGTCCAGAGGAGGCCACCAAGATGCTCAGAGGGCTGGAGGAGCTGTGCTGTGGGGGCAGGCTGAGCAAGTTTGAGCTGTGCAGCCTGGGGAAGAGAAGGCTGCAGGGAGGCCTCAGAGCTGCAGTTCAGTAGCTGCAGGGGAGCTGCAGGCAGGCTGGGGAGGGACTGCTCAGAAGGGGCTGTGGGGGCAGGCTGAGGGCAGTGGTTTGGAACTGGAGCAGGGCAGAGTTAGGTTGGGCAGCAGGAGGGAGCTCTGCACAGTGAGGCTGGGGAGAGACTGGCACAGGCTGCCCAAGGAGGTGGTGGAGGTCCCATCCCTGCAGACATTCAAGCTCAGCCTGGATGTGTCCCTGTGCAGCCTGCTGCAGCTGGAGCTGTCCCTGCTGCCTGCAGGGGCTTGGGCCTTTGAGGGTCCCTCCCAGCCTGATGCCATCTGTGACTGAAGCCTCACATCTGCTCAACAAGTGCCTCTGGCATGGCCTGGTCCTGGCAGGTGTCTCTAACATCCCTCAGCTTTTGTATGGGCACAGCCTCTGCAGCCTTCCTTCTGTGGGGGATGGATCCTTCCCCCTCCTAGCTCCCATTATCTCCTGAACTCCTTCCCTGGTTCCTGCCTGGGCAGTGCCCTTTCTGAACAAGGTGCCCAGGATGCTGAACACTCCAAGCTGGGTGAGCTTCCTCCTGACAGGCACAGCACAGAGCCCAGCAGGACAGGGCTGTGCCCACACATCAAGGAGGTGAGCAAGGAGCACCCCCAGCAACTGCACCCACCAGGGGAGAAGCCTGGTGGGCACTGATCAAAACCCAAGGGCTGCAGTGCCAACCCCCCTGTGCTGGCCTGGCAGAAGGCTGCTCTCTGCACAGCAGTGCCCACACTGCCTCGTGCAGCTGCTGCCTTGTGTCTGAGCAAGGGCCAAGGCTGCTGAAATGAGGCTGCCCACAGCCGTGGGGACCAACTCTGTCCCTCAGGCACTGCTGGGCTGCACCCTGCAGACAGCCTGGGCTCAGCCTGCCCTGCCCCTGCCTTTCAGCTCTCAGCACAGGCATCAGTGCAGCCACCCAGGCTGCTGCCCCTTCCTCTCCTGCTCTGCTCCTCCTGCCGAGCCTTACAGCTTTGCCCTGCCCCCGGAGCAGGAAGGCAGAGGGTGCCAGGAGCAGGAAGGCAGAGGGTGCCAGGGGCAGGAAGGCAGAGGGTGCCAGGGGAAGCAGCCTCGGAGTGCAGGGAGCTGGGCTGGGGTCTGGCAGAGCAGGGGCAGACCAGCAGCCTGCCTGCCAGGAGAGTCTCCTGCCACTGGGATCAGAAGCAATTAGGTGAGTTTCAAAGCAGATCAGACGCCCTCCTCCTTGCTGTCTCTGCTCCTGCACCAGTTCCCTGCCTTCCAAAGCCACATGTGCCACCCCAGTTCTCTGCCCTCCCCAGAGGGGCTCCCTCCACTCATGCTTTCCTTTTTCAGCCAACCTTGTCAGGTTCTTCATTTCAGGATTCATCCTCCCCAACTCTGCTCCTCCCAAAGGCTTACACAGACATGGAAGAGGTCACTCCTTGCTTTGCAGCAGGCAGAAAGCCTCTCTGGCCATCACCTGACTGAATTAAACAGAGACATCAAAAGCTCCTGTCCAATTCAACGTGACCAGACAGGCAGTGGAAGGCAGAGCAGAGACTCAGGCTGCTGCTGCTGCTGCTGCAGCTGATTTAAGGAGGGAAGATTTTTCCTCTTCAGGGGAAGAGAGTGAAAGCAGGAGGGCTCAAGCAGCCCTCAACATGCAGAGTGGCACCGTGCAAGTGGCACCAGGGCTGCCCAGGCTGCCCACAGCTCACCTGCACCAGAGGCACTCAGCCCTTGCTCCTCCAGCAGACAGGCAACAGGCACTGGCTGCAGAGGTGGTAGAATCACAGAATCAGGCAGGGCTGGAAGGGAGCACAAGGAGCAGCCAGTCCCAACTCCCCTGCCATGCCCAGGGACACCCTACCCTAGAGCAGGCTGCACACAGCCTCAGCCAGCCTGGCCTCAAACACCTCCAGCCATGGGGCCTCAACCACCTCCCTGGGCAACCCATTGCAGCCTCTCACCACTCTCCTGCTCAACAACTTCCTCCTCACCTCCAGCCTCACTCTCCCCACCTCCAGCTTTGCTCCATTCCCCCCACTCCTGCCACTCCCTCACAGCCTCAAAAGTCCCTCCCCAGCTTTTTTGGAGCCCCCTTCAGATCCTGGCAGGCCACAAGGTCCCCTGGGAGCCTCCTCTGCTCCAGCCTGCACAGCCCCAACTCGTTCAGGCTGTGCTCACAGCAGAGCTGCTGCAGCCTCTGATCATCCTCCTGGCCCTGCTCTGGACACTCTCCAGCATCTCCACAGCCCTCTTGTCCCAGGGGCTCCAGAGCTGGATGCAGGACTCCAGGTGGGGTCTCAGCAGAGCAGAGCAGAGCAGAGCAGAGCAGAGCAGAGCAGAGGAGGAGAATCACCTTCCTCGAGGTGCAGCCTCCTGGGTTCCAGCTGATATCCACTATTCCTTGTGCTATTACCAGGTGCCACTGCACAGAGCCTGGACCCTTCCTCTGGACCCCCACCCCTCAGATATTTACAGACATTGTTCAGATCTCTCAGTCTCAGTCCTCTCCTCTCCAGACTAAACAGCCCAAAGGCCTCTCAGCCTTCTCCACATTCTTCTTATAATGAGTGCTCCAGAGCTGGATGCAGTACTCAGGTGGGGTCTCAGCAGAGCAGAGTAGATTGATGTGCTTGGGGGAACTGAGTCAGCCAGGGGCTGGTCCTACATGGCTCCCTGGGACCCCCCCAGTACTTGGTGGGCATGTGGCCCACTCCCACAGCTGGCTGGGGACAGAGTGGCTCAGAGCAGGCAGGCAGAGAGGGAGCTGGGGGTGGTGGGAGAGAGGAGCTGCAGAGGAGGCAGCGGTGCCCAGGTGGGCAGCAGAGCCAATGGCATCCTGGGCTGGCTCAGGAGCAGTGTGGGCAGCAGGACAAGGGAGGTTCTTCTGCCCCTGTGCTCAGCACTGCTCAGGCCACCCCTGGAGTGCTGTGTCCAGTTCTGGGCTCCTCCATTGCAGAGAGCTGCTGAGGTGCTGGAAGGTGTTTGGAGAAGGGCAGCAAGGCTGGGGAGGGGCCTGGAGCACAGCCCTGTGAGGAGAGGCTGAGGGAGCTGGGGGGGTGCAGCCTGCAGCAGAGGAGGCTCAGGGCAGAGCTCATTGCTGCCTGCAGCTGCCTGCAGGGAGGCTGTAGCCAGGTGGGGTTGGGCTCTGCTGCCAGGCAGCCAGCACCAGAACAAGGGGACAGAGTCTGAAGCTGTGCCAGGGCAGGTTCAGGCTGGATGTTGTTAGGAAGTTGCTGGCAGAGAGAGTGATTGGCATTGGAATGGGCTGCCCAGGGAGGTGGTGGAGTGGCCGTGCCTGGAGGTGTTGCAGCCAAGCCTGGCTGGGGCACTTAGTGCCATGGTCTGGTTGGTTGGGCAGGGCTGGGTGCTAGGTTGGGCTGGCTGAGCTTGGAGCTCTCTTCCAGCCTGCCTGATTCTGTGATTCTATGATTCATTATCACTCAGCTCAACACAACTCTCTCATTACCAGCACACTTGAGTCCCTTCCTGAGCTTGGGCCACATTCCCATCCCACCCCACCCCATCCCATCCCTCAGCCTGCAGGCAGGTTAGAAGTGCACCACAAAGCTGCACTCAATCCACAAAGCAAACTGGGGAAGGCCCAACTTGCATGAGCATAAATGAGGCAGGCTGTGATCCACAAGGCTGCTGTGACAGGGACACTTCAGAGCACTGCAGTTAATTAGCACTTAATTAACTTTAATGCCTTGCAGAACTCTGCAAGCTGAGCTGGGCTGCATGCTGGCACTGCTGGGTCACCAGCTGCTTAGGCACTCAGCCCAACCAGCTTCTTGCTTCCAGCAAAGCTGCAAGGTGCAGTGCATTATGAGCTTGCCCTCTGCCAGCCTCTCACCACCTCTCAGGGGATGCTGTTCAATATCAAGCACATGGAGGTGCCAGGGATGAAAGAGGGGAGGTGGCACTGCTGGCTTCCGAGGGACTCCCTGGCTGCCTGAGGGTGGCAAAGCCTGGAAGGGGCACGGTGCCATGTGCAGGGGTGTCTGGGAGAGCCTGGGGCAGTGCAGGGAGCTCAGTGCCAGGGCAAGGGACAACCAGCCCCCTGCCATTGGGTTGGCTTATGGCCCACAGCCAGCCCTGCCAGGCTGCAGGTGTGGGCATGGCCATGCTTGGCAATGGGCAATCTGAGCCTTTGTCAGCTGGCACTGGAACAGGGTGGGCAAAGGGGCCTGAGAGCTGGGTGAGGTGTCCCACCTGGAGGACAGAAGGGTGGCTCCAGGCAGAGCCTGAGGCTGCAGCTGCTGAAGCTCTGTGCCCTCTCTCGCCTCGATGCTCCTGGGGCTGCCTGCTGCTGTCAGCCTCCCTGCAGAGCCAGGCCCAGGCAGGCACAGCCAGGGGCGTTTGATGCTGCAGCAGCAGAGCCTCAGCCCCCCGAGGGCGGCTCACGGCAGCAGCTCACAGGAGGGTGAAGGGAGGCATGGAGGAGAGTAGGGGCTGGAGAGACCCTCCCCGACCCTGGCACAGGGCTCAGGCACCGCCCGGGAGCCACCCTGAGAGCAGCGGCCAAGGGAGCAGCCTGCGGTGGCACTGCAGGGGCAGAGGCCAGGAGAAGGAAAAGAGCAGAAGGGAATCCCTCAGAAGGAAGGGCTGCCAGCTGGCAGCTGCAGAGCACCAGCTGGAGGCATGGCACGGCTCAGCACCCTCTTCCCCTCCGGGCAGCCTGAGCCCCGAGGCAGCTCGCTGCACCCCAGCTGCCCCTCACGGGTAGCTCTAGATGAATACACAGCCTGGCCAAGTGGAACCAGGGTGATGCCCCAGTGGGGCAGCAGGCACCACAGAAACCCTTCTGGTCGATGGCAGCTCCCAGATTCCCATCGGTTTCTCCCAAGGTGCCACTCTGTGGCCACCGTGGCAGACCGGGAGAGGTGGCAGGGGCCAGGATCTGCAGCGGGCAGGCAGGCAGGCAAAGCCTGGCAGCACTGCTCTGGGGCACCCTGTGGGCAGACATGACTCAGCTGTAGATTGGACGTGAAAAAGCAGCAGCAGCTGGAGGTGAAATCAAATTTTCGGGGGTAAGGACAAGTCCAATGGGAGGTAGCTGCTGGGGGAATGAGTTTAGCCTCTGCCAGGCACTTGTCGCTGCTCCGGCGTGGCCCTGGCGTGCCCTGCAGGGTGGCTGATGGCAATGCGCCTGCCACAGCCAGGGGGCCACGGGAGAAGACTCCAGGGAGCAAGGCCCCACGAGCAGGAGGCATCCAGGGAGATCCAGGCAAGGCTGGCACTCGGGGTTTGCACCAAGACCCTGGCAGCGGGGAGGGAGGAGAGGCAGGGTGGGGAGGAGCGAGCACAAGGTCAGCTGGAGAGCGGTGAGGAGCAGAGGACGGAGAGGCAGCAGCAGGCTGCTGGGGGCAGCTGCTCGGCAGGCAGGAGCCCAGAAGGAGCCTTCCCTGGCCACAGCAGCTCCGAACCCTGCTTCTACACCGTGGCAGTGAACGCCCTCCCTGGCTGCAGGGAGAGAGGAGGCACCGCAGGAGGGGAAGGAAAACTCACCCTGGGCACAGCCCCCAGCCCGCCCCCAGGAGTGGAGAGGATGACTTCGGGGCAGGGGCTGGATTTGGATAGCCTGGGGAGAGGCTGCCTGAGGGGGAGCACAGCAGGAGGAGCTGAAGGGCAGCCGCGGAGAGGGGCGCAGTGCCGCACGCAGCGGCCGCGGAGTGCTGAGGGATGGAAGCAGGGAACGCTCCCGCGGGAGCAGGGCAGGGCTGGCACAGCCTGCTGGGCAGGGAGCGGAGCAGCCTGTGCCAGCAGCCTGCAAAGGCTTCCAGCCGCGGAAGCACAGGCTGGCAGGGATTGGGAAGGACCTCCAGAGAGAGAGTCCAACCCCTGCCAGAGCAGGGTCACCCAGGACAGGGCACACAGGAACACTCCAGGTGGGGCTTGCAAGCCTCCAGAGCAGGAGCCTGCACAGCCTCTCTGGGCAGCCTGCTCCAGGCCTCCAGCACCCTCACACCAAAGGAGTTTCTCCTCATGCTGAGGTGGAACCTCCTGGGGTCCACTTTGTGTCCATTGCTCCTTGTCCTGGCACAGAGCAGCACTGAACGGAGCCTGGCACCTGCTTGGCACCCACCCCTCAGACATTTGTAGCCACTGGTCAAGTCCCCTCTCAGCCTTCTCCTCTCCAGACTAACCAGCCCCAGGCCTCTCAGCCTCTCCTCCTCACACAGATGTTGCAGTTGCTTCATCACCCTCACAGCCTCTGTTTGTCACTCTCCAGCAGATCCCTGTCTCTGGAACTGGGGAGCCCAGAACTGGGCACAGTCCTCCAGCTGTGTTCTCACCAGGGCAGAGCAGAGGTGCAGGAGAACAGGAGAACCTCCCTTGCCCTGCTGGCCTCATTTTTAATGCCCCCCAGGACCCCATTGGCCTTCTTGCCCAGCAGGGCACATTGCTGCCCATGCAGAGCTCATTGCCCAGCAGGACTCCAAGGTCCTTCTCCACGAAGCTGCTTCCCAGCAGCCATGGCCAGGGCTGCCCTGCAGCGGGGCAGGGGTGGCACCGGCCCCTGCAGGCACGGCTGGTGCCAGAGCACTGGGGCAGTTAGCACTGGGGGCATCAGCACAGACTGGACCAGCACTGGGGGGATCAGCACTGGAGGGATCAGCATGGGGTGGACCAGCATGGGGTGGACCAACACTGAATGGATCAGCACTGGGTGGATCAGCACTGAGGGGATCAGCACTGAGGAGATCTACATGGGGACTTATTCTGCAGGCTCAGGAGCTGCCCCAGCTGGCACTGCTGGTGGCCAGACAGAGTTAGAGCTCTCCTAGTCCCTTTGCCCTCTCTGCTTGCCAAAGGCTGCCCTGGGACCAGTGCATGTGGATCCCTAATCCTTTCCAGCGCAGCTCAGCCACAGCCTCCCCACAAAACCTCAGCCTCAGGCTGACCTGGTTCTGCCTCAGCCGTTAGGCAAGGCAGGCAGGCAGCCCCGGGTGGGGTCTCCCCGTGGGTGCCCCTGGAGCAGGCAGTGGGCACAGCACCCCCCGGCCTGGCTGTTGGTGAGCAGCACAAGCACCGCAGCGGGGTCCGCCTGCCTGCCCCTGTCCCCTCTCTCCCTTGCAACTCTGAGTTGCTTTTCACACTCACAATTTGCTGCTGCTTCTTTAAAAAAAGGGTTGGGGGGGAGCAAAAACTAAAACCCCTACACCCCCCCTCGTCTTTTTCTCTCTGCCGTTGCCAAGTGAAAGCCTCCAGACAAACAACAGAAGGAGCCCAGGGCGGCGCAGGAGCTGCGGCGCCGCTGTGGCACAGGCAGCAGCCGGGGAGAGCAGCGAGCAAAGCAGAGCTGTGCCTGCCCCCTCCCTGGCACATGACTTGGACTTGTGGTAGGCATCGCAGCAGAGGATTTCCGCAGAGGAGAAGCCTCTCTGCGCTCGCTGCCTCCCCACGCTCAGGCAGTCCCTGCGCCCGCCTCAGCAGCTGCCCTCCTTTGCATCCCTGCAGCCTCCCTGAGGGAAGCAGCCCCTCAGACTCGGGGTCTTACCAGGAGGGAAGCCTAGGCTGGGGGCAGAGCAGTTAGACATGCCAATCATAGAGTCACAGCAGGGGTTGGGCTGGAAGGCACCTCCAGAGCTCACCACCCTGCCCAGGTCCCCAGGAGAGGGGCAGCTGTACCCACACATCATCATAGACATCACAGCAGGGGTTGGGCTGGAAGGCACCTCCAGAGCTCAGCCAGTCCAAGCCCCTGCACTCAGCAGGGACATCCTCCACTGGAGCAGGTTGCCCACAGCCCTGTCCAGCCTCACCTGGAACATCTCCAGGGCTGGGCCTCAAGCACCTCCCTGGGCAACCTGTTGCAGTGCTGCAGCAGCCTCCTGGGGCAGAACTTGTTCCTCACATCCAATCTCCATCTGCTCTGCTCTGCTTTGCAGCCATTGTCCTTGTCCTTGAGTATCTCACCAGCACAAGTTTGGGATTATCCTGCTGGAAAGCAGCTCCATGAAGGACCTTGGAGTAGATCTCCATGGGCCAGCAATGTGCCCTGGTGGCCAAGAGGGCCAATGGTCTCCGGGGGTGCACTGGGAGAGGTGTGCCCAACAGGGCTAGGGAGGTTCTCCTCCCCCTCTGCTCTGCCATGGTGAGGCCACACCTGGAATGCTGTGTTCAGTTGGACTCCCCAATTCAGGAGGGACAGGGATCTGCTGGACAGAGTCCAAGGAGGGGCTAGGAGGATGACTGAGGGGCTTGAGCATCTCTCCTATGGGCAGGGAGGGACTGGCAGGGCTGAGGCTGGTTAGCCCGGAGAAAAGGCTGAGAGGGGATCTGATCAATGTCTATAAATACCTGGGGGATGGGGGTCAGGAGGAAGGGCCCAGGCTCTGTTCAGTGGCACCTGGTAATAGCACAAGGAATAGAGGACATGAGCTGGAAGCCAGGAGGCTGCACCTCAACATGAGGAGAAACTTCCCTGCAGTGAGGGTGACAGAGCCCTGGAGCAGGCTGCCCAGAAGGGCTCTGGAATCTCCTTCTCTGCAGACTTTCAAAGCCCACCTGGATGTGTTCCTGTGTGACCTACCCTGGGTGATGCTGCTCTGGCAGGGAGGGTTGGACCCAATGATCTCTGGACATCCCTTCCACCCCCCACCATTCTGTGATTTCCAAGGCTGAGACCTCAAGCACCTCCCTGGGCAACCTGTTGCAGTGCTGCAGCAGCCTCCTGGGGCAGAACTTGTTCCTCACATCCAATCTCCATCTGCTCTGCTCTGCTTTGCAGCCATTGCCCTCGTCCTGTCCCTGCAGCCCTTTGGGCACAGCCTCTCTGCAGCCTGCTTGGAGCCTCCTTAATGTCTCTCTTCCTATTGGAAAGAGGATACAAGGGCTGGGAGTGCCAGGATGAGGGACACTGGCTTTGAGCTGGGAGAGGGGACACTGAGAGTGGAGGCAAGGAAGAAACTCTGGAGTGAGGGTGGTGAGACACTGGCACAGGTTGAGGGTGGTGAGACACTGGCACAGGTTTCCCAGGGAGGTTGTGGAGCACAGAAGCACCCAATGTGATCTTTGATCACATTGGGTGCTTCTGTGCTCCACAACCTCCCTGGAGGTGTTCAAGGCCAGGTTGGATGAAGCCTTCAGTGACCTGGGGTTGGAGCTGGATGACCTTGAAGGTCTCTTCCAACCCAACCCACTCTCCAAAGCCATGACTCTACTCTAACAGGCAATTCTCTTGGCTCAGAGCCCAGAGCATTCTTCACAGACCAGCAATTTAGCAGCCAACATGGCACAAAACACAGATCCATGGCACTGAAAGGGCAGACAGACACTGGCACAGGCTGCCCAGGGCAGTGGTGGAGTCACCAACCCTGGAGGTGGTTAAAAGACACTTGGCTGAGGTGCATAGGGGTCTGAGAGGTTAGGTTGTGGTTAGACTTCCTGGTCCTCAGGTCTCCTCCAAGCAGGTGATTCTGTGTGCTCCTGTGTGTCTTAGTGGAATCTCTGGGAATGCCCAGAGAACAAGCAGCTGAGGTCTCCCCATTCAGGGCCAGAGTGGCTGAGAGCAGCCAGGCAGAGAGGGAGCTGGGGGTGGTGGGAGAGAGGAGCTGCAGAGGAGGCAGCAGTGCCCAGGTGGGCAGCAGAGCCAATGGCATCCTGGGCTGGCTCAGGAGCAGTGTGGGCAGCAGGACAAGGGAGGTTCTTGTGCCCCTGTGCTCAGCACTGCTCAGGCCACCCCTGGAGTGCTGTGTCCAGTTCTGGGCTCCTCCATTGCAGAGAGCTGCTGAGGTGCTGGAAGGTGTTTGGAGAAGGGCAGCAAGGCTGGGGAGGGGCCTGGAGCACAGCCCTGTGAGGAGAGGCTGAGGGAGCTGGGGGGGTGCAGCCTGCAGCAGAGGAGGCTCAGGGCAGAGCTGATTGCTGCCTGCAGCTGCCTGCAGGGAGGCTGTAGCCAGGTGGGGTTGGGCTCTACTGCCAGGCAGCCAGCACCAGAAGAAGGGGACAGAGGCTCAAGCTGTGCCAGGGCAGGTCTAGGCTGGCTGTGAGGAGGAAGTTGCTGTCAGAGAGAGTGATTGGCATTGGAATGGGCTGCCCAGGGAGGTGGTGGAGTGGCCGTGGCTGGAGGTGTTGCAGCCAAGCCTGGCAGGGGCACTTAGTGCCATGGTGTGGTTGGTTGGGCAGGGCTGGGTGCTGGGTTGGGCTGGAGGAGCTTGGAGCTCTCTGCCAGCCTGCTTGATTCTATGACTCTGACTCTACCCTCAAGGCCTGGGGAACAAGCCTGGAGGAGCTCTGCTGGCAGGCAGGGAGAAGCTGAGCTGCTGGGAGCCTCTCCTGCTTGTTTGTCTCCACAGGCTTACAACCAGAGCATGTTTGCAGCTGCACACTCCCTGCCCTGCTGTAATGACCCCAGTTACAAGGGTGGGATGGGTCTGAGCTGCTGGCACCCCACTGGAGCAGGGTGCCCTGCCTGGACAGCTGTGGGTTGCTATGGACACTTCATCTGCCCCTCCTCATTTGTGTACAGGCCTTTCAGATAGCTGCACCCAGCCAGACCCTTCCTGCTTTGCTGGGGGCCCAGCACAGGTTTGCTGCCCTCTTTCCCCCAGGGAGCTGGGTGACTCCCACTGCTGCTGCAGTCTGTCCAGGGCAGCTCTTCCTCCTCCCTACCTCTGGCTGCAAGGGACACGGGAGTTTGTGCCTGGAAGTTACTTGAGGGAAGAGCAGGTATTGGGCCAGGAGCAGAGATGCTCCGTGCTGAAGTTCATGCCAATGGCACCACTCATTGGGAACAGGCCCATGCCCAGCACTGCCTCAGTGACACCAAAGCCATTCTGGGCCACACTAGCACCTTTCCCATCTGCTGGTGGCCTCCACATCTTCTGCCTAGAGCTCAGACTACAACCCCCCAGCTGCTCTGCTGTGCTGCATCCATGGTGCAGGCACCTGGCAGGATCCTTGCCAAGCTGAGCTCTGCAGGGATGTCAGGAAATGCCCAGGCACTGCTGTGGCCCTGCCTCCCTGGGCTCACCTTCCTTGCTTTCTGACTTGCCTGGCCTCTGGGCTAGCCTGGCCTCACCACTGGGGCAGGAGAAAGGGCAAGGGCAGCACAGGAGGGCATTTGGCTTCCCTGACCTTCTGCTGCCTGCCCCTTCTAGAGCACTGCTCTGCCAGGGCTGTGAGTGGCACCATCACTGCCCCAGAAGGGAGCAGGTCTGAGAGCTGGCAGCTCCCTCAGCCACATGCACACATCTCTCAGTGGGGCAGTTAAACCTCAGGGGCAGTTCCCTGAAGGGCAGCAACCAGCAAGGCTGAGGGAGCCTCATCTCAAGCACCCACGGCTGGCAGAGGGGGTGACACTTCCCACAGGGGGGTGACACTTACTGTGTGGCCCTGTGCCCCCCTCAGTTGCCCACACTTCTCTCAGCATGCCTCGGTTTCCCTTTTGCCCTGCTGAACTGGCCTGCAGCAGAACTGTCCTGCTGGCCTCACTCATGCTAGGATGGCCTTGGGGACCCTGAGATGAGAGGCACTGCCCAGGTGCTGTATTTGGTGTTCTGCTAAACAACAGCCTTTGGCTGACTTCATTTGCAGCAGCCAGGACAGGAGGACAACATTTCAGTGCCTGGGCAAGGCAGACAATTTATAGCCTGATGCTAAAAAGAACAACAGTGACACAAAAGAGATAGCAGGGGCAGGCATCACTCTTCATTTGCTGCTGCTGGATCTGTTCTAACAAAGCAGGCTGCAGCCATGAGAACCTTCCCCCAGGCCATCCTCAGACACCTCTGCTTTCTTGAGTCAGAAGGTTCTCCATACTACCCTTGCTCTCCAGCCCCAGCAGAGCTCCCCTGAGGGCAGAGGGGCATGGGCAGAGCCTGCAGCTGGGGCAGACCAGCAGCTGGGGCAGAGCCTGCAGCTGGGGCAGGAGCAGCAGTTGGAGCAGAGCAGCAGTTGGGGCAGGAGCAGTAGTTGGGGCAGGAGCAGTAGTTGGGGCAGGAGCAGCAGCTGGGGCAGAGCCTGCAGCTGGGGCAGGAGCAGCAGTTGGAGCAGAGCAGCAGTTGGGGCAGAGCAGCAGTTGGGGCAGAGACTGCAGCTGGGGCAGGAGCAGCAGTTGGGGCAGAGCAGCAGCTGGGGCAGAGCAGCAGCTGGGGCAGGAGCAGCAGTTGGAGCAGAGCAGCAGTTGGGGCAGGAGCAGCAGCTGGGGCAGGAGCAGCAGCTGGGGCAGGAGCAGCAGCTAGGGCAGAGCAGCAGTTGGGGCAGAGACTGCAGCTGGGGCAGGAGCAGCAGTTGGGGCAGAGCAGCAGTTGGGGCAGGAGCAGCAGTTGGGGCAGAGCAGCAGTTGGGGCAGAGCAGCAGTTGGGGCAGGAGCAGCAGTTGGGGCAGAGCAGCAGTTGGGGCAGGAGCAGCAGTTGGGGCAGAGCAGCAGTTGGGGCAGGAGCAGCAGTTGGGGCAGGAGCAGCAGCTGGGGCAGGAGCAGCAGTTGGGGCAGGAGCAGTAGTTGGGGCATTGGCAGCAGCAGGGGCAGGAGCAGCAGTTGGAGCAGAGCAGCAGCTGGGGCAGGAGCAGCAGCTGGGGCAGGAGCAGCAGTTGGGGCAGAGCAGCAGTTGGGGCAGAGCAGCAGCTGGGGCAGAGACTGCAGCTGGGGCAGGAGCAGCAGTTGGGGCAGAGCAGCAGTTGGGGCATTGGCAGCAGCTGGGGCAGGAGCAGCAGTTGGGGCAGGAGCAGCAGCTGGGGCAGGAGCAGCAGCTGGGGCAGGAGCAGCAGTTGGGGCAGAGCAGCAGCTGGGGCAGAGACTGCAGCTGGGGCAGGAGCAGCAGTTGGGGCAGGAGCAGCAGTTGGGGCAGGAGCAGCAGTTGGGGCAGAGAAGCAGTTGGGGTAGGAGCAGCAGTTGGGGCAGGAGCAGCAGCTGGGGCAGGAGCAGCAGTTGGGGCAGGAGCAGCAGTTGGGGCATTGGCAGCAGCTGGGGCAGGAGCAGCAGTTGGGGCAGAGCAGCAGTTGGGGCAGGAGCAGCAGTTGGGGCAGGAGCAGCAGCTGGGGCAGAGCAGCAGCTGGGGCAGGAGCAGCAGTTGGGGCATTGGCAGCAGCTGGGGCAGGAGCAGCAGCTGGGGCAGGAGCAGCAGCTGGGGCAGAGCAGCAGCTGGGGCAGAGCAGCAGCTGGGGCAGGAGCAGCAGTTGGGGCAGGAGCAGCAGCTGGGGCAGGAGCAGCAGTTGGGGCAGAGCAGCAGCTGGGGCAGGAGCAGCAGTTGGGGCAGAGCAGCAGTTGGGGCAGAGAAGCAGTTGGGGCAGGAGCAGCAGTTGGGGCAGGAGCAGCAGCTGGGGCAGGAGCAGCAGTTGGGGCAGGAGCAGCAGCTGGGGCAGGAGCAGCAGTTGGGGCAGAGACTGCAGCTGGGGCAGGAGCAGCAGTTGGGGCAGGAGCAGCAGTTGGGGCATTGGCAGCAGCTGGGGCAGGAGCAGCAGTTGGGGCATTGGCAGCAGCTGGGGCAGGAGCAGCAGTTGGGGCAGGAGCAGCAGCTGGGGCAGGAGCAGCAGTTGGGGCAGGAGCAGCAGCTGGGGCAGGAGCAGCAGTTGGGGCAGAGCAGCAGTTGGGGCAGGAGCAGCATTTGGGGCAGAGACTGTAGCTGGGGCAGGAGCAGCAGCTGGGGCAGGAGCAGTAGTTGGGGCAGGAGCAGCAGTTGGGGCAGGAGCAGTAGTTGGGGCAGAGCAGCAGCTGGGGCAGGAGCAGTAGTTGGGGCAGAGCAGCAGTTGGGGCAGGAGCAGCAGTTGGGGCAGAGCAGCAGCTGGGGCAGAGCAGCAGCTGGGGCAGGAGCAGCAGCTGGGGCAGAGCAGCAGTTGGGGCAGAGCAGCAGCTGGGGCAGGAGCAGTAGTTGGGGCAGGAGCAGCATTTGGGGCAGGAGCAGTAGTTGGGGCAGAGCAGCAGTTGGGGCAGGAGCAGCAGCTGGGGCAGGAGCAGCAGCTGGGGCAGGAGCAGCAGTTGGGGCATTGGCAGCAGCTGGGGCAGGAGCATCAGCTGGGGCAGGAGCAGCAGCTGGGGCAGGAGCAGCAGCTGGGGCAGAGCAGCAGCTGGGGCAGGAGCAGCAGTTGGGGCAGGAGCAGCAGCTGGGGCAGGAGCAGCAGTTGGGGCAGGAGCAGCAGTTGGGGCAGAGCAGCAGTTGGGGCAGGAGCAGCAGCTGGGGCAGGAGCAGCAGTTGGGGCAGAGCAGCAGTTGGGGCAGGAGCAGCAGCTGGGGCAGGAGCAGCAGTTGGGGCAGAGAAGCAGTTGGGGCAGGAGCAGCAGTTGGGGCAGGAGCAGCAGCTGGGGCAGGAGCAGCAGTTGGGGCAGGAGCAGCAGCTGGGGCAGGAGCAGCAGCTGGGGCAGGAGCAGCAGTTGGGGCAGAGCAGCAGTTGGGGCAGGAGCAGCAGCTGGGGCAGGAGCAGCAGTTGGGGCAGAGCAGCAGTTGGGGCAGAGAAGCAGTTGGGGCAGGAGCAGCAGTTGGGGCAGGAGCAGCAGCTGGGGCAGGAGCAGCAGTTGGGGCAGGAGCAGCAGCTGGGGCAGAGCAGCAGCTGGGGCAGGAGCAGCAGCTGGGGCAGAGCAGCAGCTGGGGCAGAGCAGCAGTTGGGGCAGGAGCAGCAGCTGGGGCAGAGCAGCAGCTGGGGCAGAGCAGCAGTTGGGGCAGGAGCAGCAGCTGGGGCAGGAGCAGCAGCTGGGGCAGAGCAGCAGCTGGGGCAGGAGCAGCAGTTGGGGCAGGAGCAGCAGCTGGGGCAGAGCAGCAGTTGGGGCAGGAGCAGCAGCTGGGGCAGAGCAGCAGCTGGGGCAGAGCAGCAGCTGGGGCAGGAGCAGCAGTTGGGGCAGGAGCAGCAGCTGGGGCAGGAGCAGCAGCTGGGGCAGAGCAGCAGCTGGGGCAGAGAAGCAGTTGGGGCAGGAGCAGCAGTTGGGGCAGGAGCAGCAGCTGGGGCAGGAGCAGCAGTTGGGGCAGGAGCAGCAGCTGGGGCAGGAGCAGCAGTTGGGGCAGAGACTGCAGCTGGGGCAGGAGCAGCAGTTGGGGCAGGAGCAGCAGCTGGGGCAGGAGCAGCAGTTGGGGCAGAGACTGCAGCTGGGGCATTGGCAGCAGTTGGGGCAGGAGCAGCAGTTGGGGCATTGGCAGCAGCTGGGGCAGGAGCAGCAGTTGGGGCAGGAGCAGCAGCTGGGGCAGGAGCAGCAGTTGGGGCAGGAGCAGCAGCTGGGGCAGGAGCAGCAGTTGGGGCAGAGCAGCAGTTGGGGCAGGAGCAGCATTTGGGGCAGAGACTGTAGCTGGGGCAGGAGCAGCAGCTGGGGCAGGAGCAGTAGTTGGGGCAGGAGCAGCAGTTGGGGCAGGAGCAGTAGTTGGGGCAGAGCAGCAGCTGGGGCAGGAGCAGTAGTTGGGGCAGAGCAGCAGTTGGGGCAGGAGCAGCAGTTGGGGCAGAGCAGCAGCTGGGGCAGAGCAGCAGCTGGGGCAGGAGCAGCAGCTGGGGCAGAGCAGCAGTTGGGGCAGAGCAGCAGCTGGGGCAGGAGCAGTAGTTGGGGCAGGAGCAGCAGTTGGGGCAGGAGCAGTAGTTGGGGCAGAGCAGCAGTTGGGGCAGGAGCAGCAGCTGGGGCAGGAGCAGCAGCTGGGGCAGGAGCAGCAGTTGGGGCATTGGCAGCAGCTGGGGCAGGAGCATCAGCTGGGGCAGGAGCAGCAGCTGGGGCAGGAGCAGCAGCTGGGGCAGAGCAGCAGCTGGGGCAGGAGCAGCAGTTGGGGCAGAGCAGCAGTTGGGGCAGGAGCAGCAGCTGGGGCAGGAGCAGCAGCTGGGGCAGGAGCAGCAGTTGGGGCAGAGCAGCAGTTGGGGCAGGAGCAGCAGCTGGGGCAGGAGCAGCAGTTGGGGCAGAGCAGCAGTTGGGGCAGGAGCAGCAGCTGGGGCAGGAGCAGCAGCTGGGGCAGAGCAGCAGCTGGGGCAGGAGCAGCAGTTGGGGCAGAGAAGCAGTTGGGGCAGGAGCAGCAGTTGGGGCAGGAGCAGCAGCTGGGGCAGGAGCAGCAGCTGGGGCAGGAGCAGCAGTTGGGGCAGAGCAGCAGCTGGGGCAGGAGCAGCAGTTGGGGCAGGAGCAGCAGCTGGGGCAGGAGCAGCAGTTGGGGCAGAGCAGCAGTTGGGGCAGAGAAGCAGTTGGGGCAGGAGCAGCAGTTGGGGCAGGAGCAGCAGCTGGGGCAGGAGCAGCAGTTGGGGCAGGAGCAGCAGCTGGGGCAGAGCAGCAGCTGGGGCAGGAGCAGCAGCTGGGGCAGAGCAGCAGCTGGGGCAGAGCAGCAGTTGGGGCAGGAGCAGCAGCTGGGGCAGAGCAGCAGCTGGGGCAGAGCAGCAGTTGGGGCAGGAGCAGCAGTTGGGGCAGGAGCAGCAGCTGGGGCAGGAGCAGCATTTGGGGCAGAGCAGCAGCTGGGGCAGGAGCAGCAGCTGGGGCAGGAGCAGCAGTTGGGGCAGGAGCAGCAGCTGGGGCAGGAGCAGCAGTTGGGGCAGGAGCAGCAGCTGGGGCAGAGCAGCAGTTGGGGCAGAGCAGCAGCTGTGCTTCTGTGCTCCACAGCCTCCCTGGAAGTGTTCAGGACCAGGTCCTGAGCAACCTGTTCTAGCGGGAGGTGTCCCTGCCCATGGCAAGGGGTTGGAACTGGATGACCCTTGAGGTCCTTTCCAACCCATGAACACGGGGCTGGGGAGGAGCAGCTGAGGGCCCTGGGGCTGCTTAGTGTGCAGAAGAGGAGGCTGAGGGCAGACCTCACCGCAGACCCAGGAGCAGATCTAGAGGAGGATCATGGCAGGAGCTCCACCTCTCCCTGCAGTCTCTTTCACCCTCGGGCCCTCCTCTTCCCCGGTGAGAGCTCCCTGGCGGGAGCAGTGCAGAGCTGTGTGCCCTCAGCAGTGCAGTGCCCTGGCAGCTGGCTGCATGGCACTGCAGCGTGGGAGCAGAGCTTGCCATGTCCCCAGCAGCCAGCCTGGGCAGAGGCAGGCAACGGATCCCAGCTCCTACCCGGTGCCAAGAGGGATCTGCTCATTCCCTGCGTTTATTTCCTTCCCTCACTCTCGGTGGCTCCAGGACCCTCTACCGGATCCTGACACTACTGACAACTCCCCCTGCCCCCTTTCTGTCCCCAGGCTGTCCCCAGAGCCTGGGCAAAGCTGTGCAGGGAGGGCAGTGCTGAAGGCAGGCAGGCGCTTGCAGGGCTGCGGCCAGGAGGGTCCCTTTGAAGGTCTGATTAGCTCACCGCGAACCTCCCGGGGGCAGAGCCGCAGCCCTGTCAGCCCCTGGAGCCATCAGGCCATGCCTGACTTGCTGCCTGATTCCGATCTGCATAATTCAGCCCAATCCTGCAGGCCGACTCCGGCGGCCAGGCTGAGCGCACAGCTCCCGGCCCCCGCCCGCCGCTCCAGCGGTGCTCAGCGAGCCCCCGGCGGCGGCAGAGGAGCGGCAGGCGTGCGGCCAGCAGGCTCAGATAAGGCACTAATCCCACCATATGCTTGCAACCCACTTTGCACTTCCCCCCCTCGCCCTTCTGCAGCGCTGGGCGAGGCCAAAATCCAGCAGGAAGAAAGAGGAAGGGAGGAAGATTTGTCCCCTGCCATCTGCGCCCCCACCTCTGTGCGTCTGCAGCCTGCGGCTTTCGGGCAGGGCTTGCGGGGGACCTGGTGGGAATTGGGATGCTGGGGAAGGGGAGGGAACAGCTCCTGGTCACAGACACGGGGCCGAGTCCCGCTGTTAGGTGTGGTCCACCTAACCCAATCAAAGTGCTGAGCTAGGCTGGCGCCGAGCCTCCTGCGTGTGTGCAACATCTCAGCAGCACTCTGCCAAGCATCCTCTCCTCCAGCTGGCACTGCCCCTTGCTGTTCACCAGGGCTGCAGGGCAGCCCCACGATCCCCTCAGCAGCTCCAGATGGTCTCTGCTTGACCAAGGGACCAAGGGCCAGCTGCAGGAAGAGGGAAAGAGCCAAGCTCACATCTCTCTGGGGGAGCAGAGACGTGCCTGCAGGATGGAGCTGTGCCTGCCAGCCTTCCTCAGTGCCCAACACGTGTTCTCACAAGGAAGGTGCAAGTGGCACCCACCTTCCTGGCAGGTTTCACCTGTGGACACTGGAGGTGGACCTCATTACACCTGTGCACAGCACCCAGTGCAGCGCAGGGCAGAGCTGCCATGGGTGACACTGCTGCCACCCTGCTGGGGCATCCCCTCACAGAATCACAGTTAGACCTCTGAGATCACCCAGTCCAACCTGCCCCCTAACCCTGCTCATTAACTGACCCCTGGCACTAAGTGCCTCATGCAGCCTCCTTTTAAACACCTCCAGGCACAGCCACTTCACCACCTCCCTGGGCAGCCCATTCCAGTGCCAATCACTCTCTCTGCCAGCAACTTCCTCCTAACACCCAGCCTGAACCTGCCCTGGCACAGCTTGAGGCTGTGTCCCCTTGTTCTGCTGCTGGCTGCCTGGCAGCAGAGCCCAACCCCACCTGGCTACAGCCTCCCTGCAGGCAGCTACAGACAGCAATGGGCTCTGTCCTTAGCCTCCTCTGCTGCAGGCTGCACACCCCAGGCTCTGTCAGCCTCTCCTCAGCCTGGCTGGTGTCTGATGGGGCAGAGAAGATGAGGAAGACCCTAGATGCCTCTCCGTGGCCTCTCACCCCCGGGTTGGGTGAGGTGCTGCGTGGGACAAGGCAGGGCTCTTCTCAGACAGGTTTCTGGATTGCTCAGACCAGGGTGGGTGTTCTGTTAGTGAGCAAGGGGAAAGAGGCTCCCCTGTCCCTCCTGGGAGGCTGGCAGGATGATCTCCAAATGCCCTCACCTCCTTCTGCCTCTGTGCTGGGAAGAGAGTGGCACACAGCTACCACCCACCTGGGAACGTCCCCCTCGGCTTCAGCAGCTGCGGGAAAGCAGCTTGAGACATTGAACGGGAACCACATGGCTGATGCCCTTCAAGCCCACCCTGGGCACAGGAAAGCAAACTCTGCCCTTGCTGCCTTCAGGACCTGCCAGAGGGAAAAGTGCTGCGCAGAGGTGAAGGCAGGGGGGGGCCGAGGGAGCGGCGCTGGGCTGAGCCCGGGGCTCCGGCAGCCGGCGCCAAACGCATTCCCAGGCGCCGCAAATGTCACGGCGCCGGTCGGAAGGAACTGGGTACAGGTCCCTTTTAAATAGAACCAAGCAGATGGGAGGAGGATGATTAGATTGCTTCCAAGCTGCCAAATTCCTTTGCTGCAGCTAAAGTTCTTCCCCAGAACGTCCCAGCCCACAGTGTTCCTGAGCACTCTGCTGAGGCTTCTCCACCGGCAGTGGTGCTCCGAGCAAGAAAACACATCCCTCCAGGGAGGGCCCTGGTGGGAAGGCTTCTGCCTCCCCTTCCAAGCCAGAGCGACTCCTATCCTCCTGTGGACCCATCCTGGGAAGGCAGAGGTCCCCTTCACCCTGTGCCATAAAGCAACCATCCCAGACCATTCCCTGACTGTTCATGGCAGAACCTCCCAGTGAGGAACCACTTCCCTGGCAGGGGCTGTCTTGGCATCCTCCTAATTCCAGCTGTGCTGAGCCACCACATCCCGGACTGCATCCAAAGCAGCATGGCCAGAGATGGAGAGAGGGGATCCTGCCTCTCTGCTCTGCTCAGACCTCACCTACAGGGCTGCACCCAGCTCTGCAGCCCTCAACACAGAAAGGACATGGACCTGATGGAGAGGGTGCAGAGGAGACTACCAAAATGATCAGGGGTTGGAGCAGCTCTGCTGTGAGGACAGGCTGAAGGAGCTGGGGGTGTGCAGCCTGGAGAGCAGAAGGCTCCAGGGAGAGCTCAGAGCTGCTGCCAGTGCCTGAAGGGGCTCCAGAAGAGGTGGGGAGGGACTATTCCCAAAGGGCTGCAGGGACAGGACGAGGGCAATGGCTGCAAAGCAGAGCAGAGCAGATGGAGATTGGATGTGAGGAACAAGTTCTGCCCCAGGAGGCTGCTGCAGCACTGCAACAGGTTGCCCAGGGCAGTGCTTGAGGCTGCAGATATTGAAGGTGAGGCTCACCAAGGCTCTGAGCAACCTGGATCCAGTTGAGGGTGTCCTTGCTGAGTGCAGGGGCTTGGACTGGCTGAACCTGGGAGGTCTCTTCCAGCCCAGCCCATTCTATGACTCTATGATTCTGTGATCCTCAGCTGCCCCCTTGCCAGCTCACCCAGAAACCCACCAGACCCCAGTGCAGAGGCACAAAAGGAAGTCAGCAGCCATAAGCACCCCAGGAGCAGAGCAGTGAGAGGCTTGCTGGCTGCTGGCAGACAGCCCCTGGGCTCTCGTGGTGTGGGCTCCCTCCTTCGGCGCCGCCTGTGCCTCCAGCCGCGGTGCCAGCTGTGCTCCCAGCTGCTGGCAGCGGGGCCCTTGCAGGCCACACTCTGACTCTTCAAGGTGACAGTGCAGTATGCAGCCTGGACAGTGCAGTGTGCTGTGCCCCCTTCGCTTCCAGTGCCCAGGCACAGGATTCAGGCCTCGTGCTGAGCTGGGCACCAGGGGAATGGGGGTGGGAGGAGAGGTGGGGATGTGCTCTGGGGCTCCTTAGTGACACAGAAGTGATGCTTCTCCTACCTGGGCTTGGGGCCACCTAGAGCCAAGAAACCACAGAACTCCCCTTGCAGATCATGCCCAGGCTCTCCCTCCAGCTGTTGGGAAGCCATGGAAGCCACCACAGCCCTCTTTTTGCAGGCTGGAGGCCAGGTCAGCAGCCCAGGGTGCAGAGCAGCAGCACCATGATGTCCCTCATCACAGACCCAGCAAAGGGGTTTGGAGTCAAACCTTTGCTGCCCCACTGAGGGACTGAGGAGGGCACAAATAGCTGCTCTGCCTGGCAGGGCATTCCCTTCTCTTTGTAGGCACTACTGGACTTCCCCTGGGGAGAGGACAGACTTCCCAGGAGACAACATGTGGGCAGCACTGTGGTCACCTAAAGCTGGGGATGGTGTCCCCTACCACCTGGCCTGGCTGGATTTCTGCCAGCCCAGTCTGACTGTGGCCAGCAGACCCAGGGAGCTTCTCTTCCCCCTCTACTCTGCCCTGGTGTTGTCCAACCTCGAATGCTGCATCCAGCTCTGGGCTCCCCAGTCCAGGAGGGACAGGGATCTGCTGGAGAGAGCCCAAGGGAGGGCTCCAAGGATGCTGCAGGGAGTGCAGCACTGCCTGAGGAGGAGAGGCTGAGAGCCCTGGGGCTGAGAGTCCATAGAGAAGGCTGAGAGGGGACCTGAGCAATGTCTGTAGGTAGCTGAGGGCTGGGGGTCAGGAAGGGAGGCACAGGGACAGCCTCTGCTCACCTGTGCCCTGCCACAGGACAAGGGCAAGGGATGGAAACTGCAGAGGGACAGTGATCTGCTGGAGAGGGTCCAGCGGAGGGCTATGAGGATGATGAAGGCACTGGAGGGCATGGCTGATGAGCAGAGGCTGAGGGCCCTGGGACTTTTTAGTCTGGAGAAGAGAAGACTGAGAGGGGATTGGATCAATATTTCTAAGTATCTGAGGGCTGCCAGGAGTGGGGGGACAGGCTCTGCTCACTGCCCCCTGGGGTAGGACAAGCAGCAATGGGTGTAAGCTGCAGCAGAAGAAGTTCTGCCTCAACACAAGGGGGAACTTCTTGACTGGAAGGGTCCCAGAGCCCTGGCACAGGCTGCCCAGAGAGGCTGTGGAGTCTCCTCCTCTGGAGCCTTTCCAGGCCTGTCTGGATGTGTTCCTGTGTGACCTGTTAGATAGCATTGTCCTGCTCTGGCAGGGAGGTTGCACTGGATGATTTCCTTGGGTCCCTTACAACCCCTGACATCTGTGAGCCTGTGAACATGGAGAAGAACTTCTTCACTGGAAGGGTCCCAGAGCCCTGGCACAGGCTGCCCAGAGAGGTTGTGGAGGCTCCTCCTCTGGAGCCTTCCCAGCCCTGTCTGGATGTGTTCCTGAGTGCCCTGTGCTGGATTCTCTGCTGCTGCTCTGGCAGGGGCTGGACTGGCAGATCCCCAGAGGCCCCTTCCAGCCCCTGACATCCTGGGGTCTGTGATCTGTGAGAGCCAAGGCCAAGCACAGGCAATGCCTTCCTTCAACTCCAGCCTCCAGCAGCCATCCCCATTTTCCCCAGAAAGAAGCAAAAGCATTTCCTGACCTGAGGGCACCAGGGGCAGTTCTCTCTGTGGCTGCAGGACTAACCTGTGGCACCACTGAGCCCACTCTCTGGTACCCCATTGCCAAAGCACCCCCCCCACTTTCTCTGCTAACACAGCTGCTGGATCACAGATACAAACCCCTCACTGTCTCACATCTACTTCTGCCTCCTCCGTGGTGCTCTTTGTGTCCAGAACTGCAAGAGAGGCCCGAAGTGATGCCAGCAGCCCTGCCCCTGCTCAGCAGCTTGTGCAAATCCAGCACACTGCAAGGAGGCAGCAAGCCCCAAGGCAGCTGAGAGCACAGCATCATCTCCTCCATGCTCCCCGGGCACCCTGCAGGGCACACTGCATCAGGAGTGTCCTGAGCCCAGCTGGCAGGCTGTGAGTGGCCGAGCCAGGAGGTGCCCCAGAAGAGGCTGCAAGGCAGCAGAGCCCAGAGGGCACTGGCGGGAGGGCTGCTGAGCCCGAGGAGCCGCAGCAGAGCGGCACAGCTGCTGCCAGCTCCGCTCGCAGCCCACACACTGCCGAGTGGCTGGTGGGAGGCTGCTCTCTGCATTGCAAATCCCTTCTTAGTCGAGAGCTGCAGTGCTGCCTGGAAGGCAAACAGCCGCTCTGGAGAGAGAGCAAAGGGCTCCTGAGCGGCACCGACCCCTTCCCTGCCCAGGGAGCTGGCCCCGGCAGCGCCTGGCTGTGCAGAGAGACAAAGCTTCCCCGGCAGGCAGCCTGCCCGGGACCAGCAACCATCCACTGCCATTTGCCTGCTCTGGCGCACGCAGCCCTGCCTGAGCTGCTTCTTCAAGGCAGGGAAGCAGGAGGAGGGCAGGAGAAGGCAAAGGGAAGAAGGCTTCCAGGCCTGTGCAGGCTGGCTGGAAGCAGAAGAGCTGCAAGGAATGGAGAGATCAATGAGCCCCCAGAGCAGGACTGCAGCCCCTGGGCAGCCTGGGCCAGGCAGTTCCCAGAAGGTGCTAGGACATACAGATAGACTGGCAGTGTGCAGGGTGTGCAGCAGTGTGCCCTTGGGTGTGCAGCAGTGTCCCCTGCTCTCTGTGTGCAGCAGTGTCCCCTGCTCTGTGTGCAGCAGTGTGCCCTGCTCTCTGTGTGCAGCAGTGTCCCCTGCTCTGTGTGTGCAGCAGTGTCCCCTGCTCTGTGTGCAGCAGTGTCCCCTGCTCTGTGTGTGCAGCAGTGTGCCCTGCTCTGTGTGCAGCAGTGTCCCCTGCTCTGTGTGCAGCAGTGTGCCCTGCTCTCTGTGTGCAGCAGTGTCCCCTGCTCTGTGTGTGCAGCAGTGTCCCCTGCTCTGTGTGTGCAGCAGTGTCCCCTGCTCTGTGTGCAGCAGTGTGCCCTGCTCTCTGTGTGCAGCAGTGTGCCCTGCTCTGTGTGCAGCAGTGTCCCCTGCTCTCTGTGTGTGTGCAGCAGTGTCCCCTGCTCTGTGTGCAGCAGTGTCCCCTTGCTCTGTGTGTGTGCAGCAGTGTCCCCTTGGGTGTGCAGCAGTGTCCCCTGCTCTCTGTGTGTGTGCAGCAGTGTCCCCTGCTCTGTGTGTGCAGCAGTGTCCCCTTGGGTGTGCAGCAGTGTCCCCTGCTCTCTGTGTGTGTGCAGCAGTGTCCCCTGCTCTGTGTGTGTGCAGCAGTGTCCCCTTGCTCTGTGTGTGTGCAGCAGTGTGCCCTGCTCTGTGTGTGCAGCAGTGTCCCCTGCTCTGTGTGTGTGCAGCAGTGTCCCCTGCTCTGTGTGTGTGCAGCAGTGTGCCCTTGCTCTGTGTGCAGCAGTGTCCCCTGCTCTGTGTGTGTGCAGCAGTGTGCCCTTGCTCTGTGTGCAGCAGTGTGCCCTGCTCTCTGTGTGCAGCAGTGTGCCCTGCTCTGTGTGCAGCAGTGTCCCCTGCTCTGTGTGCAGCAGTGTCCCCTGCTCTGTGTGTGCAGCAGTGTCCCCTGCTCTCTGTGTGTGCAGCAGTGTCCCCTGCTCTCTGTGTGTGCAGCAGTGTCCCCTTGCTCTGTGTGTGTGCAGCAGTGTCCCCTGCTCTCTGTGTGTGCAGCAGTGTCCCCTGCTCTGTGTGCAGCAGTGTCCCCTTGCTCTGTGTGTGTGCAGCAGTGTCCCGTTGGGTGTGCAGCAGTGTCCCCTGCTCTCTGTGTGTGCAGCAGTGTCCCCTGCTCTCTGTGTGTGTGCAGCAGTGTCCCCTGCTCTCTGTGTGTGCAGCAGTGTCCCCTGCTCTGTGTGTGCAGCAGTGTCCCCTTGGGTGTGCAGCAGTGTCCCCTGCTCTCTGTGTGTGTGCAGCAGTGTCCCCTGCTCTGTGTGTGTGCAGCAGTGTCCCCTGCTCTGTGTGTGTGCAGCAGTGTCCCCTGCTCTGTGTGTGTGCAGCAGTGTGCCCTGCTCTGTGTGTGCAGCAGTGTCCCCTGCTCTGTGTGTGTGCAGCAGTGTCCCCTGCTCTGTGTGTGTGCAGCAGTGTCCCCTGCTCTGTGTGTGCAGCAGTGTGCCCTTGCTCTGTGTGCAGCTGTGTCCCCTGCTCTCTGTGTGCAGCAGTGTGCCCTGCTGTGTGTGTGTGCAGCAGTGTGCCCTGCTCTGTGTGTGTGCAGCAGTGTCCCCTGCTCTGTGTGCAGCAGTGTCCCCTGCTCTCTGTGTGCAGCAGTGTTCCCTGCTCTGTGTGTGTGCAGCAGTGTCCCCTGCTCTGTGTGTGCAGCAGTGTCCCCTGCTCTGTGTGCAGCAGTGTCCCCTGCTCTGTGTGCAGCACTGTCCCCTGCTCTCTGTGTGTGTGCAGCAGTGTCCCCTGCTCTGTGTGCGTGCAGCAGTGTCCCCTGCTCTGTGTGCAGCAGTGTTCCCTGCTCTGTGTGCAGCAGTGTTCCCTGCTCTGTGTGCAGCAGTGTCCCCTGCTCTCTGTGTGTGTGCAGCAGTGTCCCCTGCTCTCTGTGTGTGTGCAGCAGTGTGCCCTGCTCTGTGTGTGTGCAGCAGTGTCCCCTGCTCTGTGTGTGTGCAGCAGTGTCCCCTGCTCTCTGTGTGTGTGCAGCAGTGTCCCCTGCTCTCTGTGTGTGCAGCAGTGTCCCCTGCTCTCTGTGTGTGTGCAGCAGTGTCCCCTGCTCTGTGTGTGTGCAGCAGTGTCCCCTGCTCTCTGTGTGTGTGCAGCAGTGTCCCCTGCTCTCTGTGTGTGTGCAGCAGTGTGCCCTGCTGTGTGTGTGTGCAGCAGTGTGCCCTGCTCTGTGTGTGTGTGCAGCAGTGTGCCCTGCTCTCTGTGTGTGTGCAGCAGTGTGCCCTGCTCTGTGTGTGTGCAGCAGTGTCCCCTGCTCTCTGTGTGTGTGCAGCAGTGTGCCCTGCTCTGTGTGTGTGCAGCAGTGTCCCCTGCTCTCTGTGTGTGTGCAGCAGTGTCCCCTGCTCTCTGTGTGTGTGCAGCAGTGTGCCCTGCTCTGTGTGTGTGTGCAGCAGTGTGCCCTGCTCTGTGTGTGTGTGCAGCAGTGTCCCCTGCTCTCTGTGTGTGTGCAGCAGTGTGCCCTTGCTCTGTGTGCAGCAGTGTCCCCTGCTCTCTGTGTGTGTGCAGCAGTGTGCCCTGCTCTGTGTGTGTGCAGCAGTGTCCCCTGCTCTGTGTGTGTGCAGCAGTGTGCCCTGCTCTGTGTGTGTGCAGCAGTGTGCCCTGCTCTGTGTGTGCAGCACTGTCCCCTTGCTCTGTGTGTGTGCAGCAGTGTGCCCTGCTCTGTGTGTGTGCAGCAGTGTGCCCTGCTCTGTGTGTGCAGCACTGTCCCCTGCTCTGTGTGTGTGCAGCAGTGTGCCCTTGCTCTGTGTGCAGCAGTGTCCCCTGCTCTGTGTGTGCAGCAGTGTGCCCTGCTCTGTGTGTGTGCAGCAGTGTCCCCTGCTCTGTGTGCAGCAGTGTCCCCTGCTCTGTGTGCAGCAGTGTCCCCTGCTCTGTGTGTGCAGCAGTGTCTCCTGCTCTGTGTGTGCAGCAGTGTCTCCTGCTCTGTGTGCAGCAGTGTCCCCTGCTCTGTGTGCAGCAGTGTCCCCTGCTCTGTGTGCAGCAGTGTCCCCTGCTCTGTGTGTGCAGCAGTGTCCCCTGCTCTGTGTGCAGCAGTGTCCCCTGCTCTGTGTGTGCAGCAGTGTGCCCTGCTCTGTGTGTGTGCAGCAGTGTCCCCTGCTCTGTGTGCAGCAGTGTCCCCTGCTCTGTGTGTGCAGCAGTGTGCCCTGCTCTGTGTGTGTGCAGCAGTGTCCCCTGCTCTGTGTGCAGCAGTGTCCCCTTGCTCTGTGTGTGTGCAGCAGTGTCCCCTGCTCTGTGTGCAGCAGTGTCCCCTTGCTCTGTGTGTGCAGCAGTGTCCCCTGCTCTGTGTGCATGCAGCACTGTCCCCCTGCTCTCTGTGCCTCCTCCAGAGTAGAGGTTTCATTCTGAGAGCTCCTCAGCTTCCTCACTTTGCCTCAGTTGCATCTCCAGATGTGCACATCTCCATCCCCCAGCACCCATTTCACACTCCCAGCAGCAAGCTCTGCTGCCAGCCACACAGCTCTGCTGGCTCTGAAGCTCTCTGGGGAGCCTCAGCAAGGCAAGCCTCATGTCCACTGCTCCACAAGCTTCCCATCAGCAGCTTTCTGGGAGCCACCACACTCAGTGCTGGGCACTACTACCCAGGGGCAAAGAGATTGGCTGGGAGCAACTTAGCTGAGCTGCTCAGGGGCTGATGGAGTGTGGGAGTCCAGGAGTCCCTTACTGGTGACAAGGGGTTTTTGGGAGTGGTGGAAGGGACAGGAGCACCATGGAGCTGGAACCTGGGAGCTGTGCAGTGGGGTTCCTGTAGAGAGAGCCCAGCTGGGCCAGGGAGCCTCTCCTGTGGAAGGCAGCTGCTGCTAAGTGCCAGGATTCTTCCTCCCTCTGTGCCCTTAGAAACCAAGCAACGGGGCAGGAGGAAGACAGGTGCCCTCAGGAAGGCTCTCCAAGGGACAGATAATGTCTGCACTCCTGCTCCTATCTGCTTGTTCCTCATGGGTTGTGCATGCTGATGAGAGCTCAGGAGCAGGATGGGAAGAAGGAACTGAGGAAACCCTCAGAAGAAGGCACAGCAATGCCCAGCAGCAGGGACACAGTGCCAGGGGGGGCCCTGGGGTGGATTTCATGCACCATGGCGTCTGAGCAGAAGTACCATGGGCACTGTGGGGTCAGGCAGTGCCAGATCCATGTGTCCTGGGCCAAGCTAACCCTGCAGCTCTGCCTCTGCAGTCCCACCCTCCCCACAGCATCCTCCTGCTCACCCCTCTGAGTGTACTCAGTGCAAGGCTTCTAGAACAACCAATTGAGCCATCTGCCCACCTGGGCACCTGTCCTGCCAGAGCTCAGTCTGCTGCTCCTCAAGGGACAGAGCCAGGCAGCTGCTAGGGTCCCCAGGACCCAGCTGCAGCGTGTGTCTGTGGGCTGCTCTGCAGGACAGGAGGTGCCAGTCAGCAGATGGATCTGCAGAGGTCTGGGCAGCAACACTGCTTGGAGAACAAGTGGCCTGGGGCAGCAGAGACCAAGTCTTGAAGGCCTCCACTCAGCCTCTAGGCAGGCAGGATTCCAGCCGGGGCAGAGCTGTCTCCAGCAGGGGGGAAAGCAAACCCACCCCACGAGCCCCTCAGGCACCAGTGTGGAAGCTGCCTGCAAGCAGCCCAAGGCTCTGCCCTTTGAAAGGAGGGCTGGAGCCTGCAGCCAGCTCCTGCCCTTGCCCTGTGCTAGCAGGTCCCCAGGCTGAACAGCAGCTCACAGCCTGCTCCCCAGCCAGTCCTCACACACCCACCACTGCTCCAGGCTCCACCAAACACAGCCAGTCCCTCTCTTTGCTCCTGCAGAGTGTCCCTCAGCATGGGCAGGGCAGCTCGAGCACTGCTCCTCCCTCCTCAGCACCCCTCAGGGGATGCCAACCCACTACAGCAGTGCCATAGAGGATGCAGCTCCACACCCCCACAGCCACCCCTGCCTCCTGGGGCATCGCCTGCTGGCACCACGGCCCACACAGCGACACTGTGCAGCCATGGCATGCCCAAAGACCAGTCTGGAGGCCACCACCATGCCAGTGCCGGGCAGGTGCATGTCCTGTGCACACAGCCTTGCCCTCGAGCTCACTGGACCATGAGCAAAGACACCTCAGGGCATTTCTCCCCTCCCATTCCAGTCAGGGAGGAAGAGCCAGGCCTGTCTCTGCCCTCGTGGCATAGCTTCCCAAGTGTGCCAGGCAGGAGCTGAGGCCACCAGGCAGCCTGAAGCATGGCTTGTCCCCCTCTGCCTGCTCAGCAGCCCACTGCAGGCAGGACCATGGTAACCTGGGCACAGGGGTTCAGGCACTAAGCCCTCCCCATCTAAGTGCTCCTGCCCTCTGCCAGAGCACCTGGCACATGGCTCTCTCCTCCCAGCATCTTCCGTGGCAGCAGTGTGGGAGCTGGGCCTGGCACCAGCACTGCAGTTCACCTCCCAATTGCCAAGGAGGACAGCATGCCAACAGGCTGCCAGGGTCACATCTCCTCCCCACCAGCACCCCTCTGCTCAGGAGCCATGGAAGAGGCTGAGAGGCACAGGAGAGGGAGGCTGGGCACACAGACAGGCTGAGGGGTGTGGGGATTGCTTTGCTGCCCCTTTCCTTGTGAAAGACAGAAGGGAAGGGGGAAAAAGGCAGGATAAAGCAAAGCTGAGAATCCAATTTCTGTGAAACACAGCAAGAGGCAACTCAGAGCTCCCAAGCAAACGTGGCACCCCTTGCCAGAACAGGACCCCAGGGAGACACCAGGCAGCTGCATGTCAGAGAGAGAAGGGGGAGTGTGGGGAGTGGGCATGGGGCGAGGCTCCTGCTACCCACTGCCCACTGCCCTTGCAGCACAGGACCAGGGCTGCTGCTCTCACTGTGCCATGCAGGTCCCATGGGAAAGGAGCAATCATGGAATCATGGAACTGTGGAGGCTGGAAAAGACCTTTGGGATCATCACAGAATCACAGAAGTGGCAGGGCTGGAAGGGACCCCAAGGCTCATCCAGCTCCAACCCCTTGCCATGGGCAGGGACACCTCACACCAGAGCAGGCTGCCCAGAGCCACATCCAGCCTGGCCTTAAACACCTCCAGGGATGAGGCTTCCACCACCTCCCTGGGCAACCTGTGCCAGGCTCTCAGCACCCTCATGCTGAACAACTTCTTCCTAAGGTCTAACCTCAATCTCCTCTCCTCTAGCTTGGATCCATTCCCCCAGTCCTGTCACTACCTGACAGCCTAAAAAGTCCCTCCCCAGCTTTCTGGTCTCATTAAGTCCATGCTCTCAGTCCCATCGCTGTAGAGGCCAGAGGTGTGCCCAAGGGTCTCTCCTGGCCTAAGGACACTCTGCCCTCTGCCTCACCTTTGTGCTCCGTGGGGATTGTGACCATTTGCTCTCAGGTTTTCCTTCCCACATCAGACACCAGGCTTGTCTTGCCTATCCTCTTGGAAGGAACGTCCAAGCCCTGATGTGATTTCCCTCTGGTGCTTTCCCTGTTCCTGGCACTGCAGTGTGGAGGAGCTTCCTGGAGCTCTGCTCTGCCTCAGCTCACTCCAAGCAGTGCTCAGGTTGTGCTGTTTGTGCATCAGCTGCTGAGGAGGAAGCTGGAGGAAGGGATGAGGTCGTGGCTGTGCATGCCCTGACTCCTGCAGCACAGGTGCACAGCCCAGCCCTCCACCCAGGCATGTCCTCACCTCCATCCTCTCCCCAGATCTCCTCGGGACCTCTGCACCACTTGCCAGAGCCTTGGTGCAGGCAGAAAGCTCCGTGTGCGGCCGCCTGCAGCAAACCACACAGCTGCTCTGCCTCACTGAGCCCTGGGGGCTGCAGAGCCTCTGCTGCTGCCCAGAGCATGGGCAAAAAGACTGACTTGGCTAAAAAACCTGATGGACTTCCCTGGGACATGCCAAAGAGCTGCTGGAGTGAGAAGGTCAGGTGCTGTGAGGGTCGTGAGCTCTCCAGCAGCCTCTCCTTGGAGTTCTTACTTCTTATTTACTTCTGAGTGGCATCGAGGCAGGGACAGGGAGCCCACAGCAGCCTCTGCACTGTCTCCTACCCCTTGGAGCCCACAGGTGCTTGCTGTTGACCAAGGCTCCAAAGCTGTGAAGGAAAATCCCCTGCCATGCCCTTGGTGTTGGTGGGCTTCCATCACCACCTGCTCCCTCTGAGAGGCCACAGGAGGGCTGGTGGCTGGCGTTGGCTGAGCTGCTGAGAGGAGCAGTGTCCCACCCTGGGGTGTGACAGGAAAGCTTCCCTGTGATTTACTCCCCCATAGGCCGGGCCCTGCCTGTTCACCACCTCTCAGGTGTCTCTGCTTTAAGACAAGCTCCTTCACCATGGACCATAGCAGCTGTGACCATGCTGCCTGACTCAAGAGCCCTGCCCTCATCTCTGCCTGGGGCAGAAGCACAACCGCCTGCGTGCTTGAGAGGGCTGCAGCTGCTCCCTGCAGAGAAGTCTCCTCCTCCAGCTTGCTGGAGGGGGCCAAGCACCTGCAACCTCTTGTCCATCTTGCCCACAGCAAGTCAGGCACCTGGGGACCACCACAAATTAGGGACCTTGGAGACCACCATGAATCAGGGACCTTGGGTACCACCACACATCAGGGACCCTGGGTACCACCACACATCAGAGACCCTGGGACCACCACACATCAGGGACCCTGGGACCACCACACATCAGGGACCCTGGAACCACCACACATCAGGGACCCTGGGTACCACCACACATCAGAGACCCTGGGACCACCACACATCAGGGACCTTGGGTACCACCACACATCAGGGACCCTGGAACCACCACACATCAGGGACCCTGGGTACCACCACATATCAGAGACCCTGGGACCACCACACATCAGGGACCTTGGGTACCACCACACATCAGGGACCTTGGGTACCACCACACATCAGAGACCCTGGGGACCACCATGAGTCAGGGGCCTGGTGACCCCCCTGTGTGTAGCTGAACTGGTGCCAGGCTAACATCAGAGAGCAGCAAGCAGAGCCTGAGAGAGGCAGCCCACAGCTCCCACCCTGCCTGCACGGCTGGGGAAGCCTCCTGGTTCTCCTTGCCACTTGCCTTGTGGCTGCTCTGCTGCCCACAAGGGCACAGCAGGAGCCTGCACATCCCTGTGCCCTGGCATTGCTCCAGCCCCTGCCCAGCACCACAGCCAGCACCTGCAGCAGACACCATCACAGTGCTCCCTGCCCCTAGGCACAGCCCCCCTCTGCCCTAGGCCACTGGGCACCTGCCAGCACCTCCTACCAGCTCACCTGTGCCCCCCGAGAGCCCCCAGCAGTACCTCTCCCCTTCACACCCTTCAGGCCCAGCTCCCAGGGCAACAGCATCCTGAGAGGCCTCCCGAGCCCCTGCTCGCCAACGGCACAGGCTGCTCTGGCATCGGAGCCAAGCAACCCTCCTGGTGCCAGCGTGGGGGTCCTGCCCACGCTGCCTGCACTGCCCATGCTGCCCACGCTGCCCGTGGTGCCCACGCTGCCTGTGCTGCCCACACTGCCTGTGCTTCCCACGCTGCCCGCAGTGCCCACGCTGCCTGCACTGCCCATGCTGCCCGTGCTGCCCGTGCTGCCTGTGCTGCCCACACTGCCTGTGCTTCCCACACTGCCCGCGGTGCCCACGCTGCCTGCACTG
This sequence comes from Pogoniulus pusillus, assembly GCF_015220805.1. Classification (NCBI taxonomy): domain Eukaryota; kingdom Metazoa; phylum Chordata; class Aves; order Piciformes; family Lybiidae; genus Pogoniulus; species Pogoniulus pusillus. The sequence goes on from NC_087292.1 coordinate 1,232,481, forward strand.
CCCACGCTGCCCGCACTGCCCATGCTGCCGACGCTGCCTGCGGTGCCCACGCTGCCTGTGCTGCCCACACTGCCTGTGCTTCCCACGCTGCCCGCAGTGCCCACGCTGCCTGCACTGCCCATGCTGCCCGTGCCGCCCATGCTGCCCATGATGCCTGTGCTGCCCACACTGCCCGCGCTTCCCACGCTGCCCGCGGTGCCCATGCTGCCTGTGCTGCCCGTGCTGCCCACACAGCCTGTGCTGCCCACGCTGCCCATGCTGCCTGTGCTGCCCGCGCTGCCCATACAGCTTGTGCTGCCCACGCTGCCCGCGCTGCCTGTGCTGCCCATGCTGCCTGTGCTGCCCACACTGCCTGTGCTGCTCACGCTGCCCGTGCTGCCCATGCTGCCTGTGCTGCCCGCGCTGCCTGTGCTGCCCATGCTGCCTGTGCTGCCCGCGCTGCCTGTGCTGCCCATGCTGCCTGTGCTGCCCACGCTGCCCACACTGCCCGTGCTGCCCGCAGCACTCACAGTCCAGACGCTGCTCCCCGAGGCGGCTCCTGGCAGGACGCTGCTGTCATTCACCAGCTGCAGGACACTGCTGCTCCATGTGCTGGGCTGGGCAGAGCCGGGGGCAGCTCCGTGCCCACGCCCACCAGGCGCCCGGGGCTGCAGAGGGCAGAGGTGAGAGTGAGCCCAGGGAGCCAAGGCTTAGCTGCAGGCCCTTCCCCAGCCTCCTTCGGTCTGCCCCCACCCAGGGGCCCAGGAAGGGATCGTGCAGAGATGTTCCTGCTGCAGAGAGTACAGATCCCAGGTGTGTCACCACCCATCAGGGGCAGGGCAGACCCACACCCTGCAGCTCCCACTGGCATTGCTCTCCACCAGCCCTCCCTGGCTCCCCATGTGCCCATCAGGACTGGGAGAGCCCTCTCAGGGCATGCAGAGAGGCACAGCCTCAGCTCCCCAGCCCTTCATCAGAGGCAAGGCTAGAGGCACAGAAGCATCACGGCGGTTTGCAAGTCCATGCTCTGCTTCTGCAGCCCTGCTCCAAAGCATGCCCATGGCCTCAGCTGGAGCAGCCAGGAATGGGTGCTGGGCACACTGCTGAGGACAAATCCTCCCCTCCTAGGGTCCTGTTGACACAGACACCACTGTTGCCCTGGCTGCAGGGTTTCCACACCTGTCAGAGACCAAAGACCAAGCCACAAGGTGATGAGAGTGCCCAGGAAGGTCACCAGGCTCCTGCCACCCTGCTCCAGAGAGGACTTTTCACCTCCTGACTTGCACTCAGGACACCACACAGCTGCTCTCAGAGGCTTGGAGGAGAGGTGAGAGAGTCCAAGCCACGAAAGCAGTGAGATGTGCCACAGAGCTGAAGAGGGCACCTTCCTGCTGCTTCCCACCAGCCTGGCACAGCAGCAGAGTGCCTGCACATCTGTCCTCCCTCTGCACTTGGAAAAGAGCAGCTTAGGCTCCCCTCGGATTAGGGGAAGGAAACTGTGCTGCAGTAAGCCCGGGGGGAGCTGACTGCCTGGGCTCTAATCCCAGGGCAGCCTCCAAGATAAGAGCATTAAGAAGTGAGGATAAAGCAGCCTTGGTGGAGGAATGGTCTGAGCTGCTCCTGAGGCTGGGAAGCAGCACAGCAGAGCTGGCACAGCTCAGCAGGTCCCAAAACCCACAACCTCTCCTTGCCCTCCAGACACAACCTGTCCTGTCCCTGCAAACACAACCTGTCCTGTCCCTCCAAACACAACCTGTCCCTCCAAACACAACCTCTCCTTGCCCTCCAGACACAACCTGTCCTGTCCCTCCAAACACAACCTGTCCTGTCCCTCCAAACACAACCTGTCCCTCCAGACACAACCTCTCCTTGCCCTCCAAACACAACCTGTCCCTCCAAACACAACCTCTCCTTGCCCTCCAAACACAACCTGTCCTGTCCCTCCAAACACAACCTGTCCTGTCCCTCCAGACACAACCTCTCCTTGCCCTCCAAACACAACCTGTCCCTCCAAACACAACCTCTCCTTGCCCTCCAAACACAACCTGTCCCTCCAAACACAACCTCTCCTTGCCCTCCAGACACAACCTGTCCTGTCCCTCCAAACACAACCTGTCCTTGCCCTCCAAACACAACCTGTCCCTCCAAACACAACCTGTCCTGTCCCTCCAGACACAACCTCTCCTTGCCCTCCAAACACAACCTGTCCTGTCCCTCCAGACACAACCTCTCCTTGCCCTCCAAACACAACCTGTCCCTCCAAACACAACCTCTCCTTGCCCTCCAAACACAACCACTCCTTGCCCTCCAAACACAACCTGTCCCTGCAAACACAACATCTCCTTGCCCTCCAGACACAACCTGTCCCTCCAAACACAACCTGGTTGTCTCAGAGGGCTGTTCCAGGTCACATTTCACACCAGGAGCCTGAGAGCCCACGTGGGAAGGGCAGCAGAGTTCTCATCAGGACACATTAGGGCAGGGTGGGATCTCTGCCCACAGTCCCTCCTCCCAGTAGCTGCATTTGTGGTCTCTGCTTGTGCCAAATGGATTGCACTGGCACCTCCCAGCTCCAACTGTACTTCAGGACTAAGCTGACAGTGGACTCCCTCCTCTGGGAAGTCCTTCCTCTGCCTCCTGAATGTGAGGATGGAGGCAAGGTGGAGCTCTGCTCCTCCTTCAGAGGCATCCACTGACAGCCATAACCACCTGGGTGACCTTCAGCCCCAACCCAGACAGAATCTGCTTTCTCCCCAGCCAGCTCCTTTAAGAAAGCCTCACATGAGCAGCAGGGGAGAGGGAGTGAAGGAGAAGTGTGGACCTGCATCCTCTGATGAAGGCTGAGGATGAGGGGGCAATGGCTGCAAACCAGAGCAGATGGAGATTGGATGTGAGGAACAAGTTCTGCCCCAGGAGGCTGCTGCAGCACTGCAACAGGTTGCCCAGGGAGGTGCTTGAGGCCCAGCCCTGGAGATGTTCCAGGTGAGGCTGGACAGGGCTGTGGGCAACCTGCTCCAGTGGAGGATGTCCCTGCTGAGTGCAGGGGCTTGGACTGGCTGAGCTCTGGAGGTGCCTTCCAGCCCAGCCCCTGCTGTGACTCAGTGAGGAGAGCAATCTCTCCTGTGCTAGGCTTGCCCCTGCAGGACTCCTGTGTCAGATTGACAGAAGACACCTGGCATGTGGTCAGCAGTGCAAGCAGAAGGTGGAAGCACTCCTGCTGCCAGTGCAGTCCGTTTGGCACAAGTGGGGAGTGCTGCTGCAGCTCCTGCTGCACTCAGCTGGCAAAGGCTTGGCTGAGCACTCAGCTTCATTGTGCTCCCGAGATGAATGAAGGCAGCTCCAGAGCCTGCTGCAAGGCATTGAGGGAAGAGCATTTGTGAGGCAGCAGACAGCTGGATTGAAAGGGTGAAGCCCAAAGAGCAAATGAAAAGAGAATCACTGATGATGGATGGGAAAGCAGTACCTGAGCCCAGCCTCTCCCTGCCTGTGCTGCTGAGCAGCAGTGAGACAGGAAGAGTTGAGCTGGGTCTTCCTGCAGCCCTGTGTTTGGATCACTGCTGGCAGAGCCTGGAGTCATAGAACCAGAGAATAAAGCAGGCTGGAAGAGAGCTCCAAGCTCAGCCAGCCCAACCTAGCACTCAGCCCTGCCCAACCAACCAGACCATGGCACTAAGTGCCCCAGCCAGGCTTGGCTGCAACACCTCCAGCCACAGCCACTCCACCACCTCCCTGGGCAGCCTATTCCAATGCCAATCACTCTCTCTGACAACAACTTCCTCCTAACATCCAGCCTGGACCTGCCCTGGCACAGCTTGAGACTGTGTCCCCTTGTTCTGTTGGTGGTTGCCTGGCAGAAGAGCCCAACCCCACCTGGCTACAGCCTCCCTGCAGGCAGCTGCAGGCAGCAATGAGCTCTGCCCTGAGCCTCCTCTGCTGCAGGCTGCACCCCCCCAGCTCCCTCAGCCTCTCCTCACAGGGCTCTGCTCCAGGCCCCTCCCCAGCCTTGCTGCCCTTCTCCAAACACCTTCCAGCACCTCAGCAGCTCTCTGCAATGGAGGAGCCCAGAACTGGACACAGCACTGCAGGGGTGTCCTGAGCAGTGCTGAGCACAGGGGCAGAAGAACCTCCCCTGTCCTGCTGCCCACACTGCTCCTGAGCCAGCCCAGGATGCCATTGGCTCTGCTGCCCACCTGGGCACTGCTGCCTCCTCTTCAGCTCCTCTCCCAGGTCCCTCTCTGCCTGGCTGCTCTCAGCCACTCTGTAGCTCTGCTTGGGGTTGCTGTGGCCAAGCCTGATGCTATTCCCACAGGCATTCCCAGGCAGTCTCCCATCCAATACTAACCAGGCCTGGCTGCTTAGCTTCCCCCACCAGCCAAGCTCAGGTGTTCTCAGGGTGCTATGGCTGTAGGCATCCAGCCCTTGAGGACTGCTGCAGAGATGACTACAGCTGGGACTACTGAAACCACCCCCAGAGGAGTTCCAAGCCATGCTGGAACGGTAGTGCTGGAGTCCACTCCTCTGGTGCAGCAAAACAGCAGGACCCATGCTCAGGGATGCTGCTGCTGGGGCCTGAGCAATCAGCTCCTCCCTTCCTGGGCAGGTCTTGCCTTGAGCTCAGCAGGAGCCCTCCCCAGACCAAGGACCCCTTAGAAACCCGTTAGAAGCTTAGCAAAGGACAAGGGTCAAGAGCTAAGCAGTCCTTGCTGGGCTGGGAGGAGCTGTCGGGGGTCAGGCAGCTGCAAGCCTAAGGAGCAAAAGGCCTCTGAAAGGGGAGAGGCAGACAGCAGAGTGCAGCAGTGCCCTGGCAGAGCCACAGCAGAGCTGGCCAAGGGGCTGCAGAGCCCCTCCCTCAGTGCTGGAGGGTAGGGGTGGCAGTTAGGAAGCCTCAAGGAGGGCCCTCGGTGTCACCAAGCTGGAGGGCACTGGGCTCCCCCAGGGAAGGCTGGCAGCAGGGCTGGGGGGAGAGGCTCTCCTCAGGGGGCCCAGGTAGGCTTGCTGAGGTAGTGTGGAGGGTGTAAGGTCTCCAGAGGAGAGGCACTGCTGGTCCCTTCCCAGGCCAGGCTGAACTCAGGTGGTACTGAGCTGGGAAGGAGAAGGGAGATGTGCTTCAGCAGTGCTGGGACTCCAGAGGCCCTTCAGTGCCACGGCCAAACAGCCCCTGCCAGCTGCACTGCAGCTCACACCTTCCTCCACCTCTGCTCCCAGCACCAGCCCTTCCTGCTGCCCACGGCCCTGGGGCAAGTGCACAGCAAATCAGAGAAGCACAGAACTGTCTGGGCTGGCTAAGCCCTCTGAGGTCATCCAGTCCAACCTTCAACCTGAACCCACTGTGGCCACCAAAGCCTGGCCCCAAGTGCCATGGCCATATGGCTCTGGAACACCTCCAGGGATGGGGACTCCACCACCTCCCAGGCAGCCTGTGCCAGTCCCTCACCACCCTTGCAGCAAGGAAATGCTTCCTCAACTCCAGTCAACCCCATAAATGCCAGTGAGGGTGGAGAGGGTCTTGGAACTCCCATCCCAGGCTGCCTGGAGATAGTGGGAGCAGCTCCTGGGCTCCCTGCCAGGGAGGTCTGGGGCAAGCAGAGCAGTGGGAGCAGCAAGAGGGAGAAACCTCACTGCAGAGCCACAGCCCCTGCAATGCCAGGCTGGGAGTGCTGGAGGGGGAGCCCACACGGCTGCAGCAGGTGGGCACCCAGCCCCTGCTGCCCCCAGCCACCATCCCTGCCGGGCTGCACTGTGGGGCAGGGGCACAGCTCGCTTCAGCAGGGGGCAGGAGCGTCTGAGGCTGCTGTGGAGCAGCTGCTGCCAGTGCTCGCTGTGGGGCACTGCCAGCACCCACCCAGCTTGCCAGGCTGCTGCCTCCATCTGCTGAAGCCAGCACGATTCGTTCTGTGCCTCCGAGCCCGCTCAGACAGACTCCTCCCTTTCACCCTAATGAGTTCATCGAGCTGAAACAAACACAATCTGTCCACGGAGGGCTGGGGAGGCAGTCTGGGGGCACTGCAGAGGCTCTGTGGTGGGTCTCAAGTACCTTGGTGCAGAACCAAGACAAGCTGGCAGCCAGCACAAGCTGAGACCACAGCCCTCACCACACACAAGCTCCTCACTGCTCCAGGGGCTGAAGATCTGAGCATGAAGAGATCCCTCTGGAAAGCAAAGCATCCTCCTGAGGCCCCACTCTGGGCACAGCTCTGCTGTTTCCTTCCTTTCCTTGCCCATTTCCTGTGCTGCCCTTCCAGCTGCCTACCCCCGGGGGCTGGGGCATGAGCCACATGGCAGCATCTGTACTGGCTCCCAGCGGTGACCTCCGCGGCTCAGAGGACAGCAGGAGCCTCCCTGCATTCCAGGCTTCCCCTCGGAGAGAGGAGAAAGCTCCAGCAAGAATAAGGAGCTCTGCATCCAGCCCACCTGCAGTTTGATCTGCTCCAGGGGGCGGCTCACCTGCATCAGCTCACTTCACCTCCACCAGCTCACCTGCACCAACTCACCTGCACCAGCTCACTTCACCTCCACCAGCTCACCTGCACCAGCTCACCTGCACCAGGTCACTTCACCTCCACCAGCTCACCTGCACCAACTCACCTCCACCAGCTCACCTCACCTGCACCAGCTCACTTCACCTGCACCAGCTCACCTGCACCAGCTCACCTGCACCAGCTCACTTCACCTGCACCAGCTCACCTGCACCAGCTCACCTCACCTGCACCAGCTCACTTCACCTCCACCAGCTCACCTGCACCAGCTCACCTGCACCAGCTCACTTCACCTGCACCAGCTCACCTGCACCAGCTCACCTCACCTGCACCAGCTCACTTCACCTCCACCAGCTCACCTGCACCAGCTCACCTGCACCAGCTCACCTGCACCAGCTCACTTCACCTCCACCAGCTCACCTGCACCAGCTCACCTGCACCAGCTCACCTGCACCAGCTCACTTCACCTCCACCAGCTCACCTGCACCAGCTCACCTCCACCAGCTCACCTGCACCAGCTCACCTCACCTCCACCAGCTCACCTGCACCAACTCACCCCCACCTGCTCACCTCACCTGCACCAGCTCACTTCACCTCCACCAGCTCACCTGCACCAGCTCACCTCACCTCCACCAGCTCACCTGCACCAGCTCACCTGCACCAGCTCACCTGCACCAGCTCACCTCACCTCCACCAGCTCATCTACACCAGCTCACCTCACCTGCACCAGCTCACCTGCACCAGCTCACTTCATCTCCACCAGCTCACCTCACCTCCACCAGCTCACCTCCACCAGCTCACTTCACCTCCACCAGCTCACCTGCACCAGCTCACCTCACCTCCACCAGCTCACCTCACCTCCACCAGCTCACTTCACCTCCACCAGCTCACCTCCACCAACTCACCTCCACCAGCTCATCTCCACCAGCTCACCTCACCTGCACCAGCTCATCTACACCAGCTCACCTGCACCAGCTCACTTCACCTCCACCAGCTCACCTCACCTGCACCAGCTCATCTACACCAGCTCACCTGCACCAGCTCACTTCACCTCCACCAGCTCACCTCACCTGCACCTGCTCACCTGCACCAGCTCACCTCACCTGCACCAGCTCACCTGCACCAGCTCACCTGCACCAGCTCATCTGCACCAGCTCACTTCACCTCCACCAGCTCACTTCACCTCCACCAGCTCACCTCACCTGCACCTGCTCACCTGCACCAGCTCACCTCACCTCCACCAGCTCACCTCCACCAGCTCACTTCACCTCCACCAGCTCACCTCCACCAGCTCACCTCACCTCCACCAGCTCACCTGCACCTGCTCACCTGCACCAGCTCACCTCACCTGCACCAGCTCACCTGCACCAGCTCACCTCACCTGCACCAGCTCACCTGCACCAGCTCACCTGCACCAGCTCACCTCACCTCCACCAGCTCACCTGCACCAGCTCACCTCCACCAGCTCACCTCCACCAGCTCACCTCACCTGCACCAACTCACCTGCACCAGCTCACCTGCACCAGCTCACCTGCACCAGCTCACCTCACCTCCACCAGCTCATTTACACCAGCTCACCTGCACCAGTTCACCTCCACCAGCTCACTTTACCTCCACCAGCTCACCTGCACCAACTCACTTCCACCTGCTCACCTCACCTGCACCAGCTCACTTCACCTCCACCAGCTCACCTGCACCAACTCAGCTCCACCAGCTCACCTCAGTTCCACCAGCTCACCACCACCTGCTCAGCTCCACCAGCTCACTTCATCTCCACCAGCTCACCTGCACCAGCTCACCTGCACCAGCTCACCTGCACCAGCTCACCTGCACCAGTTCACCTCACCTCCACCAGCTCTTCTCCACCAGCTCACCTGCACCAGCTCACTTCACCTCCACCAGCTCACCTTCACCAGCTCACCTCACCTGCACCTGCTCACCTGAACCAGCTCACCTCACCTCCACCAGCTCACCTGCACCAGTTCACCTCACCTCCACCAGCTCTTCTCCACCAGCTCGCCTGCACCAGCTCACCTCACCTGCACCTGCTCACCTGCACCAGCTCACTTCACCTCCACCTGCTCACCTCCACCAGCTCATCTCCACCAGCTCACCTCACCTGCACCAGCTCACCTCCACCTGCTCACCGCCACCTGCTCACCTCCACCAGCTCACCTCACCTGCACCAGCTCATCTACACCAGCTCACCTGCACCAGCTCACCTCCACCAGCTCACCTCACCTGCACCAGCTCACCTGCACCAGCTCACCTGCACCAGCTCACCTGCACCAGCTCACCTGCAGCAGCTCCAGAGCGTGGCTCCAGAGCCAGGCTCAGCTGCTTCTCTCCCCTCCTTTTCTCCTGCCCAGTCAGGCCCTGAGGCAGGTTTGTTTGCATCCCCACTCTGGCAGTGGAGAGAGGAGAGCAGGTGTGAGCCGTTGGTGTGAAGAGCTTCAGGGCAGGGCCAGGGCTGGATTTGATGTTCACTGCCACCTCCCACCCTGCTCTGACCCTGGTGAGGTTTAGCAGAAAGGAGGTAGCTGAGCAGGAGGCTCTGCAGCTCCTCACAGCAGGGGCTGCAGCCACTGGGAGCATCCAACCTTGCAACGATGGAAAGGCTCAGGAGGCTCATGGCTGGTTGAGCCCTTGGGGTGGAAGGTGCCCTGTAGCTTGGCAGACTGTGGGGGGCTGCCCAGGCAGCAGCTGGCAGGCTGGAGGTAGGGCAGGCTCCTCCTGGCCCCTCAGCTGCCTGGGACCAGCTCAGCTAGCCCCAGTGAGGACAACTCCACACAAGCAGAGGGCTCAACTGCCAGTCCTGGGCACTGCTGGGGGACATGCATGGGGACCAGCTGGCCAGCCACTGCCACGGGCACAGGAGAGGGGCAGGAGGCAGAGCTGAAGGGCTCTGGGGAGCAGGGGCTCACCAGGAGCTGGGGCAGAGCCAGGCAGGTGCCAGGCCAGTGCCAGGCCAGGGTTGTCTCCACATGCTGCCTCTTACACCTGCCCTTGCCCCAGCCTGCTTTTGACTCAGATGTAGCTTCCCGAGCTTGTGGCACCTTGGGCAATGTCCCCTCCAAGCCCCCAGGCACCTGTGCTGCACGGGGGTGAGCTGCTGGGTGCCCTGGGGAGCTGAGCTGGTGCCACAAGGGTCCAGACCCCGGGGGGGGGGGCTCAGCACCCGAGCAGCCGAGGTCGGGTGGCTGGGCTGGCCGTGCTAAAGGTGCCTGTGCAGGCAGCGCCCCCCGGGTGCCCGCAGCTGGCACATCTGCAGCCTCTTTGCCGCCAGCAGGAGGAGACAGCTGGGGCCGTGCGGAGCTGCCTCTTGCCCTGCTTTAACGGTGAGGGAAGATGAAAGGAGCAGGAGCGGATTTGCCTTTGCAGCTCCCCCTCCTCGTGTCTCCTGCTCCTCTGCAGGAGCTGTCTGCAACCCTTTGGCAATCGGCTCTGCTCCCCCCAGAGCAGGCAGTGTCCTCCCCTGCCCCACAGCCAGGGGTTACATACAATATCCTGCTGATACCAGGAGCTCTGCACGTCCCCCCCACCCCACTGGGCTCTGGGGGCAGCTCTGGCAGGGCTCCGTGCCAGGAGGAGATCAAAGAATCACAGAATCAGGCAGGCTGGCAGAGAGCTCCAAGCTCACCCAGCCCAACCTAGCACCCAGCCCTGCCCAGCCAACCAGAGCATGGCACTAAGTGCCCCAGCCAGGCTTGGCTGCAACACCTCCAGCCACAGAGACTCCACCACCTCCCTGGGCAGCCCATTCCAGTGCCACTCACTCTCTCTGCTAGGAACTTCCTCCTCACATCCATCCTGAACCTGCCCTGGCACAGCTTGAGCCTCTGTCCCCTTGTTCTGTTGCTGGCTGCCTGGCAGCAGAGCCCAACCCCACCTGGCTACAGCCTCCCTGCAGGCAGCTGCAGGCAGCAATGAGCTCTGCCCTGAGCCTCCTCTGCTGCAGGCTGCACCCCCCCAGCTCCCTCAGCCTCTCCTCACAGGGCTGTGCTCCAGGCCCCTCCCCAGCCTTGCTGCCCTTCTCCAAACACCTTCCAGCACCTCAACAGCTCTCTGCAGTGGAGGAGCCCAGAACTGGACATGACACTCAAGGACACAGCACCTGAGCAGTGCTGAGCACAGGGGCAGAAGAACCTCCCTTGTCCTGCTGGCCACATGACATCTCACAGCCTGCCATGGGGCAGCTCTAACCCACCCCACCAGAGCCAAACATGGAGCTCAACCCAAGGTGAGTCTGCAGGAACACCTCAGCCCCAGCAGAGCAGCTCTGGAGCCACTCTCTAGGTGCTGTTCCAGCCCCAGTCCTGTGGGAGCCTGGAAGCCCCCAGAAACCTCTCACCACTCTCCCTTTGCAGCCACTCTCTGGTCCACAGGATCCAGGACATGCCTGGTTAGGATGATGAGTCCCTGCCCTGCCCTATAACCATGGGATGAGTTTTGATCCCATCCATCTAATGGTTTAGCTAAACCAGTGCCAGTGCTGGTGCCAACACTCCCACTTCATCTGGAGTGGCTTGGTCCAGAGCCACTGCAGGAGAGGAGGACCTGTGGTGGATTGGCCTTTGGTTTGCCCAAGCAGGCAGCAGGTGCCTGGGGCCACCAAAACCTCCCTGCAGAACAAGACCAACATGGCAGGCTGGAGGGCGATGCCCGCGGTGCTGGTGCCAGGCTCTGCTGTCACCAGCAGGCATCTGCTCTCTATGGCTCCAGGGCTACCTGCCTGGGGTGGGGCCCAGCCACAGCCAAGAGGGCCAGGAGACAGCAGATGGGCTCTGTGCCTTTCACCAACCCTGTGCCAACAGTCCCAGCCGTGCCTGGGCTGGAGCCCCCACAGTCAGCACCTATCAGAAGGCAGGGGGTGGCATTCACCTGGGGCATGGGCAGGGCTCTGCCAGGAAGCCAGAGCCTGTCCTCCTCCAGATGCAGGCTCTGGAGCTGCACCAAGGTCCTGCCCTGCATGGTGACCCTGTGCAGGCCTGGCTCCTGACAGGCCACTCGCAGCCAGGCTTAGCTTGGATCCTGCCCCCCAGCAACCTCTCCTGAACCCCCCAGGCAGCCTCTTCCCTGCTTTAGGTGAGGCCAGGGACCACGGCAAAGGCAGCTCCTGAGGCTCCACAGCTCCCTGCTGCAGCCCCAGGGTGCCCCTTCCATCCCACTGCCACCTCCCCCTGCTCCCCCAAGAGCTGGGTGGCTCTCCCCACCCTCTCCGTGGGTCTGTGGGCAGCTGCCTCGAGGTGCAGCTGCGTGGAGCAGGGAACACCAAAAGCTGAGGTGTAGATTCTGCACCCCCACACGTGTGAGCTGCCAGCCTCAGCAGCAGGGCAGCTCTGGAGGGCTGGGACTGGGGTAGGAATCACAGAATCAGAGCAGAGGATTGGTTGGGTTGGCAAAGTCCCATAAGATCACCCACTCCAACCCACCAAACCCAGCCCCAGGTGCCATGGCCACACGGTTCTGGAACACCTCCAGCCATGGGCACTCCACCACCTCCCTGGGCAGCCTCTGCCTATCCCTGGCCACTCTGGCACCAAAGACATTTGTCCTCCTCTCCAACCTGACCCTCCCCTGGCTTCATTTCAGGACATTTCCTCTCCTTCCATCCCCTGACCCCAGGCAGCAGAGCCCAACCCCAGCTGCAGAGAGCAATGAGCTCTGCCCTCAGCCTCCTCCTCTCCACACCAAGACCCCCAGCTCCCTCAGCTGCTCCTCCCCAGTCCTGTTCTCCAGACCCTTCTCCACCTTTGTTGCCCTTCTCTGGCCCTGCTGCAGCTCCTCAGTGTCCTTCTGGGAGAGAGTGACCCAGAACTGTGCCCAGCACTCAAGGTGCAGCCTCCCCAGTGCTGCGCCCAGGGGCACCACCTCTGCCCTGCTCCTGCTGGCCACACCGTGGCTGATCCAGAAGCAGATGCCCTCTTCTGCCCTCTCAGAATGTCCCAGACCACTTTGCCCTATTAAGGGGTTACTGGGAGCAAGGCTGAGTTTACCTGCTCAGGATCCCTGAGAGCCACCACAGACACTTCCTTCTGAGGGCTGCTGCCAAGTGCTGCTCCTTCCAGTCCCTGCTCCTGGCTGCTTCCTCCCACCAGCCTCTCTGCTTTCTGACCTGGGGTGGCTCCATCCCCCTGGCTGGCCTCATGGGCACCCCCCAGGGCTGCGTGACCCAGGGCCAGGCTCTTCATGCCACACCTGCACCACTGCCCCAACCCTTCTGTGCTGTGCAGCCATTGGCAGAGGTCAGTGCATGCAGGCCAGAGGTGCTTGTCCCAGGTTAAGTGGTGCTAAGGACACCAGCAGCAAGTGCCACCCCTCACCAAGGGGTGAGGGCTGTGCCACCCTCCCTCAGCACACTGCTATTCCCTGCCCTCCCAAGCACTGATCCTGCCTGGCACTGCTGTTAGTAACTCCAAACCATCCTGGAGCCTCATAGTCACCCCATGCCTGCAGTCTGATGCCACATCTTGGGGTTCTCCCTTGTCTCCCTCCACACGTGGGCACAGGTGGCTGGAAAGGGCAGCAGGTCTGTCTGCTGGCTCAGCCCCACTCCACACCATGCCCACTCTCCCCTCCACTGCTCTTGTGCATGCAGAGAAGCTGCTGTGACCCCTTTGTGAGCCTCCACCTCCACTCTCAACCTCTGCTTGCTCTCTAGAGCATGCTTTGGTCTGCCCAAGGGCCACACAGGAGTATCTTGCAAGGTCCTGCAGCTGGGTGGAGGCAATGCCAAGCACAAATCCAGGCTGGGCAGTGAGTGGCTGGAGAGCAGCCCTGAAGAGAGGCACTTGGGGGTGGACAAGAAGCTCAGCAGCAGCCAGCAGTGTGCACTTGCAGCCCAGAAAGCCAAGCAGAGCCTGGGCTGCAGCAGCAGCAGTGTGGCCAGCAGGGCCAGGGAGGGGATTCTCCCCCTCTGCTGTGACCCCACCTGGAGTCCTGCATCCAGCTCTGGAGCCCCTGGGACAAGAGGGCTGTGGAGATGCTGGAGAGTGTCCAGAGCAGGGCCAGGAGGATGCTCAGAGGCTGCAGCAGCTCTGCTGTGAGCACAGCCTGAAAGAGTTGGGGCTGTGCAGGCTGGAGCAGAGGAGGCTCCCAGGGGACCTTCTTGTGGCCTGCCAGGATCTGAAGTGGACTACAAAAAAGCTGGGGAGGGACTTTTGAGGCTGTGAGGGAGTGGCAGGAGTAGGGGGGAGCAAAACTAGAGGTGGGGAGAGTGAGGCTGGAGGTGACTGGTGAGAGGCTGGAATGGGTTGCCCAGGGAGGTGGTTGAGGCCCCATGGCTGGAGGTGTTTGAGGCCAGGCTGGCTGAGGCTGTGTGCAGCCTGCTCTAGGGTAGGGTGTCCCTGGGCATGGCAGGGGGGTTGGGACTGGCTGCTCCTTGTGGTCCCTTCCAGCCCTGCCTGATTCTGTGATCTTCACAAGCTGCTCTTGATGACCCCCAGTCCAGCCCACCCCCATATGCTGCCCTCCTTTCCCTGCCCACCTCAGCTGGGTCCACTGCAGCTCACTGTGCCCACCACCTTGCCCTCTGTGCATCTGCTGCCCTGCTCTCTTCTTCCCCTGCAGCTGAATTTTCCAGCTGCTTGGGTTTTTTTCCAGCCTCCCCTTCTGCTCCCAGGACTCAGATGCCACTCTCCATCATTTGTCAGCAGTCCTGGCTCACTGGGGGGGTCCCCAAACACTAGAAGCTGCCAGTGTGATCCCACCCACAAGAAGGGCCAGGAAATTCCAGACCTGTCAGCCTCACTTCAGTGCCAGGCAAGGGCATGGAGCAGGTTGTCTTGAGTGCCATCACACAGCACCCACAGGCTGGCCAAGGGATCAGGCCCAGCCAGCATGGCTTTAGGAAGGGCAGGTCCTGCCTCACCAACCTGAGCTCCTTTTATGTTCTGGTTACACAGCCTCAAGCCTCAAGCTGTGCCAGGGCAGGTCTAGGCTGGATGTGAGGAGGAAGCTGTTGTCAGAGAGAGTGATTGGCACTGGAATGGGCTGCCCAGGGAGGTGGTGGAGTGGCTGTGGCTGGAGGTGTTGCAGCCAAGCCTGGCTGGGGCACTTAGTGCCATGGTCTGGTTGGTTGGGCAGGGCTGGGTGCTGGGTTGTGCTGGCTGAGCTTGGAGCTCTCTTCCAGCCTGGCTGATTCTACCATTCTATGCTCAGCAGCACACCTAGGACCAGCCTTGTGCTGGCAGGGGTTTGCCCCGGGGTCTTTCCTGGAGCCTGGCCCAGCCCAGTGCCACCACAGCTGTGCCCAGCCAGCTTGCCAGCGGTGCAGAACTCCCTGGCTTCTACCAGCTGTGCCACTGTGCCACTGCACCCCCTTGGCGGCAGGCAGGAGCCGAGCTGCAGGCCAGCCTGCCGCTGGAGCTGCCAGGGGGATTACCTTACACTCGGCATCACAAGGAGAAAGGGAATGCCCAAACCCTGGAAAAGGAAGAGGACCAAAGGCACAGGGCAGAAGGATTCTTGCAGAGACCACAGGACCTCCAGGCAGCCTCTGGTGCCTTCCCCTGCCTGTGCCACCCTAGCGGCTGAGCCCAGCTCTGCTCCCTGCTGCCGTGCCCTGCGCCCTGCCCAGCCTCCAGCGCTGGGCTCTGAGATCTCCTGCTCCAATGCATTACAGATTACTGCCTGAGCCTCTAATTAGGAGGGAAGATGAGCGTGCTCCTGACCGCGCTCCTCAGCAGCCGCTTAGGAGCTGCTCTGAAGGCAGCGAGGTGCTGCGAGCCCCCCGCAGCACGGAGCCCCCCGAGGCACGGAGCCCCCCGCAGCACGGAGCCCCCCGCAGCACGGAGCCCCCCGCAGCACGGAGCCCCCCGCAGCACGGAGCCCCCCGAGGCACGGAGCCCCCCGCAGCACGGAGCCCCCCGCAGCACGGAGCCCCCCGGAGCACGGAGCCCCCCGAAACACGGAGCCCCCCCGAGGCACGGAGCCCCCCCGAGGCACGGAGCCCCCCGAGGCACGGAGCCCCCCCGAGGCACGGAGCCCCCCGAAGCACGGAGCCCCCCCGAGGCACGGAGCCCCTCGGAGGATGGAGCCCCCCGAGGCACGGAGCCCTGCAGCACGGAGCCCCTGCGCTGCCTGCTGCTGCCGGCTCCGGCTCGCCCCCGATCTGCCCCAGCTCCCCCAGCGGCTCCTGCGCTCCCGCAGAGCTCCTCCGGCTCCCGAGGGTGCCCCCAGGCCGTTCGGCTCCAGCCCTGCTGCCGTTTCTTTGCGTTTAACACAATTACATCCTGCTTAGGGCAGCCCCTGGAAGGCAGGGCAGGCAAATGAGCCCTCCCTGCTGCTGCCTGGTGCCAGGCTGGGGCCACCTGCACTGCTTCAGGGCAACGCGGGACCCTCCATCTCCTGACAGGCAAGCCACACCATGGGGCTGGGCAACAGCAGGCACAGCAAGCACCTCAGGCTGCTGGTGCCACATCCTGGCCTTCCTCCTTGTCTCCTTCCACAGGTGGGCACTGGTGGCAGGGAGCTGGCTCTGGCTGAGGGAGGGCTGTGGCAGGAGGAGAGCCTTAGGCAGCAGCAGGAGGAGAGCCTTAGGCAGCGGCAGGAGGAGAGCCTTAGGCAGCGGCAGGAGGAGAGCCTTAGGCAGCGGCAGGAGGAGAGCCTTAGGCAGCGGCAGGAGGAGAGCCTTAGGCAGCAGCAGGAGGAGAGCCTTAGGCAGCAGCTCTGTGCTGGGGCTGCCAGGCAGCCACGGGCAGTGTGGACCTGCATGCAGCCAGGCACAGGATGGGAATGGGTTAGGATGGAAGGGAGATCAAAGCAGATCCTGTGCCAAGCCTCGTCCAGCCCAGCCTGGTCCTGAACACCTTCAGGGAGTTGTGGAGCACAGAAGCACAGAATGGGATCTTTGTTCAAAGCCAGGTTGGACGAGGCCCTGAGCGACCTGTCCCAGTGGGAGGTGTCCCTGCCTACGGCTGGGGCTTGGCACTGGATAAGCTTTGAGCTCCCTTCCAGCCTAACCCATTCTATCATCACCCAACACACAAATGCAAGCAGAGTGTGGAGGCAGAGGGGGCGCTCAGTAAGAGGCACAGGCACCCACCAGGGAGCAGCTTCATCCCCCAGATGAACCAGGTCAGCTGAAGGCAGATTGGAGCTCTGGAGGTGCTGAGAGGCCATTCAGTTTTAGTGACTTTACACACCCATAAAAAGCTCTTTGTGCCCCCAGGTAATCACAGAATGGCTCAGGCTGGAAGGGAGCTCAGAGCTCATCCACTCCAACCTCCTGCCAGGGGCCAGGACACTTCTGCTGCTCAAGGTTTCATCCAGCCTGGTCTTCAACACCCCCAGGGAGGAGGCAGCCACAGCCTCCCGGGACAGCCTGTGCCAGAGGGGGGGGACCTTCAGGCACATGTTGGTGACACTGGAGAGGGTTTTGCCACTGCACACTTTGCCACTTGCCACTTGAGCACAAGGGCTGGGGGTAAAGCCCCCAGAGTGCCCTCCACAGCCCCCACCCCTGCTGCTGACATGGGGAGCACACTCCTGATGCAGCTGTGTGAAATCCAGAGGAGGCAAAGGTTTGTGTTGCCCTTGTGCCAAGGGTGAGTTTAGACAGAAGGAGGTCTGTGGTCTGCTCTGTGCTGGGGAGAGGATGGAGCAGGCAGAGCAAAGAGCTCCCAGGCCAGCACAGCACCTTTGTGGTGTCCCAGAGGCACTGCCAGGGCCTGCAGTGGTAGGACCATAGAATCCTAGAGTGGTTTGGCTTGGAAGGGACCTTAAAGCTGATCCAGCTCCAGCCCCCTGCCATGGGCAGGGACACCTCCCACCAGCACAGGTTGCCTTGAACACCTCCAGGCAGGAGGCAGCCACAGCCTCCCTGGGCAGCCTGTGCCAGTCTCTCCCCACCCTCACTCTCAACAATCTCTTCCCCAGCTCCACTCTCCCTCTCCCCTCTCCCAGCTCAAAGCCATTGGCCCTCAGCCTGCCACTGCCAGCCCTTGTCCAGAGTCCCTCCCCAGCTCTCCTGCAGCCCCTCCAGGCACTGCAAGGCTGCTCTCAGCTCTCCTTGCAGCCTTCTCTCCTCCAGGCTGCACAGCCCCAACTCTCCCAGCCTGGCCCCACAGCACAGCTTTCTCCAGCCCTCTGATGATCTTTGTGGCCTCCTCTGGAGCCTCTGCAGCAGCTCCAGGTCCCTCCTGTGGTGAGAATCCCAGAGCTGTCCCAGCCCTGCAGGTGAGGTCTCCCCAGAGCAGAGCAGAGGGGCAGGATCTCCTCTCTCCGGCTCTGCCCACACTGCTCTGGATGCAGCCCAGGCTGCCCTGCACTGCCAGTGCCCACTGCTGGCTCCTGTCACCTCCCCAGGCAGTGCTGCAGTCCCCAGCACTGAACACTTGAGGACTCAGCTGGACAGGGGCTGAGCCATCCTGTCTGGGCCATGCTTTTGCCAAGAAGGCTCAGACCAGATCCTTGAGGTCCCTTCCAAACTGGTATTGTATGACCTTGTGATCCCTGTCCTCCTGCTGTTTCTACCTCAAGGGGAGGGGTCCCTGGGAGAGCAGGAGAGACAGAGCCTCCTTCAGACCTGGGATGACCTCCTCAAAGTCACAACTTTGGACTTTCTCCTTCCTTCTCCCTGTGAAATTCTGTCTGAGCAACAGCAGGTGAGGTGCAGGGGGCAGAGGGCACAAGGCTCTCTGAGGAGCAGTGCCTTGCCCAGCTGCTGGAGAGGACAGCAAATGGATCCCAGCTGCACAAAAGCCTCAGCCTGACCAGCAGGGCATCCTGCCACAGCTGCAGAGGGAGGGCACTGGGAACTGAAACATGCCAAGGAAGATGCCAGTTCTTTCCCCCCAGGTGAAGTAGGAGTATCTCTGAGGGCTTTTGTGCTGGGCCAGCAGCTGCTCTGATGCCAGGGGAGAGGCAAGGAGGGGCTGGACTTGGGGCTGTCCCCGGCTGCCCTGCACACAGCAACCCCCTGGGTGGTGCAGAGCACTGGGCACCTTTAAGGGCCATCTGGGCTGGGCTCAGAGCAGAGGTGAGCCCCAGCTGCCAGCTGCACTGGTTGTAAGGCCTGCCACCAGGCTGGCAAGAATGCCCCCTTACAGCCCACCCTGCCATCCAGCAGCAGTGCCAAGGCCAGGACATGCCACACACCACAGCAGCCACCAGCAGCATCCTGCCCCACTCCCACCCCTGCCACAGCAGCTCTGTCACAGCCTGCAGGGCCAGGGAAGACTCGAGGGGTTCTAATGACTCCTACACTGGGGTCTCACCACAGGCTGCTACAAGGCACCCTCAGACAGGCCCCTGTGCCAGCACTGAGGCAGGGCAGCCCTGCTGCACCCCCAGGCCAGCTCACCAAGGCACCCTGCTGCTCGGGGCACCAACAAGCACCAGCAGCAAGGGCAACCCAAGGCTTCTTCTTGCACCAAGCTCCCTGGAAGCACAACCTGCTGTGACTTCTCATGTCAAAGGTCCTGATGTGCCCCAAGCACCCCTTTAGGGGGTCACTGCCTGCCCAGGGTGAGAGATGTCCAAGCAGCTGCCTGCCACGGGCTCACAGATGCCAGGGGTTGGAAGGGACCCAAAGACATCATCCAGTCCAGCCCCCCTGCCAGAGCAACAATCCAGCTCAGGGCCATCTCTACTGCCTCTTTCCTCCTGCTGCTTTCTGGCAGCCCTGGCTGGGAGGTGGCCCACAGCTGCCAGGAGCCCCAGGGCCGTGCTGCCAGGTGCAGCTGGGGGCAGTGGCAAGACCACAAACCGCGGTGCAGTGGGAGGGGGATCCAAGCCCTGGCAGGCACAGGCACAGGCACAGGCACAGGCACAGGCACAGGCACACTCCTGGGTAGCACATGCGGAGAGCCGAGGAGCAGCAGCTCCCAAGCGCTCCTGCTGGAGCGAGCCACGGCCGAGGAGGGGCAGCAGCAGTGCCAAGAGGAGCAGGCAGTGTCCCCGTGCCAGGGCTGAGCCCTGCAGCTCACCAAGCTGCCCTCAGCCCGGAGACTCCTGGGGACAGCCTGAAGCGCTGAGCGCCTACCCTGCTGCACACAGACACCCCCGCTGAGGAAGGGAGGTCAAAGCAGCCTTAGGGCAGCCTCGCAGCTCCAGCAGCAAGCAGGAGGGCAGCAGAAAGAGGCCTCTGGACCTAAACCTCTTCTCTGACCTGCGTCTTGGTTGGTTCAGCAGCAGCCTGGGGCAGGCACCGGCAGGGATCACAGGAGGTAGGGGTTGGGAGGGCCACTGAGCCCAACCCCCCCTGCCAGAGCAGGGTCACCCAGGATGGTTTGGAATGTCTCCAGAGATGGAGACTCCACCACCGCTCTGGGCAGCCTGCCCCAGGGCTCCAGCACCCCTAAAGAAGCTGTTCCTCATGTCTAGATGGAACTTCTGATGTCACAGTTTGTGTCCCTTACCCTTTGTCCTATCACCTGGCACCACTGAACACAGCCTGGTGCCATCCTGCTGACAGCCTCCCTGTGAGTACCGATCAGCACTGCTGAGCTCCCCTCAGGCTGCTCTTCTCCAGCCTCAACAGCCCCAATGCTCTCAGCCTTTGCACCTCAGAGAGGTGCTGCAGCCCCTCGGCACCTGTCCCCCTGGAGCAGGGTGCAGGGAGCACACACAGCTGGATGGAGCACACACAGCTGGATGGAGCACCCTGCCCTGCAGGGCAGCTTGGCACAGGCACCCTGGTGGAGCTGGAGGGTGCTTGGCCTGAGCCCAGCCCTGTGGAGAAGCAGAAAGTGGCAGGAGGAGCAGAGATGCCAGACACGTTCCTGGCTGCTGGCAGGGGCAAACCCATTGGATTTGATGGCTCTGACGTCAGCAGCACAGAGCAGGAGTTCCCAAACAGGTTCTTTGGCAGCCCCAGCCCAGGGTGACCAACTGGGGAGCAGAGAGGGCTGTGCAGAGCTGATGGGCACTGTGCAGGGCTGTACAGAGCTGATGGGTACTGCACAGGGCTGTGCAGAACTGGTTGGCACTGTGCAGGGCTGTGCAGAACAGATGGGCACTGCAGAGGGCTGTACAGAGCTGATGGGTACTGCACAGGGCTGTGCAGAACTGGTTGGCACTGTGCAGGGCTGTGCAGAACAGATGGGCACTGCAGAGGGCTGTACAGAGCTGATGGGTACTGCACAGGGCTGTACAGAGCTGATGGGCACTGTGCAGGGCTGTGCAGAACAGATGGGCACTGCACAGGGCTGTACAGAGCTGATGGGCACTGTGCAGGGCTGTACAGAACTGGCTGGCACTGAACAGGGCTGTACAGAACTGAAGGGCACTGTGCAGGGCTGTACAGAACTGGTTGGCACTGAACAGGGCTGTACAGAACTGATGGGCGCTGCACAGGGCTGTACAGAACTGGTTGGCACTGTGCAGGGCTGTGCAGAGCAGACTGGCACTGCACAGGGCTGTGCAGAACACTCTGGGGCAGCAATCGATGGGCAGCCGCTTAGTGCCTAGGCCGTGGTCATTAATCAATCAATATGAGAACATCAGAGGGTGGGCAGAGAGGAGCTGGCACACTGAGCAGGGAACCCAGCCAAGCCACAGCAGGCACTGCCTCTCCTTTGCCCCTCTCATGGCACAGGACCAGCAGGAGCAGGGAGCTGCACCTCAGCAGCAGGGTGAGAGAGGTGGATGCCACCAGGAGCCTCTGCACGCCTGCAGCTCCCCAAGGATGCTTTCATGGACGTCTTGAGGGACAGGGCACTGCAGGGGCAGTGCCAAAGCAGCCTGGCATGTCCACTAGAATAGGTGCCTGACTTGGAGGGACTCATTGGCATGGGGGACTTTGGCACAGAGAGGCCAGACTGGCTCCCTGCAGGCTGCTGTGCCAGGCTCTGGCTTCGGTCGCCTCCTCCTGATGCTGTGCAGTGATGGGTGCTGGCCCTGCTCAGCTCCATGGGTGTGCAGTGATGGGTGCTGGCCCTGCTCAGCTCCTGATGCTGTGCAGTGATGGGTGCTGGCCCTGCTCAGCTCCTGATGCTGTGCAGTGATGGGTGCTGGCCCTGCTCAGCTCCTGATGCTGTGCAGTGATGGGTGCTGGCCCTGCTCAGCTCCATGGGTGTGCAGTGATGGGTGCTGGCCCTGCTCAGCTCCTGATGCTGTGCAGTGATGGGTGCTGGCCCTGCTCAGCTCCTGATGCTGTGCAGTGATGGGTGCTGGCCCTGCTCAGCTCCATGGGTGTGCAGTGGTGGGTGCTGGCCCTGCTCAGCTCCATGGGTGTGCAGTGATGGGTGCTGGCCCTGCTCAGCTCCATGGGTGTGCAGTGATGGGTGCTGGCCCTGCTCAGCTCCTGATGCTGTGCAGTGATGGGTGCTGGCCCTGCTCAGCTCCTGATGCTGTGCAGTGATGGGTGCTGGCCCTGCTCAGCTCCTGATGCTGTGCAGTGATGGGTGCTGGCCCTGCTCAGCTCCATGGGTGTGCAGTGATGGGTGCTGGCCCTGCTCAGCATCATGGGTGTGCAGTGATGGGTGCTGGCCCTGCTCAGCATTATGGGTGTGCAGTGATGGGTGCTGGCCCTGCTCAGCTCCTGATGCTGTGCAGTGATGGGTGCTGGCCCTGCTCAGCTCCATGGGTGTGCAGTGGTGGGTGCTGGCCCTGCTCAGCTCCATGGGTGTGCAGTGATGGGTGCTGGCCCTGCTCAGCTCCATGGGTGTGCAGTGGTGGGTGCTGGCCCTGCTCAGCATCATGGGTGTGCAGTGATGGGTGCTGGCCCTGCTCAGCTCCATGGGTGTGCAGTGATGGGTGCTGGCCCTGCTCAGCTCCTGATGCTGTGCAGTGATGGGTGCTGGCCCTGCTCAGCTCCTGCTGGCACCACCCCACTGACTGCTCTCTCGCAGGCCACCAAAGCCGCCAGAGCTCACAAGGCTCTCATCTAGCAAGGAGACCACCCAGCGCCTCCTGGGGCCCCGCAGCCGAGGTGGCTTCCCCTTGCCGGGACAAGCCCCGCTCCAAAGTAGGGCTGCAGGTCCCCGGGGGCCGCGGCGGCAGCGGGGCGGGCAGAGCGCGGCGCGGAACGGGCCGTGCCAGCTAATTATATCGGCTGTGCCCCACAAAGCGCAGCTGCCAGCTGGGCTGCCCTATTTCCACAGCCCTCCTCTGGTCCCCGGCAGCCGCAGCACCGCCACCAGCCCATCCCCTGCCCGGGCACTGCGACTGCCTCGCGTCCTTCAGCCTGCCGGGCTGGAGGGCAGCGGCAGCTCCCTGCTGCCCGCTCAGCGGGGCTGGCCTGGCACAGCTCTGGCCTGGCACAGCTGCGCCCTGCCCGGCTGCTTGCTCCTGCAGCTGGGGAAGGCGTGGGCCAGGGCCGGTGTCTGGCGGAGCAGCGGCCCCTCCTCAGCCCTCCCTCCGGCCCCGGCCTGGCCAGCCGCTGGCTGCCCCGAGGGCTGCGAGCGACCTGAGCCCGCCGCGGTGGTGCCCCGGGCAGCCCAGCGACGCTGCAGCCTGTGGCCTGGGCAGCTGTGTCCTTGCTGCACCACCTCCCACATGCACCCGTGCCAGGAGCCGCGGAGGAGGCTGCAGCAAAGGGGTGGCACGAACAGCCCCGGGGGTGCTCACACCTCCCTGCCCCGCTGGGTCGGGCTGGGGCAAGCCTTTCCCTGCCCAGCACTTGTTTGCCTGCTCACCTCAGGCCCTGCTCCAGGAGGTCTCATCACCTGCAGGGTGAGTTGTAGTGATCCCATCCTGCAGGGATGTAGTAGCCCCATGCCAAGAAGCTTTGGGGGTGGCTGGAGCCACCAGGAGGTAAGTGCCACCTCGGGCAGCACAGGATAGACAGCATCAGGACTGTGCCACAAGCATGGGCAGGGTGGGCAGGCAATTCCCTGCCTGTGATGGGAGAACTGGAACAAACACATCCATGCTGAGGTTGTTCTCTTGCTTTGAAGGTGCCAAGCAAGAGGGCTGGGCAGGAGCCAACGATGCTCAGAGTCCAAGAAGCAGTGGGGCACAAGGAGATGGGTGCCAAGGGGTCAATGGATCCCATCCAAAGCCCTCTGGTTTCACCTGCCAGAAACTTCACTGTGCTCTGGAGGTCCTGGGCATAAACCTGGAGTACTGCATCCAGCTCTGGAGCCCCTGGGACAAGAGGGCTGTGGAGATGCTGGAGAGTGTCCAGAGCAGGGCCAGGAGGATGCTGAGAGGCTGCAGCAGCTCTGCTGTAAGCACAGACTGAAAGAGTTGGGGCTGTGCAGGCTGGAGCAGAGGAGGCTCCCAGGGGACCTTCTTGTGGCCTGCCAGGATCTGAAGTGGACTACAAAAAAGCTGGGGAGGGACTTTGGAGGCTGTGAGGGAGTGGCAGGAGTGGGGGGAATGGAGCAAAGCTGGAGGTGGGGAGAGTGAGGCTGGAGGTGAGGAGGAAGTTGTTGAGCAGGAGAGTGGTGAGAGGCTGGAATGGGTTGCCCAGGGAGGTGGTTGAGGCCCCATGGCTGGAGGTGTTTGAGGCCAGGCTGGCTGAGGCTGTGTGCAGCCTGCTCTAGGGTAGGGTGTCCCTGGGCATGGCAGGGGGTTGGGACTGGCTGCTCCTTGTGGTCCCTTCCAGCCCTGCCTGATTCTGTGAGTCTGTGATTCTAACCTTCCTCTTCTCACACAGGACCTTTGGGTGC
The DNA here is from genome assembly GCF_015220805.1 of Pogoniulus pusillus. Taxonomy (NCBI): domain Eukaryota; kingdom Metazoa; phylum Chordata; class Aves; order Piciformes; family Lybiidae; genus Pogoniulus; species Pogoniulus pusillus. The sequence goes on from NC_087292.1 coordinate 1,256,494, forward strand.
TCCAGGGTCGGCAGCCTGCCCAGGCAGTGGGTGCTGGGGGTGAGCTGTTTGCCCTCCCGGGGAACCTCCTTCCCTTGCAGCTGCCCTGCCCTCCCGGCCGGCTCCGGGAGCCGCTGCCGCTGTGCTGCTGGGGGCGGCTGTGATGCTGGGCACGGCCCTGCAGGCTGCTCTGCCGGGGCTGCCCGGGGAAGGCTCCCTGCCAGCCGCATCCCAGGCACGGCCAGGGGCTGGGGGCTGCCCGGGGGTAGCCTGGTCCTGGCGCCAGCCTGGCAGAGGGGCTGTGGGCTGGGAGCAGAGCGGGAAGCGCTGCTCACCTGACGTTATTTTGGTTGCTAGGTGATTAAATCATCCATCTGCTGATGGCAGCATGGGAGAGCAGTGAGTCAGTCCCCTCCTATCAGGCAACAAAGGGGTTTGCAACTCCAGCCCACCCCCAGCCTGGCCCCAGGACCCTCCGCGCCTGCAGGACGCTCAGATGGCAGAGCCAGCCGCAAGCAGGGGGAGCAGGGCTCCTGCTCAGCACCACGGCCCGGCGGCACCGGGCAGGGCAGCCGGCAGAGGCGGGCAGGGCAGCTGGCAGAGGCGGGCAGGCTGCCATGGGCCTGAGGGCACCTTCCGACGTGCTCTGCTGAGCAGGACCTCCCGGGGCTCCCGCGGAGCGCAGCGAGCGCTGTACCCTGGCAGCACCGCCCGGCAGGAGGGCAGCCCGCAGCCGCCCTCAGAGATCAGACGAGCCCCACCAGAAGCAGTCAGAGATTCGCTGCTCGCCCCCCGAACCGCCCAGCACCCCCAGGGCTGCCCCCGTGGCAGGCTCCTTCCCCCTCCCGCAGGCTGGGCCGCGGCTGCCGCAGGGCTGCCACTAAGATGGCACACGGGGAGTGGCTGCCGGAGAGCAGCCTGGCAGAGGCAGCTGCTGCCTGGGCAGGGCACAGCAGAGCAGAGCAGAAAGGCAACAGTCCGTGGGCAAAGAACATTTTCAGGAAGGGGCTGGGGTCTGCTGGAGAAGGGCAGTGGGAAGGAAGCAGAAGAGGAAAGCTCTGTGCCTGTGTGAGAGGCGACAGCAGGAGCAGCCCTGCCCACCCAGCTCAGCCTGAGACACCAAACAGTGCCCACAGGACGTGCTTGGACAGTCCACTTTGCTCTGAACCACGCCTGGCTGCTGCCCAGACCCCTCTGCTACCAACCAGCATGGGACCAGCTGCCGAGGGAGGGGCTGGAGGCATGCCAGGGCCAGCACCCCGTGCCAGTGCAGGGGTGCCCACCGGATCTGGAGCCTGCCCGGGCCGGTGGAAACAGCCTGTGAGACACAGAGGCCTGTGTGGGAGCTTAAGAGGCCCTGTGGATGGAGCTCAGAGGCCACTCCAGGGGCTGCCCACCCTCTAGCCATGCAGCAGGGCAAGGAGCTCCACGCATGGCAGAGACAGGGCACGATGGAGCAGTGGGCAGCTGCCTAAAGCTGACTTCCCTGCCTCCTGCCACTGCAGGGCAGCAAGTGCAGAACATCACTGCCTGGCACAGCCCTCTGGCCCCACACACCTCATGCCAGTGGCCCAGAGAGCATCCAGGCAGCCATAGCAGCCTCCCAAAGCCAGCACCCCAAAGCCCTGTCCGCAGGAGCTGGGCCGGTGGCCTCCCTGCTGCTCTGCGCAGCCCTCCCGGGTCCCCTGGCAGCTATCACGGCTCCTTAGTGCAAAGAGACTCATTAATGAAGTGGAAAAGGAGGAGGAGGAGCAAGCTGAATGGTCTGTCCTAAGGGACAGCACAGCGAGGAGGAGAAGGAGATCACTCAGCATTGATCTCAGGATATGAAGCCACCAGAGGGAGAGGAACAAGTGACCAGAGAACAGCTGGGAGTGGGAAGGATGAAGGGTCCAGCAGGCTGGGCAGCCTGCCTGGGGGGGGGGCTGCCAGCAGAGGTGGAAGCCAAAAAGGTGCAGGCAGGAGGAGAGCAGGGCAGAGATGCTGCCCAGAACCTCACAGCCACCTTCAGCACCCTATCCACAGCACCCTCCACCAAAGAGTAGCTCACTGAGCTGGCAGGAGGCAAAGGGAAGCCTGCAGAGCCAAGGGCAGGAGGGCTGGGTCCTTGGAGGTACCCATGGCACCACAGGAGATGCTTCTCCAAAGCCACATGCTCCATCTGCACTCCCTGGCCAGGACCTCGATCCCGTGAGGTGCCACCACATTGCCAGCTGCTGGTGCCCAGGCACAGTGCTGAGGCTGCAGCTCAGCAGCAGCAGCAGCTCTGGTGGAGGGCAGGTTGGGCTCTGTGGAGGACGTTTTTCTAGAGCAGAACATTTCCAGGCTCCAGGCTGCCTGTGCAAAGCCTGGCTGTGGGCAGTGGACTGGGCTGAGCAGGCTGCTGGGCTCCTCCTGGCCACCAGCCTCTGGCCAGCCTGCCCAGGGGCCACGGAGGCCCAGGACTGGCTCTGTCTGCATCACAGGTGCCCTGTCCAGAGGCTGCCAAGGAAGAAGGGGAGGGGAAGGCTTCCCTGCCCAGCTCACAGCTCCAAGCAGGACAGTGGAGATGTCAAAGGGCTCGGGGCATGGTCACAGCACAGCTGCTCCCCCAGATCCAAAGCCCCACACTGTCCTCGGGCTCCCCAGCAGCATCCACTTCCAAACCTCAGGAGCCTCCCATCCCCACCTCACATGGGGCCAGGCTCCCCGTGGCTCACAGCCCATCACCTGGCCTCCCAGTGCTCCTGAGCCAGGCAGCAGGAGGGCTGCTCTGCTCTGCTCATGCCCTCTGCTCAAATCCCACAGGCAGAGCTATCTGACCTGCTGGTGCAGGGCTCCCGTGCCCAGCCAGCCCCAGGCCCTGACTGCATTGCTCATCAGGAGCTGAGGTGCCCCTACTGCTGCCCAGCCCTGCTGCCCCACATCCCACTGTGCTGGCACATACACCTTGCTCTGAGCTGGGCCAGCAGACAACAGCCATGCTGCTGCCATGGTCCTGTGCTCCTCCAGCCATGCTGCTGCCATGGTCCTGTGCTCCTCCAGCCATGCTGCTGCCATGGGGCTGTGCACCTCCAGCCATGCTGCTGCCATGGGGCTGTGCACCTCCAGCCATGCTGCTGCCATGGGGCTGTGCACCTCCAGCCATGCTTCTGCCATGGTCCTGTGCACCTCCAGCCTTGGTGATGCCATGGTCCTGTGCACCTCCAGCCTTGATGATGCCATGGTCCTGTGCACCTCCAGCCATGCTGCTGCCATGGGGCTGTGCACCTCCAGCCATGCTGCTGCCATGGTCCTGTGCACCTCCAGCCATGCTGCTGCCATGGGGCTGTGCACCTCCAGCCATGCTGCTGCCATGGGGCTGTGCGCCTCCAGCCTTGGTGATGCCATGGGGCCGTGCTCCTGCAGCCATGCTGCTGCCATGGGGCTGTGCTCCTGCAGCCATGCTGCTGCCATGGGGCTGTGCTCCTGCAGCCATGGTGCTGCCATGGGCCTGTGCACCTCCAGCCTTGGTGCTGCCATGGGGCTGTGCTCCTGCAGCCATGCTGCTGCCATGGGGCTGTGCTCCTGCAGCCATGCTGCTGCCATGGGGCTGTGCTCCTGCAGCCATGCTGCTGCCATGGGGCTGTGCTCCTGCAGCCATGGTGCTGCCATGGGCCTGTGCACCTCCAGCCTTGGTGCTGCCATGGGGCTGTGCTCCTGCAGCCATGCTGCTGCCATGGGGCTGTGCTCCTGCAGCCATGGTGCTGCCATGGGGCTGTGCACCTCCAGCCATGGTGATGCCATGGGGCTGTGCTCCTCCAGCCATGGTGCTGCCATGGGCCTGTGCACCTCCAGCCATGGTGCTGCCATGGGGCTGTGCTCCTGCAGCCATGCTGCTGCCATGGGGCTGTGCTCCTGCAGCCATGCTGCTGCCATGGGGCTGTGCTCCTGCAGCCATGCTGCTGCCATGGGGCTGTGCTCCTGCAGCCATGGTGCTGCCATGGGCCTGTGCACCTCCAGCCTTGGTGCTGCCATGGGGCTGTGCTCCTGCAGCCATGCTGCTGCCATGGGGCTGTGCTCCTGCAGCCATGGTGCTGCCATGGGGCTGTGCACCTCCAGCCATGGTGATGCCATGGGCCTGTGCACCTCCAGCCATGGTGCTGCCATGGGGCTGTGCTCCTCCAGCCATGCTGCTGCCATGGGGCTGTGCACCTCCAACCTTGGTGATGCCATGGGGCTGTGCACCTCCAACCTTGGTGATGCCATGGGGCTGTGCTCCTCCAGCCCCCAGGACACCCAGCATGCTGCTCAGAAAGCAAACCCAAACCTACATCTGCCATGAAATGCATTTCCCCACCCTCCAGGCTTCTACAGCAGGAGGAGGGGACTGGGGCAGGGATGTCACCAGTGTTCACCATGCTTCAGCACTGATAAAAGTATTTCCTGCACTTTGACCTCTCCCCAAAGCAGCAGCAGCAGTGTGTAGCTCAGGCAAAGGGAGGGGAGGTTATTGAGGTAACCAAACTGACCCTTCCTGATCAGTCAGAACGCAAAACCCACCAGGAAAGAGCCCTTCTCCCTTCAACTGTGCCCAGTTCCAACACCAGTCCTGAGCCTGGGCTGCTTCGGCAGATCTGCCCTAGGTGGAGGGTCTCTGGGCTCTGAGCTGCCCCTGCCACAGTGTCCCCAGGAGCTGCCAAGAGGCACCACCAGCCCTGCAGCTCAGGGGCAGCTGCAAGGCAGCAGGTCTCAGCAGCCCTGGGCAGTGAGGGCTTGGCTCCAGTGCCCATCTCAACGACTTGCCCAAGCCCAGAGCCCCAAGCCGAGCCCGCAGAGCAGGCATCTCCTTGTGCCTCTCTGCCCTGAGGGGACTGAGTGGCTGAGGGGAAGGGTGAGGGAGTGCCAGCTCCATTGCCACCGCAGAGGAACTGCCGTCAAACCCCTCTCTATGACACACACCGAGCCTGTTTCAGGGAGAGTTTGGCAGGGCTATGCCATTGCTGAGCCTATAAATACCTCGTGGGGGGCTGCTCTGCTGATGGAGCAGAAGGGACATGGCCCCTGCCCACGCTGCTGCCAGCCCCAGCAGCCTCCTGGGGAAGTCAAAGCCTTCACCACCGCTGGAGCCAGCGGCTGCCCGGCCCTGCCTTGAGGGTGAAGGACAAAGGGACCTGTTCGGGCAGGGCTGTCCCAGGGAGCCCCAGAGGACAACCTAGGGGCTGGGAGAGAACCACAGTGAGTGGGAATGGGGCAAGAGCTGTGTAAGCCCTGGAGAGAGCAGAGAGGCTGGAGGTGAGCTGGAGGAAGGCTGAGGTAAGAAGCTGGTGGAAAGCTACAGGAGACAGAGGATGGCCTCAAAGCAAGCTGCAAGGCTCCTGAGGCTGGGGGCTGGAGTCTGGCTCAAAGCAGCCTGGCACACGCACCCAGGGCACCCCAGGCCTGCGAGAGGAGGCAGCCAGTGAGGCTCCTCGGGGCACAAGCTGATGGCTCAAAAGCCCTGGGGACACTGACTGTGAGTTCTGCCCAGCCCACACTGCACCGAGGGAAGCTGCTCCCCACTGGCCCCCAGCTGGGCCACCCTGAGCAGCAATGGTGAGCAACCAGTGACCCATCTCCAGTGCCTGCTCCTCTGCCACAGCCCTGAGAGGCACTGCAGCTGTGAGGAAACCCTGAGAGGGATGCCAGTTGGAGGGGAAGAGCTGTGCCAGCTACCATCTGAGTGCCCTGCAGCCAGGGGGCTGGCTGGAGCCACCATGCTGCCAGGCACTGACCACCCTGCAAGGCAAACCGTGTGGGTGAAGACACAAATGGCTGAGGGCTTTAGCTGCTAAATACTCCATGCAAGGGGAACCACAGAGTCATGGGGGAGCTGTGGAACCACAGAGCCATGGGGGAGATGTGGAATCACAGAGCCATGGGAGAGATGTGGAATCACAGAGCCATGGGGGAGCTGTGGAACCACAGAGCCATGGGGGAGATGTGGAATCACAGAGCCATGGGAGAGATGTGGAACCACAGAGCCATCAGGGAGCTATGGAACCACAGAGCCATGAGGGAGCTATGGAACCACAGAGCCATCAGGGAGCTGTGGAACCACAGAGCCATCAGGGAGCTGTGGAACCACAGAGCCATCAGGGAGCTATGGAATCACAGAGCCATCAGGGAGCTATGGAACCACAGAGCCATGAGGGAGCTATGGAACCACAGAGCCATCAGGGAGCTATGGAACCACAGAGCCATGAGGGAGCTATGGAATCACAGAGCCATCAGAGAGCTGTGGAACCACAGAGCCATGAGGGAGCTATGGAACCACAGAGCCATCAGGGAGCTATGGAACCACAGAGCCATGAGGGAGCTATGGAACCACAGAGCCATGAGGGAGCTATGGAACCACAGAGCCATCAGAGAGCTGTGGAACCACAGAGCCATCAGAGAGCTGTGTAACCACAGAGCCATCAGGGAGCTGTGGAACCACAGAGCCATCAGGGAGCTGTGGAACCACAGAGCCATCAGGGAGCTGTGGAACCACAGAGCCATGAGGGAGCTATGGAACCACAGAGCCATCAGGGAGCTATGGAACCACAGAGCCATGAGGGAGCTATGGAATCACAGAGCCATCAGAGAGCTGTGGAACCACAGAGCCATGAGGGAGCTATGGAACCACAGAGCCATGAGGGAGCTATGGAACCACAGAGCCATCAGGGAGCTATGGAACCACAGAGCCATGAGGGAGCTATGGAACCACAGAGCCATGAGGGAGCTATGGAACCACAGAGCCATCAGAGAGCTGTGGAACCACAGAGCCATCAGAGAGCTGTGTAACCACAGAGCCATCAGGGAGCTGTGGAACCACAGAGCCATCAGGGAGCTGTGGAACCACAGAGCCATCAGGGAGCTGTGGAAGCACAGAGCCATCAGGGAGCTATGGAACCCCAGAGCCATCAGGGAGCTGTGGAACCACAGAGCCATCAGGGAGCTGTGGAACCACAGAGCCATCAGAGAGCTGTGGAACCACAGAGCCATGAGGGAGCTGTGGAACCACAGAGCCATCAGGGAGCTATGGAACCACAGAGCCATGAGGGAGCTGTGGAACCACAGAGCCATCAGGGAGCTGTGGAACCACAGAGCCATCAGGGAGCTGTGGAACCACAGAGCCATCAGAGAGCTGTGGAACCACAGAGCCATGAGGGAGCTGTGGAACCACAGAGCCATCAGAGAGCTGTGGAACCACAGAGCCATGAGGGAGCTGTGGAACCACAGAGCCATGAGGGAGCTGTGGAACCACAGAGCCATCAGAGAGCTGTGGAACCACAGAGCCATGAGGGAGCTGTGGAACCACAGAGCCATCAGGGAGCTATGGAACCACAGAGCCATCAGAGAGCTGTGGAACCACAGAGCCATCAGGGAGCTATGGAATCACAGAGCCATCAGGGAGCTATGGAATCACAGAGCCATCAGGGAGCTGTGGAACCACAGAGCCATGAGGGAGCTGTGGAACCACAGAGCCATCAGAGAGCTGTGGAACCACAGAGCCATCAGAGAGCTGTGGAACCACAGAGCCATCAGGGAGCTATGGAACCACAGAGCCATCAGGGAGCTATGGAATCACAGAGCCATCAGAGAGCTGTGGAACCACAGAGCCATCAGAGAGCTGTGGAACCACAGAGCCATCAGAGAGCTGTGGAACCACAGAGCCATCAGAGAGTTGGAGAGCCACAGACTCACAGAAGGGTCTGGCTTAGATGGGACCTCCCAAGCTCAGCCAGTCCAAGCCCCTGCACTCAGCAGGGACATCCTCCACTAAAGCAGGTTGCCCACAGCTCTGTCCACACTCACCTAGAACATCTCCAGGGCTGGGTCTCAAGCACCTCCCTGGGCTTTCATGACACTTCTGGTGGGTCTCACACTTCTCCTGCTGAGCACAGAGCTAAGCCAGTGCTGAGCACTTGTGATGCTCCTGCTTGCACACACTTACTGCACACACCAAGCTGCCACCTACTTTCCCTGCTCACAGCCCAAACCTCTGCCACTTTGAAGTGGCAACATCATTCTTCAAAGCTCCTCAGTCCCTCCTGCAGGAAGAGCTCCTCCAAGCCCTCTCCACTTGGTCTGTGGACAGCACAGGGAATAAAGGGGGGCCCCGAGGCAGCTGCTGGGGGCCAGAGGCAGTGGGGTCCTCCTGTCTGAGGGTCAGCCAGGGGCCCTGCAGAAGGGTCCATGTCCCCCAGGAATGCAGGGCACATGCAAACCATGCTGCAGCCAGCAGGGTAGGTCTGTGGCTGCCATCCTGAGACCCCCTTGCCCCCACATTCCCAAGATCAGCTCTGAAGTTGGACAGCTCTGCCTTCCAGCAGCTGGAAAGCTTTGCCAAGAGCTGCAGTGAGCCAGCCCCCACTCAGGGAAGGCTCTCAGCAAAGGTGATTTTCCTGACAGCCCATGGGCCACCCCCATCAGCCAGCCATGGGAGCTGGGGCAGGCTGAGATCCCTCCGAGCCTGCCTGATCAAAGCCAGAGCTGCCACGGCGGAGTCCAGCCTCCTGGGAACGGCCTCTGCACAGGGTCTTTGCAAGCAGGAAGGTCTTCAGAGCTGCCTGGTCTCTTGCACACACAAAGCCCTACCGCCAGGCCACACAAGGAGCCCCCTGGAAGCTCAGCTGAGAGCTGCATGCTTCTGTGAGCCGTGGGGAGCCAGCCCAAGGCGTGCAGCCGAGCTCCCACTGCAGCCTGTGGAACACAGGTGTCTCCTCCACAGCAGCAGCAGCAGCAGCAGCAGCTCTGCTCTGCCACAGGCACAGGACACGAGTCCAGGTGCAAGAGGCTGCTGCGGATCTCAGGGAGAGCCACTCCAGCCAAGCTCTGCTGTCAGGCCAGACACAGCACCTCCAACACCGGCCTCAAGCAGAGGAGCTGGCTCCTCATGGTCAGTTCTTCTACAGAAGCCTAAAAGCTGCCCCCTGGTCCCTGAAATGAAGGGCACCCAAGGAGACTGCCAGCTGGAAACAACTCCCTCTGCTCGCCCCAGCAGCAGCCTCCATCCTCCTGCCGCCCCTCGCTTCTGGCCCTCTCCTGGAGCACAGCCTCCTCGTGGTCACCACTCAGCCTGACCCAGGGTGACTCCACACACCTTGCCATGCTCCAGGGGACCAAAAGGCCTGCCCAGGGCTGCAGAGCTGCAGCAAGGGGCTGCCTGCTGCCTCCAGAGCTGCAGCAAGGGGCTGGCTGCTGCCTCCAGCTGCAGGCACGGCTGAGCGGTGGAGCTGGTCTGGGCTGGAAGTCGGTGAGAAGGAAACAAAAGCTCTGTGGAGCTCTGAGCTGGAAATGAGCACCTCGAGCCCTGCCCAGAAGCAAAAGGGAGCAGCACAGCACCTGGCAAACAGGTGCTGCCTTGCCCGCGGCTGGCACTGCCTGGCACCAGCTGATGGCTTTGGCCTGAGCCAGCAGCAGCAAAAGCAGGGAGGCAAGTGGCTGCTGCGGGCACAGGGCTCCTCCCAGGGGCACGTTCTTGCAGGCCACTTCCCTTCTCTGTGGATGGCAAAGGGATGATGTGGGCACAGAGGGAAGCAGAATGCCATCTGGATCCAGCACTCCTCATCTCTGATGATGGCAGTGGCAGCTCAGTGCCTGGGAGAAGCCTGGATGCGGCCAGAAGAGAGGGCACAGAGCATGGTGGCTCCTGGCCATGGCTGTGGCCAGAAGAGAGGGCACAGAGCATGGTGGCTCCTGGCCATGGCTGTGGCCAGAAGAGAGGGCACACAGCATGGTGGCTGCCGTCTATGATCATGGTTAGATGAGAGGGCACAGACTGTGGTGGCTCCTGTCTGTGGCTGTGGCCAGAAGAGAGGGCACAGAGCGTGGTGGCTCCTGGCCATGCTGTGCTGCTGTCACCCAGGCTGCAAGGGAAGCCTCCTTTCTGAAGCAAAGCTGCCCAGTGGCTAACGGCTTGCCCGGGCAGTGTGCAGCTGTCAGGGCAGCCTGAGAGCAGCTCTCCACTCCCTCCTGATGTCTGTTTGGTTCAGGTTGTTGTTTTTCTCCTGGCTTGCCAGATCTTTATCCTCCGAGGGTGAGACTCAGCCCAGTGCCAGCTGCCTGGCACAAGGGTGTAAGAAGGTGCAGGAGCCTCCTGCTGCAGAGCAGTTTCGCTGGAGCTGCTCTCTGCCTCCAGCACTCGTGGCCGTGCCCCAGGCTGTGCTGTGCACCCAGGGCTGAGCTGCTGTGGAGCCCAGATCGGGGCTGGCACATGCCAGCTGCTGAGCCTGGCCTTGGAAAAGCCCTGTTTCCCTGCTGGCACACGGAAGCAGCCCCATGCCTCAGGAGCAGGAGCGGGGGCTCCAATCGGGCATCAGCTTCCTGCAGGAAGCCTCTGGGCTGGCTCTAGTCGGTGCTTCCTCGGAGGAGAAGCAGTGGGAGGCGTTTGAGAGAGTCCATTTTGCAGGAAGTGCTCCAAGATGCCCACCCAGGGCTCGTGGGCTGCCAGCCCCTGTGTGTCTGCATGGGCAGCAGGTGCCAGCCTGGCACCGGGATGGTGGCACGGTGTCGGGAAGGTCACCCAGGCTCAGATCTTCAAAGGCACCTCGGTGCCAAACTGCAGCTGAGAGGATGGCAACAGGGCTCTGAATCCTGCTCCTGCCTGGGCCTCATGGTGGACTGGGTCCTCCTAACTGCGTCATGATAAAGGCTTTGCTCTGTGCCAGCCCTCTCCTGGAGGGGACCCACATGTGGGGGGATGCCTGTCTGCCTCCAGCCACCGCCCGGGGCGGCGCCAGGCCATTGCTGCAGCCGGAAAGGCCACACCCGCAGGGGGACAGAGGGCACTGCCCTGCCAGCACTGCCGCCTGCCTGCCACCTGGCTCCTCTCCTCGCACCCCCCGGCTCTGCGTGACCCAGTGCAAACCCGGAGCGCCTTCACACGGGCAAGACTCAGTGGGCAGCAGGGGATGAGGCTCAGGCTGGCCACTCTGCCCTGGCAGGGCAGCTCTGCCAGCGGGCACTGCCTGCCTGCACGCACAGCACAGTGAGCTGCTGCCCGTCCTTCCCGAGGGGGACATGCGGGGTCCGAGGGCGGGGGGAGAGGCACACGGTCAGAAGGGCCATGCTGAGTGCCAGCGGTCGCTCACCGAGACCGGGGACAGGCTGGGCAGACCCTCTCCTCGGGGGTGCCAGGAGCCAGCCCGGCGCCAGGCGCTGCCCTTGCCCACAGAGGGGCCCTCACAGCTCCCCACGTGTGTCCGCTCGCCCCTTCGCACCGTGAGCTCCCTGGCACACCCCCACAGCCCCCCCGCAACCCCACGCAGCACGCACACCCACGGGCACACACAGCACCCACCGATGCACACCCGGGGCAGTGCCCGCGCAGGCACGGGGGCGCGCACGGCAGGCGGGGGCCGCTCGCACCCACCCACGGGCTCGCTGCGGCGGGCAGGCAGCAGGCAGCAGCAGCAGCGGGTCCCGCAGGCGGGCACGGCGCAGAGGCGGCTCCGCAGCGGGTCCCGCACACCCGCACAGGCGCACAAACCCCCGCACCCGCGCACACGGCGCAGTGGGTTCCCGGGCAGCCGGCGGCGGGCATGGGCTGTGCCGTGCCCCTGGAACGCCGCTCCGCAGCCGCGGGGCCCCGGTTCGCTGCCGCCTGCCCCGCACGGCCCCGCTGCCCCGCATGGCCCCGCTGCCCCGCACGCCCCCGTGGGGTGCGGTGCGCCACGCCCCCGGGTGGGTGCGGGATCTCACAGGCACACAGACACGCACAGACCCACGGACACACGCAGACACAAACACACCCGCACACACGCACCCGCGCTCCCTGCCCCACGGCTCCGCAGCCGCTTAACCCCTTCTTGCCCGGCCCCAGCACCATCCAGCCCTGCATCACCCAGCCCCGCACAGTCCGGCATCGCTGACCCCGGCCCCGGCCCCGTGCAGCTCCTTCCCAGCATCACCGAGCTCGGCCCCGGCAACACCGATCATGGCCCCAGCGTCACCGAGCCCCTTCCCGGCACCGTCCATCCCCACGCCCCGCAGCGTCCACCCCTGCGCCCCGCACCGTCCAGCCAGTCTCTCGCTGCCCGCCGCCGCCGGGCTCCTCCTGCCGCCCCGGGGTGGCCGCTGCAGTCCCCAGCCCCGCCGCCGGCTCGCTCGGGCCGTGCCCTGCGCTGCTCCCGGGAGCGGCCGCGGCAGCCCTCCCGCCCCCCGCCGCCCCGCGCCCCCGGCCGCCCGCTCACCTCGATCCGCGGCGGCGGGAGGCGGTGCCCGGCCCGGAGCGGTCCGGCGGCGGCAGGGCAGCGTCCTCTCCTCGCAGCGCCCCGGCGGCGGCGGCGGGCTCGGCGGGGGGCCCGGCTCGGCTCGGCCCGGCCCGGCCCGGCCCCGGCCGCTGGCCGCCCGCCGCTGCCCCCCTGCCCGCGGCGCGGTGCGGCCGCCTCGCCCCTATGCGGAGGCTCCAGCAGCACCGAGGCGATGCCCATTCATTCAGCTTGGCCCCCGCAGCCCTCCCCTTCCGCCCCGCGCTGCCCGCCGCCGGGCTGGAGCTGGCTGGTGATGCTGCAGCGGTACCCAGAGCCCCCGGAGAGCACAGTGCGGAGAGGAGGGAGGGAGAGGAGGAGGAAGGAGAGCAGAAGGAGGGAAGAGGAAGAGAGAGAGAGAGAGGGTGAGGGAGATGGCTGCCCCCAAAACCAGAGCTGGATCTGGAGAAGACTCCGGGATTTCCACAAGGAAATCAGGGCAGGCAGCGGAGCGGGGCCGGCACAGCACCCCCCACCCAAGCCGGCACAGACCCCAGCACCGCACCCGGGGCAGCTGGGAGGGTGGCAAGGGCAAACAAACGCCTGGGGAATGCAGATGGTGGGCACGGCCCCACACGGAGCTGGAGCAGTGTCTGTGCTCCCCCGGGAAACCCAAATGTTCTCCTCATTTAGGTCAGGGCGGGCACCCGTCAGGGGGTCACCAGCTCCCCCAGCCAGGAGCTTGGCTTTAAAGACATGCAAAGCTCAGGGGCACACTTCTCCCCCCCCGGGCACAGGCCGTGCACCCGGTCCCACATGGAGCCCTCTCTGCCCATGGAGCTTTGCCACCCACAGATGGGGCTGCCCCTGGCACAGCCAGGACTCCCTGAGAGGGCAGCAGGGTCCATGTGCCCTGAGCCCCAGCTCAATGTGCTGCACACCACATCAAAGTTTCTCAGCTCTTCCTAATCTGGGTCTTGCTTAACCCTCTGGAAAATAATCCACTGCCCATCTGCCACAGTGATCTTCATTTACAGCCTTGCACAAATTAGACTCAACTGCTCACTTCTCCTCTTTTGCCCATGGCTCTTGGGCACACCACTGCCTAGGTGCCTTCCTAGGCACCATAGTGCCGTTGGCTAGGGATGACCTTGCCAAGCCTGGCAGCCAGCAGTGGGCTGTGTGCTTTCTCTTCACACATTCTCTCATCATCTGAAGGTGCTTTGCTCCTATCTGGGAAGGCACTCCCCGTGCCCAGCCTGCCTGACCCCCACAGCCCTGGGCTGGCAAGAGCTGAGGAGCCTGGCTGTGGGAGCAGCCTCTGAATTCAGGTGCCCCTCTGAGCTGTGTGCAGGGCAAGTGAGGAGCTTGAAAGTGGTCCAGAGAAGGACCAGGAAAATGCTGAGGGGGCTGGAGCAGCTCTGCTGTGAGGACAGGCTGAGGGAGCTGGGGGGGTGCTGCCTGGAGAGGAGAAGGCTCCAGGGGGACCTCATTGCTGCTGCCAGTGCCTGAAGGGGCTGCAAGCAGGCTGCAGAGAGGCTGTGCCCAAAGGGCTGCAGGGACAGGACGAGGGCAATGGCTGCAAAGCAGAGCAGAGCAGATGGAGATTGGATGTGAGGAGCAAGTTCTGCCCCAGGAGGCTGCTGCAGCACTGCAACAGGTTGCCCAGGGAGGTGCTTGAGGCCCAGCCTTGGAGATGTTCCAGGTGAGGCTGGACAGGGCTGTGGGCAACCTGCTCCAGTGGAGGATGTCCCTGCTGAGTGCAGGGGCTTGGACTGGGTGAGCTTGGGAGGTCCCTTCCAACTCAGCCCATTCTGTGACTGTGAAGCTCTGCAGGTGCCAGCAGAGTTGCCACGACCTCTCCAACCCAGACCATTCTGTGATTCCATGATTCCATGATCCATGATTCCATGATATCCTCATCCATGATTCTATGATTCTACCTGCTCTGAGCAGATTGGTCCACTCAGGACACTGAGCAAGAGCTCTTGGACTTCTGCTCGACACCTCAGGCAGCCCAGAGTGCTTTCAGTGGTTGCTTACCTGTGGACCTTGCTGCTCTGAGTGGCCTGAGCAGGGCAGCCCCACGAGGAAGAGAAGCCTGAGAGAGGAACTTATCAATGTATACAAGTGTCTGAGGGGTGGGGGTCAGTGGCTGGGGCCAAGCTCTTTTCAGTGGTCAGCAGCAATGAGACAAGGAGCAATGGCTACAAACTGGAACACAGAAGGTTTCATCTCAACAGGAGGAGAAACTTCTTTGGTGTAAGGGTGCCAGAGCCCTGGAGCAGGCTGCCCAGAGAAGTGCAGTCTCCTTCTCTGGAGTCCTTCCAAACCCACCTGGATGTATTCCTATGAGGACTACCCTGGGTGATGCTGCTCTGGCGGGGGGGGGGCTGGCCTCAATGATCTCTGGAGGTCCCTCCCAAGCTCTAAAGTGCTGTGAAGTGAGATGCAGAGAGCCAAGCAGAGGCCCCCTCTGAGCAGTGACAGTGCAGCAGCTGCGTGCCTCTGCTGGAGCCTTTTGAGTCAGGCCTGAGGGATGAGCACAAGAAGCTGTGAGTAGCTCTCGTGGTGATTTTCTCATCACTTGGCCCTGGTGCTTTTGCAAAGGCAGAGCCTGACTTGCTGGGCAAGTGGGAATGGAAAGACACAGATTCATTCCCCCCTTCCTGCGGCAGATTCAGCACCAGTGCAGCTGCCTCCACAGCCCTGGGTGCAGAGCTGACCATGCCCAGGGGGCAGTGGCCACGGGGAGGGGAGCAATGAGCCCCACAGTGCTCTCTGCACCCTCAGGAGCCTTTCTGCAGCCAGGCAGGTTCCTCTGCAGAGTTTCAGGGTGCATTGCTCCCCCACAATCACAGCACACATCCTGCTGGCACAGCCCTCCAGGCTCATCCAGTCCAGCCCTCCAGCCAGCACTGCAGGCTCAGCACCAAACCATGGCCCTAAGCACCAGGGCCACAGCACCCCCAGGGATGGGCACTGCAGCACTGCCCTGGGCAGACCATGCTAAGGTTTGAGAACCTGATACCCAGTCTGGACCTCCTCCTTGAAGGGCAGTGAAGGCTACTCACATACTTTAAACCCTTCCCTCTGAATACCTGTCAGCTTCAGCACATTTCTTCTTCCTGCCCTGCAATTTGGCAGGTTTTTGCCTGTGGTGGAGAGTGAGGCCCAGAGGTGTGGGGATAGGAACTGAGTGAGCAGCTCAAAAGGTTCCAGGCTTCTGCAGACCCAAAGTGCTTTACACCTCTGTCAAAAATCAAGAAGGCTTCTTCAGCTGATGCCAGAGTGCCCAGGAGCCAGCACTGGTGGCTGCAGCCCAGAGCCAGCTGTGTGCTGGCTGCAGCCAGAGCAGGGAGAGCAGCAGCACAGGGAGGGGATTCTGCCCCTCCAGTCTGCTCTGCTCAGCCCTCACCTGCACCACTGCCTCCAGCTTGGGAACACAGCACAAGGAGGACCTGGAGCTGCTGCAGAGGCTCCAGAGGAGGCCAGCAAGAGGAGCAGAGGCTGCAGAAGCTGTGCTGTGGGGCCAGGCTGGGAGAGTTGGGGCTGTGCAGCCTGGAGGAGAGAAGGCTGCAGGGAGAGCTGAGAGCAGCCTTGCAGTGCCTGGAGGGGCTGCAGGAGAGCTGGGGAGGGACTCTGGACAAGGGCTGGCAGTGGCAGGCTGAGGGCCAATGGCTTTGAGCTGGGAGAGGGGAGAGGGAGAGTGGAGAGGAGGAAAAGATTGTTGAGAGTGAGGGTGGGGAGAGACTGGCAGAGGTTGAGGGTGGTGATGCACTGGCACAGGTTGCCCAGGGAGGTTGTGGAGCACAGAAGCACTGAGCACTCCTCATGCCAGCTCTTGCAGGGGTCGCTGCCCCCTTCCCTTGGATGTGCCTCCTTGACTCTCCCTCCAGTGTCACCAGGAATGGGAGTCTTTGCTCTTCACTTGAAAGAGCCTCCACAGCTGCCCACAGCTTTCTGCTCCCGTCCAGAGCCTCTCTTGGCTGCTCCACACCTGAGCAGGCAGAGCTTGGCTGTCCTGCAGAGCCTCCTCCCCAGCTGCCCTCAGTGCCCAGTGTCCCTCCTTGTCCCATCACCGTTTCACTCCAGGTGGGCTTGGCTGTGCTGCTGGCTAAAAGCAGAGCGGGAGCCTGCCAGGGCTGCTCGCCATGCCCCTGGGCACCTCACCTGGCCACAGGCTTCTTAGGACACCAAGTGGCACTTCTGAGGAGCACACACAGGCTGCTGGCAACGGCTGCGGCAAACGGCATTGACCAGGGCTTGCCCTGGGACACTGCAGCTGGCACAAGGCTTGGGAGGGCTCCAGGAGAAGCAGGATGCAGGGCAAGAGCTTGGCCCTCAAGGCCAAACGGCTCAAGAGTGACTGCTGCTGGCACTGGGATCCAGTCACAGATTGGCAGAATGGGTTGGGCTGGAAGGGACCTGAAAGCTCATCCAGTGCCAAGTCCCTGCCATGGGTAGGGACAGCTCCCACCAGCACAGGCTGCTCAAGGCCTCATCCAGCCTGGTCATGAACACCTCCCTGGGCAACCTGTGCCAGTCTCTCCCCACCCTCACTCTCAACAATCTCTTCCCCAGCTCCACTCTCCCTCTCCCCTCTGCCAGCTCAAAGCCATTGGCCCTCAGCCTGCCACTGCCAGCCCTTGTCCAGAGTCCCTCCCCAGCTCTCCTGCAGCCCCTCCAGGCACTGCAAGGCTGCTCTCAGCTCTCCCTGCAGCCTTCTCTCCTCCAGGCTGCACAGCCCCAACTCTCTCAATGTGTCCTCAGGGCAGAGGTCCTCCAGCCCTCTGATCACCTTTGTGGCCCAAGCAAGGCTCTCTCTGGAAGTAGTGCATGGAGAGAGTGTGGGACTCAGCACAGCTGGGACAAGGCAGCTAAGCTGGAGGTGGTGTGGAGCTCTGGGGTGGAGGTCTGGTTTGCTGGGGAGAGGTGGGGTGAGGGCTGATGAAGCCTGCTGTGACTGCTGGAGCTGGGCTGATGGGCCAGACCTCCACCAGGGCACGGCAGCCAGGCTGCCTGCTTTCTGTGCCAGGAAAGAGACGAGTCTGGCACAGCAGAGCAGAGCTGGGAGTCGCCATAGAGATGATGGTTGGAGCTAGTGGGTGGTGGAGATTACCCAGAGACAATGTGTGAAAGGAGAAGAGAAAGGGCAGGAGGACAGGGTGCTGTGGGCATCCAGCAGGAGAGGGAGGCTGGCACAAAGGAAGGGGCAGGGATGAGAAAGGCAGGCAGAAAACAGCAGAGAGGCTGAGGAGGACCAAGTGCTGCAGGCAGCCTGGCTGAGGGTGTGGAGAAGGATCAAAGGTGGAGGCTGAGCACAGCTTTGCCAGCACCATCAGAAAGCTGGGCACAGGCAGCCTGTGCCAGGCAAGTGGGCAGGAGGCAGAGAGTGTGAGGTGGAGGAGGAGGAGAAGGCCTGGGAGAGACAGGGCCACAGGCTGAGAGGATTTCTCCATCTTAGAGATATTTGTGTGGTAAGCCTGAGGGCAGGCAGCTCTTAGGGAGGGAAGAAGAGAGGGTGTGAGGGGACTGTGCCATGGGATGGGGGTGGCAGGAAGGTGGCAGAGGAGATTGTGTCCAAGAGCAGCAGAAGAGGACAAGGGTTGGCAGGTCAGAGCCTCTCACATCCCTTGGGAGGGCAGGATGCTGTGTGCCAGGAGGCTGCAGCCAGGCTCTGCTGGGTGGTGCCCAAGGGCAGCACAAGGGCAGTGGTGGAAGTTGAAGCCTAGGAAGCTCCATGGAAACATGAGGAAAAATACCTTCCCTGTGAGGGTGCCAGAGCCCTGCAGCAGGCTGCCCAGGGGGCTGTGGAGTCTCCTCTGGAGCTATTCAAGGCTTTCCTGGATGTGTTCCTGTGTGACCTGCCCTGGGTCACCCTGCTCTGGCAGGGGGCTTGGACTGGGTGAGCTTTGGAGGCCCCTTCCAGCCCCTGACCTGCTCTGGTTCTGTGGAAGGTCACTGAGAGCAGCAGAGTCATTCAGGGAGGAGGAAGCTGAGCCAAGTCCCAGAGGAACTGTTTTGGTTGCCTTGAGCTCCAAACAGGCACTGTGGCACTGTATGAGCAGTGGGTGCCCGGAGGGTGTCAGGACCAAAGCCTCCCTGGGCACCAGGAAGCCCTTTGGAGTTTGGTCCCCTGGAAGTTTAGCTTTTGAGGCCCACAGGGCAGCCCTGGAGAGCAGCTTGCAGCTCTCTGCTTTGAAGCAAACCCAACTCCCCTGGCACTGGCACTGCCCTGGGGGGCACCGTTTCTGAGAGGTGCTGCCCTGCACTTCAGCCATGCTGGACCTAACCTCCACTGCCACCAGCAGGGATGGCAAGCTTGGCTCTGCGTGGGGAGGAAGCCAAGCTGTGGAGTGCCTGGAGGACAGCTTGGAGAGCCAGGCCAGAGGAGCAGGAGTGAGGAGGCTGTGTAGGATGAGGGCTGCAGTGCTGAGCGTGCACAGAGCTGCATCAGAGCCACAGTGTTGGAGGGGACCCAAAGAGATCATTGAGTCCTAGGATCAGAGGATGTTAGGGGTTGGAGGGACCCAAAGAGATCATTGAGTCCTAGGATCAGAGGATGTTAGGGGTTGGAGGGGACCCAAAGAGATCATCCAGTCCTAGGATCAGAGGATGTTAGGGTTGGAGGGACCCAAAGAGATCATTGAGTCCTAGGATCAGAGGATGTTAGGGGTTGGAGGGGACCCAAAGAGATCATCCAGTCCTAGGATCAGAGGATGTTAGGGTTGGAGGGACCCAAAGAGATCATCCAGTCCTAGGATCAGAGGATGTTAGGGGTTGGAGGGGACCCAAAGAGATCATTGAGTCCTAGGATCAGAGGATGTTAGGGGATGGAGGGACCCAAAGAGATCATTGAGTCCTAGGATCAGAGGATGTTAGGGGTTGGAGGGGACCCAAAGAGATCATTGAGTCTTAGGATCAGAGGATGTTAGGGGATGGAGGGACCCAAAGAGATCATCCAGTCCTAGGATCAGAGGATGTTAGGGGTTGGAGGGGACCCAAAGAGATCATCCAGTCCTAGGATCAGAGGATGTTAGGGGTTGGAGGGGACCCAAAGAGATCATTGAGTCCTAGGATCAGAGGATGTTAGGGGTTTTGAGGGACCCAAAGAGATCATTGAGTCCTAGGATCAGAGGATGTTAGGGGTTGGAGGGGACCCAAAGAGATCATTGAGTCCTAGGATCAGAGGATGTTAGGGGTTGGAGGGGACCCAAAGAGATCATCCAGTCCTAGGATCAGAGGATGTTAGGGGTTGGAGGGGACCCAAAGAGATCATTGAGTCCTAGGATCAGAGGATGTTAGGGTTGGGAGGGACCCAAAGAGATCATTGAGTCCTAGGATCAGAGGATGTTAGGGCTTGGAGGGACCCAAAGAGATCATTGAGTCCTAGGATCAGAGGATGTTAGGGTTGGGAGGGACCCAAAGAGATCATTGAGTCCTAGGATCAGAGGGTGTTAGGGGTTGGGAGGGACCCAAAGAGATCATTGAGTCCTAGGATCAGAGGATGTTAGGGGTTGGAGGGACCCAAAGAGATCATTGAGTCCTAGGATCAGAGGATGTTAGGGGTTGGGAGGGACCCAAAGAGATCATCCAGTCATAGGATCAGAGGATGTTAGGGTTGGAGGGACCCAAAGAGATCATTGAGTCCTAGGATCAGAGGATGTTAGGGGTTGGAGGGACCTCTGGAGACCATCGAGTCCAAGCCTCCTGCCAGAGCAGGGTCCCCTGGGCAGCTCAACCACCAGCCCTAGCCCAGGCATGAATTACATCTCCCATCAAAGCATTCTCTGCTGCACACTCAGCAAGCTCCATGCCCTCAGACTCTCCTCACCACAAACCTGCTCCTGCCCCCTTTGCCATCCTGGATGCCCTCTGCTGACCTCACTGCCCTTGGTTAAAGTCCTCAATAGAATCACAGAATGGGTTAGGTTGGAAGGGAGCTCAAAGCTCAGCCAGTGCCAACCCCCAGCCACAGGCAAGGACACCTCCCACTAGAACAGGTTGCTCAAGGCCTCATCCAGCCTGGTCCTGAAGACCTCCAGGGAGGGAGCATCATAGAATCACCAATGAGTTGGAGTGTGTAGGACCCTGAGACACCCACCCGTGACTGGATTAGGAGCTGGGGCACTAAGGAGGAGATGCAGTGGGGGCAGTGCAGCTGCTTGTGTGTGAGGCCCAGCCCCCAGTGCTCCTGCACGCATGGAGGGGCAGGGCAGGGCAGGGCAGGGGGGATGCACTGAGCACAGGGTGGGTTGGCATCCCCCAGCTCATGAAGCTCAGAGGTGATGTGGCTCTGCCAGTGAGGGCCTGCATGTCCAGGGTGCTGCAGCAGGTACCTCTGGTGCTCAGGGAGGGAGGAAGGGCCAGAGAATCTGCAGTGGGCCAGGAGAGTGGAGTGCAGACCTCCTGCAGTGCCTCCTGCCTGGGCAGAGGGCAGGCCTGGGCAGCTTTCATCCTCTGTCCAGGAATCACTCAGCAGCCAACTCCTCCCTCCTCTGCTGCTGGCTGAAGCTGCACACTGGGCAGTGTCCACTCAGCCACGGGCTCAGAGCCTCAGTCCCAGCCTGCCCTGGGCTGTGTCCTGCTCACAGAAAGCATCTCCCTCTGCCCCTGTCTTGGGCTCAGGCATGGTCAGGGCTTGGCACAGGCTGCCCAGGGAGGTGGTGGAGTGCCCATCCCTGGAGGCATTCCAGAACCCTGTGACCAGGGCACTGGGGACCAGGGTTTGGTGGCCATGCTGGTGCTGGGTTGCTGCTTGCACTGGCTGACCTCAGAGGGCTTTGGCAGCCCAAGTGATGCTATGACTCCATGATTCATCAAGAAGGAGCAGTCTGTCACCAGCCCCTGCTGCTCTTGGTCATAGAATTCCTCCTAACCAGGTGCTGGATCCTTCCAGGCAATGTAGCTCTGCTGGAGGCTCAAAGGTCACCATCCATGTCAGGGCCATGGACAGAGCAATCAGTGCAGCCTCAGGGCTCAGTGCTGGCACCAGTGCTGTGGAGCATCTTTGTCAGTGCCATGGGCAGAGCAATCAGTGCAGCCTCAGCAGGTCTGCAGGTGGCACCAACCTGTGTGGCACTGGCGACTTGCCAGAGGGCAGGGATCCATCCAGAGGGAGCTGGACAGGCTGCAGAGCTGTGCCCAGGCCAACCTCATGGCATTCAACAAGGCCAAGTGGAAGGTCCTGCACCTGGGTGGGTGCAATCCCAAGCAGAGCTCCAGGCTGGGTGGGGAATGGCTGAGAGCAGCCCTGGGGGTCTGGGCTGATGCAAAGCTCCACAGGAGCCTGCAGGGTGAGTGCAGCCCAGACACAACCCTGTGCTGGGTGCAGCAAGAGCAGTGTGGGCACAGGGCAAGGGAGGGGATTCTGCCCCTTGGCTCTGCTCTCCTCACACCCCACCTGCACTCCTGGGGGCAGTTCTGCAGCCCCCAGCACAAGCAGCACAGGGAAGTGTTGGAGGCAGTGCAGAGGAGGCCACCAAGATGCTGAGAGGGCTGCAGCAGCTCTGCTGTGAGCACAGGCTGAGAGAGTTGGGGCTGTGCAGGCTGGAGAGGAGAAGGCTTGGAGGAGAGCTTGGAGTGGCCTTGCAGGATCTGAAGGGGGCTCCAGGAGGGCTGGGGAGGGACTACTGACAAGGCCAGGGAATGAGAGGAGGAGGAGGAGGAGGAGGAGGAATGGGTTTGAAGTGGCAAAGGGGAGATTGGAACTGGATGTCAGGAAAGGGCTCTTTGCAGTGAGGGAAGTGAGAGTCTGGCACAGGTTGAGGGTGGTGAGACACTGGCACAGGTTGCCCAGGGAGGTTGTGGAGCACAGAAGCACCCAATGTGATCAAAGATCACATTGGGTGATTCTGTGCTCCACAACCTCCCTGGAGATGCTCAGGACCAGGCTGGCTGAGGCCTTGAGCAGCCTGTGCTGGTGGGAGCTGTCCCTGCCCATGCCAGGGGATTCAAGCTGGCTGAGCTTTGAGGACACTTCCAACCCAACCCATTCTGCCAACCTGTGACTGAATCCCAGTGCCAGGAGCAGTCACAGGATCCAGAGTTGTTTGAGTTGGTTCAAGAAAAGCCTGGATGAGGCACTCAGTGCCATGGCCTGGTTGACTGGATAGGGCTGGGGGATAGGTTGGACTGGATGAGCTTGGAGGTCTCTTCCAACCTGACTGATTCTATGGTTCTATGGTTCTATGAAAGACATCTCTAGGGTCACCCAATCCAACCAGCAGCCCAGCACCACCAAAGACTCACAGAATCAGCCAGGCTGGAAGAGAGCTCCAAGCTCATCCAGCCCAACCTAGCACCCAGCCCTGCCCATTCACCCAGACCATGGCACTAAGTGCCCCAGCCAGGCTTGGCTGCAACACCTCCAGCCACAGCCACTCCACCACCTCCCTGGGCAGCCCATTCCAGTGCCAATCACTCTCTCTGCCAGCAACTTCCTAACAACATCCAGCCTGGACCTGCCCTGGCACAGCTTGAGCCTCTGTCCCCTTCTGGTGCTGGCTGCCTGGCAGCAGAGCCCAACCCCACCTGGCTACAGCCTCCCTGCAGGCAGCTGCAGGCAGCAATGAGCTCTGCCCTGAGCCTCCTCTGCTGCAGGCTGCACCCCCCCAGCTCCCTCAGCCTCTCCTCACAGGGCTGTGCTTTCACACAATCACAGAATCATCCAGGCTGACAAAGCCTCTCAGCATCCCCAAGCCCAACCTAGAGCCCTGCTCCACAGCAGTCACCTTAAACCGCAGCCCCAAGCACCACACCCACACCAGGCTGGGTGCCCCCAGCCCTTCCCTGGGCAGCTCATTCCAGTCCCTGACCACTCTCTCTGTGAAAAACCTTCTCTTGATGTCCAATCCAGACCTCCCCAGCCTCAGCTTGAGGCCATTCCCCCTTGTTCTGCCTCCGATTAGCTGTGAGCAGAGCCCAGCAGCACTCACCCCCCTCTGTCTCCTGCCCACCTCTGAGCTGGGATGCAGAGCTGGGGCTGTGTTTGTGCAGCCTCAGCAAGAGGCTGTGAGCTGCCCTTGCACTCTGCAGGACAGATGTCAGGGGAGGCCTGCAAGTCCTTCAGGCTCACAGCAGAGCCCAGAGCAGAGCATTGGCTGCTGCTCAGCTGCTGCTCTCCATCAGCTCTGCTGGGCACAGTCATGGAATGGTTTGGGCTGGCAGAGCCCTCGGAGCTCCTCCACTCCAACAGCAGCCCAGCACCACCATGGCCACCAAACCATGGCCACAGTGCTCTGGAACACCTCCAGGGCTGGGGACTCCACCACCTCCCTGGGCAGCCTGTGCCAATCCCTGGCCATTCTGGCACCGAAGAAACTTGTCCTTATATCCCACCTAAAATCCCATTCCTGCTGAGCCAGGCAATGAGCACAGGCAGGCTGAGAGGTTGGACTCAATGATCTCTTTGGGTCCCTTCCAACCCTGAACATCCTCTGGCTGACTGAGAGTAGGAGGCCAGCTCTGGTTAGCTGATGGGATGCCAGGCTAGAAGGCTGAGGACTAATGGGATAAAACTCAAGGCAAGCTCTTAGGAAGGTTCAGAAAGAAGCTTAGGCACTTATGGATGAGTAGCTGCAGCCTCATTAGTCCAGAGAGGGAAGCAAAGGAGACCTCCTGCTGCAGCCCCAGAGCTGCTGAGCTGCTGGGATGCAGCCCCACAGCACAGGCCTGCACAGCTAAGCACATTAGGAGGGGATAATGACTTCCATGGGAGCACTGTCAGGAGGCAGCCCTGGACATGCAGAGTGGGACCAGACAGGCCCTCAGGCTGCCCCAGTGTGGCTGCTTGCATGCAGCTGCTGCAGGACACCACGGCTTGGGCAGGGCACCACACTGCCCAGCTGTGCCTTGAGAGGTGCCAGCTGGGAACACAGCACAAGGAGGACCTGGAGCTGCTGCAGAGGCTCCAGAGGAGGCCAGCAAGAGGAGCAGAGGCTGCAGAAGCTGTGCTGTGGGGCCAGGCTGGGAGAGTTGGGGCTGTGCAGCCTGGAGGAGAGAAGGCTGCAGGGAGAGCTGAGAGCAGCCTTGCAGTGCCTGGAGGGGCTGCAGGAGAGCTGGGGAGGGACTCTGGACAAGGGCTGGCAGTGGCAGGCTGAGGGCCAATGGCTTTGAGCTGGGAGAGGGGAGAGGGAGAGTGGAGCTGGGGAAGAGATTGCTGAGAGTGAGGGTGGGGAGAGACTGGCACAGGTTGAGGGTGGTGAGACACTGGCACGGGTTGCCCAGGGAGGTTTGATCACATTGGGTGCTTCTGTGCTCCACAGCCTCCCTGGAGGTGTTCAGGGCCAGGCTGGGTGAGGCCTTGAGCAGCCTGTGCTGGTGGAAGCTGTCCCTGCCCATGGCAGGAGGCTGGCAGTGGATGAGCTTTGAGGTCCCTTCCAATCCAATCCATTCTAGGATGCTGTGATTTAGCACTTGCAGAGCTCTGGGAAGGGCAGAGGGAAAGGAGTCAGGCAGCTTCCACCTCCCATTCTTGAGGAGGCACAAGGGCTGTGCAGGGGGAGCATGCTGGACCCAGCAGGATGGCCCCCAGAAGCCAACACTTTGCAGGGCTTTTCTCCTCCTACAGAATCAGAGTCAGGATCAGGATCAATCAGGTTGGAAAAGAGCTCTGAGGTCATCCATCCCAACCTCCCACCTTCTAATTAGCCAACCCCTGGCACCAAGTGCCTCATGCAGCCTCCTCTTAAACACCTCCAGGGATGGGCACTCCACCACCTCCCTGGGCAGCCCATTCCAATGCCAATCACTCTCTCTGCCAGGTACTTCCTCCTGACATCCTGCACTCATCACTGCCCTCTGAGCTGCCAGCTCCCTGCTGCCCTGCACAGCCCCCAGCAACAGGCTGGATGATGATGGAGGGAAGAAACACTACTTCATCATAGAACCATAGAATCAGCCAGGCTGGAAGAGAGCTCCAAGCTCAGCCAGCCCAACCTAGCACCCAGCCCTGCCCAACCAACCAGACCATGGCACTAAGTGCCCCAGCCAGGCTTGGCTGCAACACCTCCAGCCACAGCCACTCCACCACCTCCCTGGGCAGCCCATTCCAGTGCCAATCACTCTCTCTGCCAGGAACTTCCTAACAACATCCAGCCTAGACCTGCCCTGGCACAGCTTGAGGCTGTGTCCCCTTGTTCTGGTGCTGGCTGCCTGGCAGCAGAGCCCAACCCCACCTGGCTACAGCCTCCCTGCAGGCAGCTGCAGGCAGCAATGAGCTCTGCCCTGAGCCTCCTCTGCTGCAGGCTGTTGCCTGCTGCTCTCCTCCTCTACCAGCGTGGCTGGAGAGCTCTAGGGGGGGTGCTGCAGGCAAGAAAGGACAGAACAGTGTTTTGCCAAGAGTGCAGTGAGTCAGTCAACTGATTCGAGGCAAGAATCTCTTCCAGAAGGGAAAGCTAAGGAGGAAGCTGCTTGTTGTGTAAGGATGAGGCTGCATGGCAGTGCCTGCAGAGCTGTGCAAGCAGCTCCATGCTCCCTGCTGCAATTTGTTCCTACAGGCTGCAGGCTGCAGCTGCACAAAGAAGGGTCTGGGCCTCACCCACAGACAGCAGCCAGAGCTCAGACCATGGACTGGGAGCATCCTGCTGGCACTGACACCATAGAGCCACAGAACTGCTGAGGCTGGAAGAGAAGAGCTTTGATAGGTGCTTGAGGCCCCATCTCTGGAGGTGTTTAAGGTCAGGCTGGGTGAGGCCATGGGCAGCCTGCTCTAGGGCACAGGTTGAGGGTGGTGAGACAATGGCACAGGTTGAGGGTGGTGAGACACTGGCACAGGTTGCCCAGGGAGGTTGTGGAGCACAGAAGCACCCAATGGGATCTTTGATCCCATTGGGTGCTTCTGTGCTCCACAACCTCCCTGGAGATGTGGTCAGGACCAGGCTGGATGAGGCCTTGAGCAGCCTGTGCTGGTGGGAGCTGTCCCTGCCCATGCCAGGGGGTTGGCACTGGATGAGCTTTCAGGTCCCTTCCAGCCCAACCCATTCTGCCAGCCTGGGACTGGACCCCAGTGCCAGCAGCAGTCACTCCTGAGCCCTTTGGCTTTGAGGGCCAAGCTCTTGCCCTGCATCCTGCTTCTCCTAGAGCCCTCCCAAGCCTTGTGCCAGCTGCAGTGTCTGAAGGGAAGTGCAGGTGAACCCTGGGATGAGTTTGCTGCCTGCTGCTTGCCCAGGCCAGGCTGTCTGTGGCCAGCAGCACTGGGAGCTGGGCACTGCTGGAGCCACCTTACAGCAGAGGCTCCCTGCAGCCAGCTTTGCTGCCCTGCAGCCTTCTGGCTTGCAGACCTTGTGCCTGCTGCTGCTGCTTTCATTTCCCAACCTGCTCCAAGCTGCTGGAGTCCAGTGAGACTGGACTGGTGTCCTGCTGGCACAGACACTGCCCTGGGGGGGTTATAAAGGGGAAGAAGAAAGAATTTGCAATCACAGAATCATTAAGGTTGGACAAGACCTCTGCCAACCCGTGGCCACTAAAATATGTCCCCAAGTGCCATGGCCACACACTTCTTGAACACCTCCTGGGGTGGGGAGGTGGTGGAGTGGCTGTGGCTGGAGGTGTTGAAGCCAAGCCTGGCTGGGGCACTTAGTGCCATGCTCTGGGTGGTTGGATAGGTTGGGCTGGATGAGCTTGGAGCTCTCTTCCAGCCTGGCTGACTCTATGATTCTACCACCTCCCTGGGCAGCCTGTGCCAATCCCTGGCCACTCTTAGAATCACAGAATCAGTCAGGGCTGGAAGGGAGCACAAGGAGCAGCCAGTCCCAACTCCCCTGCCATGCCCAGGGACACCCTACCCTAGAGCAGGCTGCACACAGCCTCAGCCAGCCTGGCCTCAGACACCTCCAGCCATGGGGCCTCAACCACCTCCCTGGGCAACCCATTCCAGCCTCTCACCACTCTCCTGCTCAACAACTTCCTCCTCACCTCCAGCCTCACTCTCCCCACCTCCAGCTTTGCTCCATTCCCCCCACTCCTGTCACTCCCTCACAGCCTCAAAAGTCCCTCCCCAGCTTTTTTGGAGCCCCCTTCAGATCCTGGCAGGCCACAAGAAGGTCCCCTGGGAGCCTCCTCTGCTCCAGCCTGCACAGCCCCAACTCTTTCAGGCTGTGCTCACAGCAGAGCTGCTGCAGCCTCTCAGCATCCTCCTGGCCCTGCTCTGGACACTCTCCAGCATCTCCACAGCCCTCTTGTAATCATAAGATTCCTAACATCCAACCTAAACCTCCCCTGATGCAAATGGAGGTAACTTCCTCTCATCCTATTGCTACTTCCTTGGCAGAAGAGCTCAATCCCCACCTGTCTGCAACCTCCTTCCAGGTACTTGAGGCCATCCAATGCAAGCACTTCCCCCAGAGCTCCCAATCCCACCACTGCTGAGCCACTGCCACTAACCCACAGCCCTCAGCACCACATCCAGGCAGCTGGGAAACCCTTCAGGGCAGGGACACCTCCCACTAGAACATGTTGCTCAAGGCCTCATCCAGCCTGGTCCTGAACATCTCCAGGGAGGTTGTGGAGCACAGAAGCACCCAATGGGATCTTTGATCCCATTGGGTGCTTCTGTGCTCTACAACCTCTCTGAGCAACCTGTGCCAGTGTCTCACCACCCACAACCTGTGCCAGTGTCTCATCACCCTCAATGCAAAGAGCCCTTTCCTAACATCCAGTTCAAATCTCCCCTCTGCCACTCCAAACCCATTCCTCCTCCCCCTCCCCCTCCTCCTCCTCCTCCTCCTCTCATTCCTAGTCCTTGTCAATAGTCCCTCCTGGAGTCCCCTTCAGCTCCTGCAAGGCCACTCCAAGGTCTCCTCCAAGCCTTCTCCTCTCCAGGCTGCAGAGCTTCAACTCTCTCAGCCTGGCCTCAGAGCAGAGGACTGGAGGAAAGCTCCACAATGAATTTCTCCAGTCTCTGCTGCTCCAACAGGGGTTGTGTGGGGTGTTGCCAGGGTCCTGAGTGGAACACTCTGCCTTGAGCTTCCAGCCAGCTCAGCTGCTGCCTTTCCCCCCCTGCCTGAGGAGCCTCTCGCAGCGAGGCTGGACGTGGAGCACCTCCACATCACAACTGAGACAATCTCCTAGATGCTTGTTGCTTGGCAGCCAAAGGCTTGGAAATGTCAATGCCTAAATAAAACCATGCACCCAAAATCCACACACACACACACACACACACCCTCCCCAAGCCCCAGTATTTTTATCCACTGCTCTCAGCTGCAGCAGGGCAGGCTAAGAGCTCTCAGCACCAGAACGCCCAGGAAGGAGGCACGGTGCTGGCAGGGCAGTGTGAGGGGGGAGTGGGAGGTGGGTTTGGTGGGGGGTGTGCAGGTGAGGGGGATGCAGCAGCTCAGCAGAAGTGCATTCAATGAAATAGGTAGATGAGAAGCTGCCCAGAAGGGAGGCAGTGGAAGTGACCTGGAAACAGGGAAGGGCTTCTTTGAGTGCTGTGTCCAGTTCTGGGCCCCTCAATTCAAGAGAGATGTTGAGGTGCTGGAGTATGTCCAGAGAAGGGCAGCAAGGCTGGTGAGGGGCCTGGAACACAAACCCTGTGAGGAGAGGCTGAGGGAGCTGGGGGGGTGCAGCCTGGAGAAGAGGAGGCTCAGGGCAGAGCTCATTGCTGCCTGCAGCTGCCTGCAGGGAGGCTGTAGCCAGGTGGGGTTGGGCTCTGCTGCCAGGCAGCCAGCAGCAGAACAAGGGGACACAGCCTGAAGCTGTGCCAGGGTAGGTCTAGGGTGGATGTTGTTAGGAAGTTGCTGGCAGAGAGAGTGATTGGCATTGGAATGGGCTGCCCAGGGAGGTGGTGGAGGCACCATCCCTGGAGGTGTTCAATAAAAGACTGGATGAGGCACTTAGTGCCATGGTCTGGTTGACTGGCTAGGGCTGGGTGCTAGGTTGGGCTGGCTGAGCTTGGAGCTCTCTTCCAGCCTGGCTGGTTCTGTGGTTCCATGATTCTGTGATTCCTGGAAGCTGTGCAGGCAGCACAGGGAAGGTTGGCATGGAAAGGGCAGCAGGGAGAGCACAGAGAGGGGATTCTGCCCCTCCAATCTGCTCAGCCCTCACCTGCAGCACTGCCTCCACCTTGGGAACACAGCACAAGGAGGACCTGGAGCTGCTGGAGAGGCCCCAGAGGAGGCCAGCAAGAGGATACTGTGTTCAGGTTTCGGCTCCCCAGTTGCAGAGGGACAGGGACCTGCTGGGGAGGGTCCAGCAGAGGGCTCTGAGGATGATGAGGGGACTGGAGGGCTTCCTTATGAGGAGAGGCTGAGGGCCCTGGGGCTGCTTAGTCTGGAGAAGAGAAGACTGAGAGGGGATTGGATCAATGTTTCTAAGTGTCTGAGGGCTGCCAGGAGGGGGGGACAGGCTCTGCTCACTGCTGCCTGGGGTAGGACAAGCAGCAATGGATGGAAGCTGCAGCAGAAGAGGTTTTGCCTCAACACAAGGGGGAACTTCTTGACTGGAAGCGTCCCAGAGCCCTGGCACAGGCTGCCCAGAGAGGTTGTGGAGTCTCCTTCTGTGGAGCCTTTCCAGCCCTGTCTGGATGTGTTCCTGTGTGACCTGTGTTAGGTAGCATTGTCCTGCTCTGGCAGGGGGGTTGGACTCGATGCTCTCCTTGGGTCCCTTCCAACCTCTAATATCCTTGCAATCCTGTGACATCAAGGAGCAGAGGCTGCAGAAGCTCCCCTGTGGGGCCAGGCTGTGTGAGCTGGGGCTGTGCAGCCTGCAGAGGAGAAGGGTGGGTGTCTGCCCTGGCACAGAGGGACTGGTGGTGCTGCTCCAGAGAGCAGGGCAGGGATCACAGAACGTTAGGGGTTGGAAGGGACCTCCAGAGATCATTGGGTCCAAATCATCACACACAGTATCATCAGGGTTGGAAGAGACCTCACAGATCATCAGGTCCAACCCTTTAGCACAGAGCTCAAGGCCAGACCATGGCACCAAGTGCCACGTCCAGTCCTGCCTTGAACAGCTCCAGGGACGGCGACTCCACCACCTCCCCGGGCAGCCCATTCCAGTGCCCAATGACTCTCTCAGGGAAGAACTTTCTCCTCACCTCCAGCCTAAATCTCCCCTGGCACAGCCTGAGGCTGTGTCCTCTCGTTCTGGTGCTGGCCACCTGAGAGAAGAGAGCAACCTCCTCCTGGCCACAACCTCCCCTCAGGTAGTTGCAGACAGCAATAAGGTCTGCCCTGAGCCTCCTCTTCTCCAGGCTAACCAATCCCAGCTCCCTCACCCTCTCCTCGTAGGGCTGTGCTCAAGGCCTCTCCCCAGCCTCGTTGCCCTTCTCTGGACACGCTCAAGCATCTCAATGTCCCTCCTAAACTGGGGGGCCCAGAACTGAACACAGCACTCAAGGTGTGGTCTAACCAGTGCAGAGTACAGGGGCAGAATGACCTCCCTGCTCCTGCTGGCCACACCATTGCTGATGCAGGCCAGGATGCCACTGGCTCTCTTGGCCACCTGGGCACACTGCTGGCTCAGAGCAGGGTCACCAGGGCAGGGCACACAGGAACACATCCAGGTGGGCTTTGAAGGGAGACTCCACAACTTCTGTGGGCAGCCTGCTCCAGGGCTCTGTCACCATCACTGTAAAGGAGTTTCTCCTCATGTTCATAGAATCACAGAATCAGGCAGGGTCATCAAGGAACCAAGCATGAGAAGGACCTGGAGCTGATGGAGAAGGAGGACTCCCAGGATGTGGCCAGAAATTATTCCTGTCATGACTGTTACCTTTACAGGGACACAAAGACAGACCTGGAGCTGCTGCAGAGGCTCCAGAGGAGGCCAGCAAGAGGAGCAGAGGCTGCAGAAGCTGTGCTGTGGGGCCAGGCTGGGAGAGTTGGGGCTGTGCAGCCTGGAGGAGAGAAGGCTGCAGGGAGAGCTGAGAGCAGCCTTGCAGTGCCTGGAGGGGCTGCAGGAGAGCTGGGGAGGGACTCTGGGCAAGGGCTGGCAGTGGCAGGCTGAGGGCCAATGGCTTTGAGCTGGGAGAGGGGAGAGGGAGAGTGGAGCTGGGGAAGAGATTGTTGAGAGTGAGGGTGGGGAGAGACTGGCACAGGTTGAGGGTGCTGAGACCCTGGCACAGGTTTCCCAGGGAGGTTGTGGAGCACAGAAGCACCCAATGGGATTTTTGATCCCATTGGGTGCTTCTGTGCTCCACAACCTCCCTGGAGATGTTCATGACCAGGCTGGATGTGGCCTTGAGCAGCCTGTGCTGGTGGGAGCTGTCCCTGCCCATGGGCAGGGGGTTTTTGGCACTGGCTGAGCTTTGAGGTCCCTCCCAACCTGAGCCATTCTTTGGTTCTATGAAAAGTGCCTTTATTTTTGGCTGGAAGTTTGCAGAGCCTCTTTTTAGCACTACCTCACAGAAGAATCCTGGGTCTCTGCCTCTGACTGGCTTTGAATTTCAATCCCTGAGCTAGGGAGGAAATGAATATTTTTGCAACTTGTCTGAATTGAGACCAAAATGCTTTAGAGATTATGAAACTCTCATCCCCTGGAGAGCAGCAGAGGCAGGAAGCCATCTACAGACCTGGTTGTGGTTGGGGAGGTTTATTTGGTGGAACCATGGAGCTGGGGAGGCTGGCAGAGACCTCTGAGGCCACCCAGTCCAAGCACCCAGCCAGAGCTCACAACCCCACACTGCTGTTGAGCCACAGCCCCCAGCATCACATCCAGGCAGCTGGGAACCCCCTCCAGGGATGGGCACTCCACCACCTGCCCAGGCAGCCTGGCACAGGGCCTGAGAACCCTGCTGGGAAGAGACTGTTCCTAACCTCCAGCCTGAACCTCCCCTGGCACAGCTTGAGGCTGTTTGCTCTTGTCCTGTCACTTGCTGCCTGTGAGAACTGTAGAATCAAGCAGGTTGGCAGAGAGCTCCAGGCTCAGCCAGCCCAACCTAGCACCCAGCCCTGCCCAACCAACCAGACCATGGCACTCAGTGCCCCAGCCAGGCTTGGCTGCAACACCTCCAGCCACAGCCACTCCACCACCTCCCTGGGCAGCCCATTCCAGTGCCAATCACTCTCTCTGCCAGCAACTTCCTCCTAACATCCAGCCTAGACCTGCCCTGGCACAGCTTGAGGCTCTGTCCCCTTCTTCTGCTGCTGGCTGCCTGGCAGCAGAGCCCAACCCCACCTGGCTACAGCCTCCCTGCAGGCAGCTGCAGGCAGCAATGAGCTCTGCCCTGAGCCTCCTCTGCTGCAGGCTGCACCCCCCCAGCTCCCTCAGCCTCTCCTCACAGGGCTCTGCTCCAGGCCCCTCCCCAGCCTTGCTGCCCTTCTCCAAACACCTTCCAGCACCTCAGCATCTCTCTGCAATGGAGGAGCCCAGAACTGGACACAGCACTCCAGGGGTGTCCTGAGCAGTGCTGAGCACAGGGGCACAAGAACCTCCCTTGTCCTGCTGCCCACACTGCTCCTCAGCCAGCCCAGGATGCCATTGGCTCTGCTGCCCACCTGGGCACTGCTGCCTCCTCTGCAGCTCCTCTCTCCCACCACCCTCAGCTCCCTCTCTGCCTGCCTGCTCTCAGCCACTCTGGCCCCAGCCTGTAGTGCTGCTTGGGGTTGTTGTGGCCAAGGTACAGAACCCTGCACTTGGCCTTAGATGAACTCAGATGTTCAAAGGTTGGCAGTGGGGCATGAGCAGAGAGGTGAATCCCCAGCAGTCAGTGTGGACCAATTCAAACTCCCTCCCCTGGTTCAGAAACACAACTGCTTGTGAAGGATCTCTCAGGTCCACAGCAGCAGGAGTCTGTCACAGAACCACTCAGGCTGGCAAAGCCTCTCAGGATGCCCAAGCCCAACCCTTGACCCTGCTCTGCAAGGCTCACCCTGAGCCACAGCCCCAAGCACCACATCCAAACGTCCTGCAAACACCTCCAGGGTTTAAGCACCTCCAGGCTTGGGGACTCCACCACCTCCCTGGGCAGCCTGTGCCAGTGTCTGGCCACTCTTGCTGCCAAACAACTTCTAATGTCCAGCCCAAGCCTGCCCTGCTGCAGTCCAACAATGGTTCCACCTCATTAGCAAGTCATGGCCCAGGAGATGAGGGCATGGCAGGAGATGAGTGGGACCAGGAGGTGAGGGTATGGCAGATGTGTGGGGCAGGAGGTGAGGCCATGGCAGGAGGTGTCTGGCCCTATCCAAGCCAAGCTACCCACACAAGTGCCTGCAGCTGGCAGTGCTGACACCATGCAGGCCTGAAGCTGGTCAGCAAGGCTGTCACTGCCTGCATCCTACCATGCTGAGTGGGCAGTGCCATGGCTCATGGGCAGAGCTCAGTGCTTGCAAGGCCTTGCTGCTTCATGCCTCCAGGCATGCTCAGGTGGCCATGTCCTGGGCTTGCTCCATTTCCTCCCTGCAGCAACTTTTGGCCTAATCTCCTGACTCCACCTTCAGATTCCATCTCCAAGTCCCATCTCCAGAGCCCATCTCCAAGCCCCATCCCCAGATGCCATCTCCAAGCCCCATCCCCAGATGCCATCCCCAGATGCCATCTCCAGAGCCCATCTCCAAGCCCCATCCCCAGATGCCATCTCCAGAGCCCATCTCCAGCTCCTATCCCCAGATGCCATCTCCAGAGCCCATCTCCAGCTCCCATCCCCAGATGCCATCCCCAGAGCCCATCTCCAGCTCCCATCCCCAGATGCCATCTCCAGAGCCCATCTCCAGCTCCCATCCCCAGATGCCATCCCCAGAGCCCATCTCCAAGTCCCATCCCCAGATGCCATCTCCAGAGCCCATCTCCAAGTCCCATCCCCAGATGCCATCTCCAGAGCCCATCTCCAGCTCCCATCCCCAGATGCCATTTCCAGAGCCCATCTCCAGGTGCCCCCTCAGAGCTGCCCAGAGCAAGGCCATTTGGGTTTCATTATGGAAATGAAGCTGGGGCCAGACTCAGAGACTGACAGAAAGGTTTGGCTTGGAAGGGATCTCAAAGCTCATCCCTGCCAGGGCAGGGACAGCTCCCACCAGCACAGGCTGCTCAAGGCCTCAGCCAGCCTGGCCCTGAGCACCTCCAGGCAGGGCACATCCACAGACTTCCCTGGGCAGCCTGTGCCAGTCTCTCCCCACCCTCACTCTCAACAATCTCTTCCCCAGCTCCACTCTCCCTCTCCCCTCTCCCAGCTCAAAGCCATTGGCCCTCAGCCTGCCACTGCCAGCCCTTGTCCAGAGTCCCTCCCCAGCTCTCCTGCAGCCCCTTCCAAGGAAGCAGCAGCTGCAAGGAGCATCTTCGAGCTGGAGGCAGTGCAAGTGCAGCTCCCAGGTCAGTGTCAGGTTCCTCCCAGAAAAGCAGGAGCTGCAGGGGCTGAGCAGCAGCAGGCACAAAGTGCAGGGGCTCTGAGCTTCAGCCCTTGTGGAGGAGCATCTGCAGCTGCCAGGGCAGCTCACCAGAGGCAGAGGGATGGAGAGCTAATGAGGGCCCTGGGGCCAGCCAGGGGTGATGCACCAGGGCAGCCTGAGGAAATGAAGGGGACTTGGCAGAGGAGGCCAGGGCCAGCCCTGCTGAAGGGCCTCTGTGCCACAGCACAGAGCTTGGGCAGCAACCAGGGTGAACTGAGTGCCACTGAGTGCTGGGGTGCCAGGACAGAGTGGCTGTGACTGACACCTGGTGGGTGACTGCCGTGACTGGCATGCAGGGACAGATGGGTACAAGCTCCTCAGGAAGGACAGGCAGGGAAGGAGAGGAGGAGGCACTGCCCTCTGTGTCAGTGACCAGCTGGCACCAGAGGGCAGGATGCTGACCTGGTTGAGAGTGCATGGGGCAAAGTGAAAGGGAAGCCAGGGGAGGGTGATGGTGCTGCAGGAGTCTGCTGCAGGCACCTGTCCAGCAGGACCAGGCAGATGAGGCCCTTCACAGGCAAATAGGGCCCAAGCCCTGCTCCTCGTGGGGGATTTCAGCCACCCTGACACCTGCAGGAGGGACAACCCAGCGAGGCAGCAGCAACCCAGGGTGTGCCTGGGGTGCAGAGATGCCAACTTCCTCCTCCAAGTGGCAGAGGAACCACCAAGGAAAGCTGCTGTGCTGGACCTTGCTCTGGCCAACAGGGAAGGGCTGGTGACAGATGTGAGGCTCAGGGACAGCCTTGCCTGCAGTGACCACGACACAGCTGAATTTCAGCTCCTCAGGGCCAGCAGGAGGAGGTGTTCTGAGCTCTCCACCCTGGACTTCGGGTGTGCAGATTTGACCTTCGGGGAGCTGCTGGCCAGAGGGTCATGGGACCAAGCCCCAGAGGGAAGAGGGGCCCAGGACAGCTGGGCAGTGGTCAAGGATCACCTCTCTGCATGCAGGAGCTGTGGATACCAACAAAGAGGAAAGCAGGGCAGGATGCCAGGAGGCTGCCTGGCTGAGCAGGGAGCTCCTGGACACACTGGCACACAAAGAGAGACTCTAGGAGGAAGCTGTTGGCAGAGAGAGTGATTGGCATTGGAATGGGCTGCCCAGGGAGGTGGTGGAGTGGCTGTGGCTGGAGGTGTTGCAGCCAAGCCTGGCTGGGGCACTGAGTGCCATGGTCTGGTTGGTTGGGCAGGGCTGGGTGCTAGGTTGGGCTGGCTGAGCTTGGAGCTCTCTGCCAACCTGGTTGAGTCTATGATTCTACATGGAGTGGAAGAGAGGACAGCTGGAATGGGGGCAGAGATCTGCCTAGGAAAGCCAAGGCAGAGCTGGAACTGAATCCAGCCAGGGAGGCCAAAGGGAACACCAGGAGTCTCTGCAGGTAATGGCCAAAAGAAGCCCAGGGAAGGTTGGAACCCCCGAGGAAGGGAACAGGTGAAATGGTCACGAGTGGCATGGCAAAGGCTGAGGTTCTCAACGACTTCCTCACCTCAGGCTGCACTGCCAAGGCCTCCAGCCACACTGCTGGAGCCAGGGAAGGCAATGGCAGGGCTGGCAGGAGGAGCTCCCATCAGAAGTGAAGAGCAGGTTTGTGATCAGCTGAAGAAGCTGAAAGTGTTCCAGGCCATGGGACCCGATGGGATGCACCCAGGGGTGCAGAGGGAGCTGGGGGGGAGGTTACTAAAGCCCTCTCTGTCTGTTCCCACTGTCCTGGCAGCCTGGGGCAGTCCCCACCGGCTGGACAGGGACACACAGCTCCCACTGCCAAACAGGGTAGGAAGGAGGAGCTGGGGAGCTCCAGGCCAGGCAGTCTCACCTCTGTGCCGGTAAGATCACGGAGCAGATCCTCCTGGAGGCACTGCTGAGACAGGAGAAGAGCAAAGAGGTGATCGGGTACATCCTCATCCTCATCCTCATCCTGCCTGGCAAACCAGGTGGCCTTCTAGGAACAGGTCACAGCATTCATAGAAGGGCAAGCAACTGCTGGCATTGGCCTGGCACATCCATGCCAAGGCCAGGGCAGAGGAGCTGGGCCAGCAGCACAGCCCAGATGCCCCGGGGAGCCCCCTGGGTACCACCAGCAGGGCTCCTGCCCTGAGATGGGTGGGTGGGAGCCAGCGGCCACAGCACTGCTCAGGAGAGGAGCAGTAGTGGAGCTGCTGCCTGGGGCTGGCAGGGCTGGAGTGCATGGTGCTGTGGTGCTGTGGTGCTGTGGCAGCCCGGGCAGGAGGCTCCCTGCACTGCCCTGAGCCAGCAGAGCAGCCAGGCCAGGGTGAATGCAGACTGTGCAGTGGCCGTGGGCCCCTGGCCAGCAGCGTGGGCAGCGATGGCTCACAGGCTCAGCTCTGCTCCCAGCAGCTGTGCTCAGGGCACCAGCACAGCCTCCTGCTGGAGCTGGGCAGGCCTCTGCGAGTGAGGAGCAGAATTCGGGCCCAAAGAGGAAGGCAGAGGCTGTTTGTGAGCCCTTAGCTGCTGTTCTCTGGGTACCACCACAGGGCTCTGGGGAATCCCACCCCAGGGCTTCCAAAAGACTCTGCCTGCAGGAACCTGCTCCCGGACAGGGACAGGCAGCATGGGGAGGGATGCCAGCAGCACCTGCTCTGTGCTCCTGTGCCAGCCACCCTGGCAAAGGGCATCAGCCTCAAGGCTGAGGATGAAGCAGCAATTTGCATTCTCCCTACAACAGCTGACAGTGAGGTGGTCACAGCCCAGGCACAGCAGCACAGCAGCACAGCACACATCCTGCTGGCACAGCCCTCCAGGCTCATCCAGTCCCAGCCTCCACCCAGCACTGCAGGCTCAGCACCAAACCGTGGCCCTAAGCACCAGGGCCACAGCTGCTGGAGCACCCCCAGGGCTGGGCACTGCAGCACTGCCCTGGGCAGACCACTGCAAGCTCTGAGAAGCCTTCCAGGGCACAAATAGTTCCTGAGCTCCAGCCTG
This sequence comes from Pogoniulus pusillus, assembly GCF_015220805.1. NCBI lineage: Eukaryota > Metazoa > Chordata > Aves > Piciformes > Lybiidae > Pogoniulus > Pogoniulus pusillus. The sequence continues at coordinate 1,293,909 of NC_087292.1, forward strand.
AGCCTCCCCTGGGGCAGCCTGGAACCATTCCCTCTGCCTCTGGCCCTTGGCACCAAGCAGCAGAGGCTGCCCCCTGCTCACTGCCCCCTCCCTGCAGGCAGCTGCAGAGAGCAATGAGCTCTGCCCTCAGGCTGCTCTGCTCCACCTGCACACCCCCAGCTCCCTCAGCCCCTCCTCACCCCCAGCTGCTCCAGGCCCTTCTCCAGCCTGGCTGCCCTGCTCTGGGCAGGCTCCAGCCCCTCAGTGTCCTTCCTGCAGTGAGGGGCCCAGGGCTGAGCACAGCACTCGAGGGGTGGCCTCAGCAGTGCTGAGCACAGGGGGGTGGGCACCTCCTGTGCCTGCTGCCCACCCTGCCTCTGACAGCAGCCAGGATGCCACTGGCATCACTGCCCACCCTGCCTCTGACAGCAGCCAGGATGCCACTGGCACCACTGCCCACCCTGCTTCTGACAGCAGCCAGGATGCCACTGGCATCACTGCCCATCCTGCCTCTGACACCAGCCAGGATGCCCAACCACTGGGCCCTGTGAACACCAAGAGGAAGACCAAGGCTGGTGCCAGGAGCCCAGAGCACTGCCTCACAGCAGTGCAGGCAGGAAGGGCTCTGCCAGCCTCATCCAGCCCTGGACAGCAAGAAGCAGCAGCAGGAGTGGTGGCAGCATCCTGGTGCTGAGCTGCTGATATGTGCCTGAGACTGGGAGGCTGCAGTGTATAGGAAGCTGCCAGCTCTTGAGAGCCACTTTAACAGCAGCTCAGGAGAAAAATCTGTCCTCTGAAGGAGCAGCTCCAGAACAAATCGAGTTTGGAGAACAGAAGTGCAAATTGGGTTTGCAAATCACATTTGGAATGAAATATTCACTTCATCCTCCTCCCAGGGATACAAATTGTGTTGCTTTCCATTTCTGTCACTCACCAAGTGCCAGCAAGCTGCACATGCAGCACACAGCAAGCAGGGGCAGGGGCAGGGCACTGCAGCTGTCCCCTTCTGGTCAGGTGGATCATGATGGGCACAGGACTGCAGGAAAGGCTCAGACATGAATCTGTGCAGCCTGGGGAAGAGAAGGCTTAGGGCAGACCTCCAGCTCAGGCTGCAGAGCTGTGCCCAAGCCAAGCTCCTGCAGGTCAGCAGGGCCTGTGTCCCAGTGCAGCCCAGTGCCAAGTGCAGGGCTGGCACTGCACCTGTGCTCTTTAACAGCTCTGGCAGTGGCATGGGCAGTGGCACTGAGGCACCCTCAGCAGGTCTGTGCATGGCACCAAGCTGGCACTGCTGGAGGGAAGGGCTCCATGCACAGGGACCTGGGCAGGCTGCAGAGCTGTGCCCAAGCCAAGCTCCTGCAGGTCAGCAAGGCCAAGGCAAGGTCCTGAACCTGGGGCAGGGCAGTGCCAAGCACAGCTCCAGGCTGGGTGAGCAGTGGCTGAGGGCAGTGCTGAGGAGAAGGCCTTGGGGGGGTCAGGTGGTGCCAGAGTGCCCAGGAGCCAGCACTGGTGGCTGCAGCCCAGAGCCAGCTGTGTGCTGGCTGCAGCCAGAGCAGGGAGAGCAGCAGCACAGGGAGGGGATTCTGCCCCTCCAGTCTGCTCTGCTCAGCCCTCACCTGCACCACTGCCTCCAGCTCTGGGAACACAGCACAAGGAGGACCTGGAGCTGCTGCAGAGGCTCCAGAGGAGGCCAGCAAGAGGAGCAGAGGCTGCAGAAGCTGTGCTGTGGGGCCAGGCTGTGTGAGCTGGGGCTGTGCAGCCTGGAGGAGAGAAGGCTGCAGGGAGAGCTGAGAGCAGCCTTGCAGTGCCTGGAGGGGCTGCAGGAGAGCTGGGGAGGGACTCTGGACAAGGGCTGGCAGTGGCAGGCTGAGGGCCAATGGCTTTGAGCTGGGAGAGGGGAGAGGGAGAGTGGAGCTGGGGAAGAGATGGTTGAGAGTGAGGGTGGGGAGAGACTGGCACAGGCTGCCCAGGGAGGCTGTGGCTGCCTCCTGCCTGGAGGTGTTCAGGGCCAGGCTGGATGAGGCCTTGAGGAACTTAGGCTGGTGGGAGCTGTCCCTGCCATGGCATCATGAAAGGCAGACTGGAGCTGGATGGTCGTTAAGATCCCTTCCAACCCAAACCCTTCTATGAGTCTCAGATTCTCTGACCTCATCACCATGGACCAGGCCATGCAGGGAGGCTCCCAGCAGGATGGAGACTGCCTTTGGACAAGCAGTGCCATGGGAAGGACAAGGGCTGGTGGGGACAAGTTGCTGCTGGGGACATTCCCATTGCACTGCAGCAGGAAATGTTTCCCTTCAGCACAGGCAGGCACTGGGATCTCCTGCCAGGGGCAGCAGTGCAGTGCCCTTGATCCCGTTGGCTGCTTCTGTGCTCCACAACCTCCCTGGAGATGTGGTCAGGACCAGGCTGGATGAGGCCTTGAGCAGCCTGTGCTGGTGGGAGCTGTCCCTGCCCATGCCAGGGGGTTGGCACTGGATGAGCTTTCAGGTCCCTTCCAGCCCAACCCATTCTGCCAGCCTGGGACTGGACCCCAGTGCCAGCAGCAGTCACTCCTGAGCCCTTTGGCTTTGAGGGCCAAGCTCTTGCCCTGCATCCTGCTTCTCCTAGAGCCCTCCCAAGCCTTGTGCCAGCTCCAGTGTCTGAAGGGAAGTGCAGGTGAACCCTGGGATGAGTTTGCTGCCTGCTGCTTGCCCAGGCCAGGCTGTCTGTGGCCAGCAGCACTGGGAGCTGGGCACTGCTGGAGCCACCTTACAGCAGAGGCTCCCTGCAGCCAGCTTTGCTGCCCTGCAGCCTTCTGGCTTGCAGACCTTGTGCCTGCTGCTGCTGCTTTCATTTCCCAACCTGCTCCAAGCTGCTGGAGTCCAGTGAGACTGGACTGGTGTCCTGCTGGCACAGCCACTGCCCTGGGGGGGTTATAAAGGGGAAAGAAAACCTGCAAAGCCTTCACACAATCACAGAATCGTCCAGGCTGACAAAGCCTCTCAGCATCCCCAGGTCCAACCTAGAGCCCTGCTCCACAAGAGTCACCTTAAGCCATCTCCCCAAGCACCACACCCACACCAGGCTGGGTGCCTCTCAGCTCTCCCTGCAGCCTTCTCTCCTCCAGGCTGCACAGCCCCAACTCTCCCAGCCTGGCCCCACAGCACAGCTTCTGCAGCCTCTGCTCCTCTTGCTGGCCTCCTCTGGAGCCTCTGCAGCAGCTCCAGGTCCTCCTTGTGCTGTGTTCCCAGAGCTGGAGGCAGTGGTGCAGGTGAGGGCTGAGCAGAGCAGACTGGAGGGGCAGAATCCCCTCCCTGTGCTGCTGCTGCTCTGCCTGCTCTGGCTGCAGCCAGCACACAGCTGGCTCTGGGCTGCAGCCACCAGTGCTGGCTCCTGGGCACTCTGGCACCACCTGACCCCCCCAAGGCCTTCTCCTCAGCACTGCCCTCAGCCACTGCTCACCCAGCCTGGAGCTGTGCTTGGCACTGCCCTGCCCCAGGTTCAGGACCTTGCCTTGGCCTTGCTGACCTGCAGGAGCTTGGCTTGGGCACAGCTCTGCAGCCTGCCCAGGTCCCTGTGCATGGAGCCCTTCCCTCCAGCAGTGCCAGCTTGGTGCCATGCACAGACCTGCTGAGGGTGCCTCAGTGCCACTGCCCATGCCACTGCCAGAGCTGTTAAAGAGCACAGGTGCAGTGCCAGCCCTGCACTTGGCACTGGGCTGCACTGGACACTGAGCCATGAGCACAGCTGAGGGCAGCCCTGCAGCCAGGTCCTCACCCAGCAGTGCCCCTCTGGCCTCTCCTGTCTCTGTGCTGCAGGACAGCTGAGGCTGAGCACTCAGACCCCAGCAGGACAGGACCCTGGTCCTGCTCAGAGCTCAGGCAGCAGCAGGGTTGGTTGGTTTGCCTTCCCCTGGGGCTTCAGGGTCAAACTGCATTGGTAGAATTTGTGCCCTGGGGAGGCTGAAATTTGGACATGAAGGACAGAGAGGCCCAAGGCAGCACTGAAGTGGTGGAGAAGGCACACCCCAGGCTCTAGGGTCAGAGCATCAGCAGAAGTGCTGGGCCCACACCTCCAGCAGGCAGGGGGATGAGCTGCAGGGAAGGAGCAGGAGCCCTCCCCAGGCCGGGATGGGAGCTCAGAGCCTCCTCCAGCCCTCAGCCCCAGCAGCAGCCCTGCAGGGCTGATGGGCACTGCAAAGACAGCTACAGAAGCATGCCCCTGCCACACAGCCCCGGGTCTTGCTGCCCCCCAGTCTGATGCCCAGTGGCTCTTTGAGGCAGCTCCACTGCCCATCACCCCCTTTCTGACAGCAGCTCCTGGCACACACGTGGCCACCCTGCTGCCAGGTGTCCCTCAGAGCTGGCAGATCCTTCATCTGAAGCTGCCTCAGCAAACTGACAGCCCCTTGCTGACAGCAGGGACCCAGCTCTGCTCTGCTGCTCTCAGAGGGGACTTCTGAGGATGCCTTGTGCCACAGCCTGGCACCTCAGGCAGTGTCAGCCACATACTGGCAGTGCCCAGAGCCAGGAGTGGGGGCCTGGGCTCTATCCTGGCCTCTTGGACTGCTTTGGCAACTGAATGCTGAGGGGGCTGGAGCTGCTCTGCTGTGAGGACAGGCTGAGGGAGCTGGGGGTGTGCAGCCTGGAGAGGAGAAGACTCTGGCAGACCTCAGAGCTGCTGCCAGTGCCTGAAGGGGCTGCAAGCAGGCTGCAGAGAGGCTGTGCCCAAAGGGCTGCAGGGACAGGACAAGGGCAATGGCTGCAAAGCAGAGCAGAGCAGATGGAGATTGGATGTGAGGAACAAGTTCTGCCCCAGGAGGCTGCTGCAGCACTGCAACAGGTTGCCCAGGGAGGTGCTTGAGGCCCAGCCCTGGAGATGTTCCAGGTGAGGCTGGGCAGGGCTGTGGGCAACCTGCTCCAGTGGAGGATGTCCCTGCTGAGTGCAGGGGCTTGGACTGGCTGAGCTCTGGAGGTCACTTCCAGCCCAGCCCCTGCTGTGATTCCGTGATCAGCTGCCCCAAGCTCTCCAGGTGCCAGCAGAGCTGCCAGGAGCTGCCCCAGCACCCTGCCAAGCTGAGCCTCCCAACTGCCCAGTGCAGGGCACTGCACTGCTGCCCCTGGGAGGTCATTCCAGTGCCTGCCTATGCTGATGGGAAACATTTCCTGCTGCAGTGCAGTGGCAATGTCCCCAGCAGCAGCTTGTCCCCACCAGCCCTTGTCCTTCCCAGGGGGCTCCTTGTCAAAGGGAAGAGTTGTGGATGCCTCATCCCTGGAGGTGTTGAAGGTCAGCTTGGAGAGGGCCTTGAGCAGCCTGGGAGGTGACTCTGCCCATGGCAGGGAGGTTGGAGCTTTGAGATCTCTTCCAAGCCAAACCTTTCTGTGCCTCTCTGATTCTGGGAGGTTGCTCTCAGGTAGCACAGACTGGAATGAGACCCTGAAGGCCAGCAGAGAGCTGCTGAGAACCCTGCACAGAGCACAGCTGCTTGGCAAGGTGGCAGTGTGATAGAGATGGCTCAAAGGGCACTACCTCACTTCTCTGCAAGCTGTGGGTGAACTGCAGAGAGAAGGCTGTGGCAGGACAGCCTCAGCTCTTACAACAGCCTGCTCTGAGGCACCTGGTGCCTGGAATGCTGCCAGGGGAGTCAGGCAGAGGAGCCCTGCCCAGGGATTTCAGATGTGTGTGGGGGCTCCACATTCTGCACCAAAGCTGAGCAGTGCAGAAACCAACCAGAGGCACAGAAGAGATCTGCTGAGGGTCTAAAGAGGTAGCACTGCCAGGAGCAGGGGAGCTCTGCTGTGTGCTGAGGCCTTGGAGCAACTCAGAGGTGGCTGAAAAGCTCAGAAAGGCTCCAGGAGGACACAGAAGTGACTCCAAAGCAGTTCAGAGGTGGGGAGAAAGCTCAGAAATGCTCCAGGAGGAGCCAGCAGTGTGCACTTGCAGCCCAGAGAGCAACCAGACCTGGGCTGCAGCAGGAGCAGTGTGGGCAGCAGGGCAAGGGAGGGGATTCTGCCCCTCTGCTGAGACCCCACCTGGAGCACTGTGCCCAGCTCTGGAGCCCCTGGGACAGGAAAGGTCTGGAGGTGCTGGAAGGTGTCCAGAGCAGGGCCAGGAGGATGAGCAGAGGGCTGGAGCTGCTCTGCTGTGGGGACAGGCTGAGAGAGTTGGGGCTGTGCAGGCTGGAGAGGAGAAGGCTCCAAGCAGACCTCATTGTGGCCTTGCAGTGTCTGAAGGGGGCTGCAGGAAAGCTGGGGAGGGACTTCTGAGGGTGTCAGGCAGGGCTAGGAGTGGGGGAAATGGAGCAGAACTAGAAATGGGTAGGTTCAGACTGGATGTTAGGAAGAAGTTGTTCAGCATGAGGGTGGTGAGAGCCTGGCACAGGTTGCACAGGGAGGTGGTGGAAGCCTCATCCCTGGAGGTGTTTAAGGCCAGGCTGGCTGTGGCTGTGGGCAGCCTGATCTGGTGTGAGGTGTCCCTGCCCATGGCAGGGGTCAGAGCTGGATGGTTCTTGAGGTCTCTTCCAGCCCTGCCAGTTCTGTGACTCTGTGAGAAACTTTTCTGCTCAGAAAGGGAGGAGATAAATGCAGTGCCCTGCCCTGGTCAGTGAGAGGAGATAAATGCAGTGCCCTGCCCTGGTCAGAGAGGAGATAAATGCAGTGCCCTGCCCTGGTCAGAGAGGAGATAAATGCAGTGCCCTGCCCTGGTCAGTGAGGAGATAAATGCAGTGCCCTGCACTGGTCAGAGAGAGGAGGGAAATGCAGTGCCCTGCACTGGTCAGTGAGAGAAGATAAATGCAGTGCCCTGCCCTGGTCAGAGAGAGGAGGGAAATGCAGTGCCCTGCACTGGTCAGTGAGAGGAGATAAATGCAGTGCCCTGCCCTGGTCAGAGAGGAGATAAATGCAGTGCCCTGCACTGGTCAGAGAGGAGATAAATGCAGTGCCCTGCACTGGTCAGGGAGGAGGGAAATGCAGTGCCCTGCCCTGGTCAGAGAGGAGATAAATGCAGTGCCCTGCCCTGGTCAGAGAGAGGAGGGAAATGCAGTGCCCTGCACTGGTCAGAGAGAGGAGGGAAATGCAGTGCCCTGCACTGGTCAGAGAGAGGAGATAAATGCAGTGCCCTGCACTGGTCAGGGAGGAGGGAAATGCAGTGCCCTGCCCTGGTCAGAGAGGAGATAAATGCAGTGCCCTGCACTGGTCAGAGAGAGGAGGGAAATGCAGTGCCCTGCACTGGTCAGAGAGAGGAGATAAATGCAGTGCCCTGCCCTGGTCAGAGAGGAGATAAATGCAGTGCCCTGCACTGGTCAGAGAGGAGATAAATGCAGTGCCCTGCACTGGTCAGGGAGGAGGGAAATGCAGTGCCCTGCCCAGGCACTGCTGGCAGGCAGAGCTGGAGCACTTCCATCTCTTGGTCAGCACGGGACTGTCCTGCTGCCTGTGCCAGCTGCCCTCCCTGAGCCAAGCCATGCCCTGGTTGTCTCTGCAGCCTCTGGGAGGTGCCCTGGGGAAGGTGGGCACATGTTTGTGAGGCTGAAGCTCGGGGGGGGGGGGAGGGTTCTTCAGTGCCTTCAGCTCAGAGGTGCCTCAGAGACCATGAGCCACCCAGGAGAGTTTGGCAAGGCTCAGGCTCTTCAGCCAGCCCAGACAGGCAGCAGGCTGGGAGAAGCCTGGGCAAGGGTCAGCACCGAGAGGCTGAAGCAATGAAAAGGATGTTCTCAGTCAGCAGCCTCTCTGGAGCAGTGATGGGCACAGGCAGGTGCCAGGCTTGGCTCTGGGCAGCCACTGGAGAACACCAATTGTGCCAGCTTGGGGCTCTGAAGATGCTGAAGGGGCTGGAGCAGTGCCCTGTGGGGTGAGGCTGAGGGCCCTGGGGCTGCTTGGTCTGGTGAAGGGAAGGCTGAGAGGGGATCTGAGCTGAGAGGGGATCTGAGCTGAGAGGGGTCTGCAAATAGCTGAGTGGGGGTCAGCAGGGAGAGGACAAACTCTGCTCACCTGTGCCCTGCCACAGGACAAGGGCAAGGGAGGGAAACTGCAGCACAGGAGGTTGCAGCTCAGCATGGGGAAGAACTTCTTGGCTGGAAGGGTCCCAGAGCCCTGGCACAGGCTGCCCAGAGAGGTTGTGGAGTCTCCTCCTCTGGAGCCTTCCCAGCCCTGTCTGGATGTGTTCCTGAGTGCCCTGTGCTGGATTCTCTGCTGCTGCTCTGGCAGGGGCTGGGCTGGCAGATCTCCAGAGGCCCCTTCCAGCCCCTGACATCCTGGGCTCTGGGATCTGGGATGGGCAGATGTGGCCCAGCTGGCAGCTGCCAGGGGCCTGGCCTGCCTGCAGCAGCCCCAGGCGGTGTGGGGCAGCAGGAGCTGTGCTCTCTGCTGCTGCTGAAGGCTTCCCTGTGCCGCTGGGGGCAAGGCTCCCCTGGGGGCTGAGAGAGGCTGTGGGACCTGGTGCAGCAAGCTGCAGTGTCTGGAATCATGGAACCATGGAATGGGCTGGGCTGGAAGGGACCTCCAGAGCTCAGCCAGTCCAAGCCCCTGCACTCAGCAGGGACATCCTCCACTGGAGCAGGTTGCCCACAGCCCTGCCCAGCCTCACCTGGAACATCTCCAGGGCTGGGCCTCAAGCACCTCCCTGGGCAACCTGTTGCAGTGCTGCAGCAGCCTCCTGGGGCAGAACTTGTTCCTCACATCCAATCTCCATCTGCTCTGCTCTGCTTTGCAGCCATTGCCCTCGTCCTGTCCCTGCAGCCCTTTGGGCACAGCCTCTCTGCAGCCTGCTTGCAGCCTCTTCAGGCACTGGCAGCAGCAATGAGGTCTGCCAGAGCCTTCTCCTCTGCAGGCTGCACACCCCCAGCTCCCTCAGCCTGTCCTCACAGCAGAGCTGCTCCAGCCCCCTGATGGTCTTTGTGGCCTCCTCTGGACCCTCCCCATCAGCTCCAGGTCTCTCTTGTGTTGGGACCCCCAGAGCTGTCCCCAGCCCTGCAGGTGAGGTCTCCCCAGAGCAGAGCAGAGCAGAGCAGAGGGGCAGGATCTCCTCTCTCCAGCTCTGCCCACACTGCTCTGGATGCAGCCCAGGCTGCCCTTGGCCTTCTGTGCTGCCAGTGCCCACTGCTGGCTCCTGTCCAGCTTTTTGCCTATCCTTATGGTGGCTTCCAACCTGGCACTCTGTGACCCTGTGGTTCTCTCCCAGCTGTGATCCTCAGAGGGCTTTGCTTTCCCTGCTGCATCCCTACATACTCTGGCAGTGTCCCTGCGGAGCATCCTGTCCTTTCCCCTCACTCTGTGACCTTTCTCCTCCCCTTGGGCTCTCCCAGAGAGCTGAGTTTTCCCAGGAGGTCCTGCAGGACACAGCCCTTGCCTCATTCTGCCACCTAACATCAAGTCAGGGCGGTGCCAGGCGGCAGGCAGGGCAGCAGAGCTGGCACAGGGCACCGAGCGCAGGGCCCTGGCAGAGGTGGAAAGGCCCCAGGTGGCCTGGGGTCTGGAGCTCTGCTGCCCTGCCAGGCCTGCTCTGCTGCAGGAGGCAAGGGCAGGGCCCAGTGCTGTCGGCCCCAGCATCAGGCTTGGCTGGGGACAGGGCGAAGAAGCAGTGGCAGAGGGGAGGAGGCTGAGAGGGGACCTGAGCAGTGGGTACCAATATCTGAGGGGTGGGTGCCAAGCAGCAGGTGCCAGGCTCTGTTCTGTGCTGTCCTGTGACAGGACAAGCAGCAGTGCACACAAACTGGAACCCAGCAGCTGCAGCTCAGCATGAGGAGAAACTTCTTTGGTGCGAGGATGCTGAGGCCTGGAGCAGGCTGCCCAGGGAGGCTGTGCAGGCTCCTTGGCTGGGGACTTTCAGACCCAGATGGACCTCAGAGCAGCCTTGCAGCACCTGAAGGGGCTCCAGGAGGGCTGGAGAGGGAATTTTGCCAAGGGCTGGCAGCGTCAGGCTGAGGGCCAATGGCTTTGAGCTGGGAGAAGGAGAGGGAGAGTGGAGATGAGGAAGGAATTGTTGAGAGTGAGGGTGGGGAGAGACTGGCACAGGCTGCCCAGGGAGGCTGTGGATGTGCCCTGCCTGGAGGTGTTCAAGGCCAGGTTGGATGAGGACTTTCAAGCCCCATCTAGATGTGTTCCTGTGTGACCTGCCCTGGGTGCCCCTGCTCTGGCATCCCAGGGACACATCCAGTCTGAGCTTGAATGTCTCCAGGGATCAGGTCTCAACCACCTCCCTGGGCAGCCTGTGCCAGTCTCTCCCCACCCTCACTCTCAACAATCTCTTCCCCAGCTCCACTCTCCCTCTCCCCTCTGCCAGCTCAAAGCCATTGGCCCTCAGCCTGCCACTGCCAGCCCTTGTCCAGACTTCCTCCCCAGCTCTCCTGCAGCCCCTCCAGGCACTGCAAGGCTGCTCTCAGCTCTCCCTGCAGCCTTCTCTCCTCCAGGCTGCACAGCCCCAACTCTCCCAGCCTGGCCCCACAGCACAGCTTCTGCAGCCTCTGCTCCTCTTGCTGGCCTCCTCTGGAGCCTCTGCAGCAGCTCCAGGTCCTCCTTGTGCTGTGTTCCCAAGCTGGAGGCAGTGGTGCAGGTGAGGGCTGAGCAGAGCAGACTGGAGGGGCAGAATCCCCTCCCTGTGCTGCTGCTCTGCCTGCTCTGGCTGCAGCCAGCACACAGCTGGCTCTGGGCTGCAGCCACCAGTGCTGGCTCCTGGGCACTCTGGCACCACCTGACCCCCCCAAGGCCTTCTCCTCAGCACTGCCCTCAGCCACTGCTCACCCAGCCTGGAGCTGTGCTTGGCACTGCCCTGCCCCAGGTTCAGGACCTTGCCTTGGCCTTGCTGACCTGCAGGAGCTTGGCTTGGGCACAGCTCTGCAGCCTGCCCAGGTCCCTGTGCATGGAGCCCTTCCCTCCAGCAGTGCCAGCTTGGTGCCATGCACAGACCTGCTGAGGGTGCCTCAGTGCCACTGCCCATGCCACTGCCAGAGCTGTTAAAGACACAGGTGCAGTGCCAGCCCTGCACTTGGCACTGGGCTGCACTGGACACTGAGCCATGAGCACAGCTGAGGGCAGCCCTGCAGCCAGGTCCTCACCCAGCAGTGCCCCACCCCTCAGGTCCATGTTTGATCACTGCAGTGACCAGGATGCCCTGCAGGACAGTGCCAAGCTCTTTACACCACTCCAGGTAGATGCCATCAATTGCTCTCCCCTGCACTGGTGGTGGATGCCAATTCACTGGAGGTGATCCAGGCCAGGCTGGATGAAGCCTTGGGTAACCTGCCCTGGTTGGAGCTGTCCCTGCCCATGGCAGGGGAGTTGGCACTGGATGAGCTTTAAGGTCCCTTCCAACCCAACCCATTCCAGGATTCTGTGGCAGGGCAGCCTCCTGCCCTCTCTCTTCAGACGCAGTGGTGCCAAGCAGCACACCAGCTGCTGGTGAGTTGGCTGGGTGGTACAAGGCTGGTGGCACTGGTGGAAGTTTGGTGGCACTGGTGGAATGCTGGTGGCACTCATGCACCATTGTTGGCACTGGTGCAAGGCTAGTGACACGCAGCAAAGCTGAAAGCACTGATGGAAGGCTGGTGGCACTCATGCAAAGCTGGGGACACTGGTGCAAGGCTGGTGGCACTCACGCAAGCCTGGTGGCACTGGTGGCAGGTTAGTGGCACTCAAGAAAGGCTGAGGCACTGGTGCAAGGCTGGTGGCACTCATGCAAGACTGTTGGCATTCATGCAAGGCTGACACCACTCATGCAAAGCTGTTTGCACTGGTGCAAGGCTGGTGGCACTCGTGTAAGGCTGGTGGCACTGGTGGAAAGCTGTTGGCACTCATGAAAAGCTGTGGCACTCATGCAAGGCTGGTGGCACCCATGCAAGGTTGTTTGCACTGGTGGCATGCTGGTGGCACTGATGCAAGGCTGGTGGCATTCATGCAAGGCTGGTGGCACTTGTGCAAGGTTGTTTGCACTGGTGGCATGCTGGTGGCACTGGTGGCATGCTGGTGGCACTGGTGCAAGACTGGTGGCACTCATGCAAGGCTATTTGCACTTGTGGCACTGGTGGCATGCTGGTGGCACTGGTGCAAGGCTGGTGGCACTCATGCAAGGTTGTTTGCACTGGTGGCATTCTTGTGGCACTGGCAACATGTTGGTGGCACCGATGGCATGCTGGTGGCACTGGTGCAAGGCTATTTGCACTGGTGGCATACTGGTGGCATGCTGGTGGCACTGGTGCAAGGCTGGTGGCACTGGTGGAAGGTTAATGGCACTCAAGAAAGGCTGTTGGCGCTGGCACTAGGCTGGTGGCACTCATGCAAGGCTGGTGGCACCGATGGCATGCTGATGGCACTGGTGCAAGGCTGGTGGCACTCATGCAAGGCTGTTTGCACTGGTGGCATGCTGGTGGTGCTGGTGCAAGGCTGGTGGCACCCATACAAGGCTGGTGGCACCCATGCAAGGTTGTTTGCACTGGTGGCATGCTGGTGGTGCTGGTGCAAGGCTGGTGGCACTGGTGCAAGGCTGGTGGCACTCATGCAAGGTTATTTGCACTGGTGGCATTCTGGTGGCACTGGTGACATGCTAGTGCCACTGGTGCAAGGCTGGTGGCACTCTTGCAAGGCGGGTGGCACTGGTGGCATGCTGGTGGCATTGGTGAAAGGCTGGTGGCACTGGTGAAAGGCTGGTGGCACCGATGGCATGCTGGTGGCACTGGTGCAAGGCTGGTGGCACTCATGCAAGGCTGGTGGCACTGGTGGCACTGGTGGCATGCTGGTGGCACTGGTGCAAGGCTGGTGGCACTCATGCAAGGCTGGCGGCACTGGTGGCGCTGGTGGCACTGGTGGCACTGGTGCAAGGCTGGTGGCACTGGTGCAAGGCTGGTGGCACTGGTGGCATGCTGGTGACACTGGTGGCACTGGTGGCACTCATGCAAGGCTGTTTGCACTGGTGGCATGCTGGTGGCACTGGTGCAAGACTGCTGGGCACGCAGCGCTCGCTCGCAGCAGGCGCAGGCTGCGGGGCAGCAGGTGAGGGCAGTGCCCGGCGGGCAGCAGCCGCGGGGGCCAGCGCGGCCGGGGCCGGGGGCAGGGTTAGCTGCGGCGCATGAACGAGGAGCTGAGGAACGCTGAGCAGCGGCGGGGGGTGGGGAGCAGCTCCGCTTTCAGCTCGATTTGCTCACAGCGCAGGGCAGATCAGCCGCGGGCTGGGCGCCTCCGGAACCCAGCGGCACAGCACTCTGTGCGCAGCGGCAGGCGAGGATGCTCCAGCCAAGAGCTGGCAGCGAACACAAACAGCCCAAAATAAAGTTCCTTTCCCTCAGCAAATAATGAGGTCAGGAGCAGCCTCTCACCAAGTTCCTATGGAAACATCTCTTTTTTGGAGTTAAATACAGAAACACACCCAGAGCGTGGAAGGGAGGAGGCAGAGCCTGGGAAAGGAGCCTGGGAAGGGCCCCCAGGAAAGGGAGGTGCTGAGCACCAGGAGGATCCAGCCAGCAAAATAACTCCGTGCCAGGGGTGCCCAGAGAGGGCAGGCAGGGCAGAGTGACAGCGTGACAGAACTGGCAGGGCTGGGAGGGACCTCAAGGAGCATCCAGCTCCAAACCCCTGCCATGGGCAGGGACACCTCACACTACATCAGGCTGCCCTCAGCCACATCCAGCCTGGCCTTAAACACCTCCCTGGGCAACCTGTGCCAGTGTCTCACCACCCTCAACCTGTGCCAGTGTCTCACCACCCTCAACCTGTGCCAGGCTCTCACCACCCTCAACCTGTGCCAGTGTCTCACCATCCTCAACCTGTGCCAGGCTCTCACCACCCTCAACCTGTGCCAGTGTCTCACCACCCACAACCTGTGCCAGGCTCTCACCACCCTCATGCTGAACATCTTCTTCCTGAGGTCTAACCCCAATCTGCCCTCCTCCAGCTTGGATTCATCCCCCCCAGTCCTGTCACTACCTGACACCCTCAAAAGTCCCTCCCCAGCTTTCCTGCAGCCTCTTTCAGGCACTGCAAGGCCACAGTAAGGTCTCCCTGGAGCCTTCTCCTCTGCAGCCTGCACAGCCCCAACTCTCTCAGCCTGTCCCCACAGCAGAGCAGCTCCAGCCCTCCCCAGTCCTCAGCACCCCCCCGGGGGCTGCAGTAGGCACAGCTCCTGGCTCCAGCACTGAGGGGTGCTCATGCCCAGCACATCTCCAGCATGCTGCAGGTCCTGGGCCAGGGCACTGTGCCTCATAGATGCTCAAAGGAGGGGAAGGAGGAGAAGTGCCACAGGAGCACAGAGGCCTGCAGGACCCTGGGGTGAGGAATGGAAGCTTCTGGCTTTGGAAACGTCCAAAAGATTTTGAGCCCCTGCAGCAAAGAAAGGGACTAAGGAAGTGCCTTGGCTTAGAGATCAGTGGAGATGAGGCTCTGAGACAAACCAGAGCTGTGGCCCTGCCCTGAGGAAGAGGAGGCAGGGAGCTGGCAGAGCAGCCTGCCCAGAGGCTGCCCAGAGGCAGGCACTGCTGACAGCCCAGCTGGGCACCCAGCTCTTAGGCACAGGCAGTCTCCACCAGCTTCCAGCAGTGGCAAGCCAGGCACTGCCACCCCCTGCACAGCTCTGTCCTGAGGGACCTCTTCCCTCTCTCCTCACACCTTGCCCTGTGCTGGGCAAGCAGGACAGGCAGGCAGCTCTCTCCCTTTGGGAGTGGGCACAGCTCATCTGCCAGGCTGGGGGCAGGAGGGAAGGTCCTGCAGGGTGCTGGGGAGGTGAAGGACCTTGTGGAGCTTGCTGTGGTCTGTTCTTGGGCTCAGCCCAGCCCAGCAGCATGGGGCAGAGGCTGCTAGTGCCAGAGCACGCCGAGCTGGAAGCCAGACCCCCAGGGCCCCCGGTGCTTTGGTGCCCTGGCAGGTGCCTCCCTGCCCTGCAGCCACACAGCTTGCAGCAGGAGGAAACTGAAAGGCTTTCAGCCTGCCGGGAAGCAGTCTACGAGCAGCCCCTGGCAGGTGAGAGGGAAGCATTAGCATATGGAAGCCGGGGGAGGGAAGGCAGCGTCTGGGACTGTTGTGACTGAGCAGACAGGTGAGAGCAGGGAGGCTCTGAATAAACCCCCTGCGCGCCCCCAGCCCTGCTCCTGCAGCTCTCTGGCGGGCTCAGAAGCCCAGGGCTCATCCCTGGCCCTCGCCCTGCTGGGCTCTGCGTGGGGAGAAGCAGCACCAGCCCTGCCAGGGCAGCACCAGCCCTGCCAACGCAGCAGCCCTGCCAGCGCAGCAGCAGCCCTGCCAACGCAGCAGCCCTGCCAGTGCAGCAGCAGCCCTGCCAGTGCAGCACCAGCCTTGCCAGAGCAGCACCAGCCCTGCCAAAGCAGCAGCCCTGCCAGTGCAGCACCAGCCCTGCCAGTGCAGCAGCAGCCTTGCCAGAGCAGCACCAGCCCTGCCAACGCAGCACCAGCCCTGCCAGTGCAGCACCAGCCCTGCCAACGCAGCAGCCCTGCCAACGCAGCAGCCCTGCCAACGCAGCAGCAGCCCTGCCAGCGCAGCACCAGCCCTGCCAGAGCAGCACCAGCCCTGCCAATGCAGCAGCCCTGCCAACGCAGCAGCCCTGCCAACGCAGCAGCAGCCTTGCCAGAGCAGCACCAGCCCTGCCAACGCAGCAGCCCTGCCAATGCAGCACCAGCCCTGCCTGTGCAGCACCAGCCCTGCCAACGCAGCAGCCCTGCCAACGCAGCAGCCCTGCCAACGCAGCAGCAGCCTTGCCAGAGCAGCACCAGCCCTGCCAGTGCAGCAGCAGCCTTGCCAGAGCAGCACCAGCCCTGCCAACGCAGCAGCCCTGCCAACGCAGCAGCCCTGCCAACGCAGCACCAGCCTTGCCAGAGCAGCACCAGCCCTGCCAACGCAGCAGCCCTGCCAGTGCAGCAGCAGCCCTGCCAGTGCAGCAGCAGCCTTGCCAGAGCAGCACCAGCCCTGCCAACGCAGCACCAGCCCTGCCAGCGCAGCACCAGCCCTGCCAGCACAACAGCAGCCCTGCCAGCGCAGCAGCAGCCCTGCCAGCGCAGCAGCAGCCCTGCCAGCGCAGCAGCAGCCCTGCCAGTGCAGCAGCAGCCCTGCCAGTGCAGCACCAGCCCTGCCAGTGCAGCAGCAGTGACATGAACAAGTCAGGAGAGCTGTAGCCAGCACAAGCCACACCAGCAGTGACCTTCCACAGCTGCAACTGCCCCACAGCGTGGAGCAGCCTTCCCGAGGCATCCAGAGAGATGCAGCAGAGCCTCATGGGATGTATCAGGCTGGAAGGGACCCTCGCAGGTCACCTCGTCCGAGCCCCTGCAGGCAGCAGGGACAGCTCCAGCTGCAGCAGGCTGCACAGGGACACATCCAGGCTGAGCTTGAATGTCTGCAGGGATGAGGCCTCCACCACCTCCCTGGGCAGCCTGTGCCAGTCTCACTGTGCAGAGCTCCCTCCTGCTGCCCAGCCTAGCTCTGCCCTGATCCAGTTCCAAACCACTGCCCTCAGCCTGCCCCCACAGCCCCTTCTGAGCAGTCCCTCCCCAGCCTGCCTGCAGCTCCCCTGCAGCTACTGAACTGCAGCTCTGAGGTCTCCCTGCAACTCTGCCAGCCTGTCCCACAGCAGAGCTTCTGCAGCCCTCTGAGCATCTTGGTGGCCTCCTCTGGACCCTCCCCATCAGCTCCAGGTCCTTCTTGTGCTGAGGCCTCCAGAGCTCTGCTGAGGGACATGGTTTTATGGCAGTGGCTGAGCAGAAGTGGGGCAATTGTGAGCTCTGGGTGAGTGCCTGACCTCGATGAGTGGTGAGGCTGAGACAGGCTGAGAGTTGGACAGGGCAAAATGGAAGCAAATTCCACAAGGGCAAGGGGAGAGTCCTGCAGCTGGGGAAGAACAACCTCATGGAGCAGGACAGGCTGGGGACTGAGCTGCTGGAGAGCAGGGAAGGGGAAAAGGCCCTGGGGGTCCTGCTGGGTGGGAGCTTGCCCATGAGCCAGCAATGTGCTCTGCTGGCCAGGAAGGCCAAGGGCATCCTGGGCTGTGCTGAGTAGGTCAGAGAGGTTCTCCTGCCCCTCTGCTCTGCCCTGCTGAGGCCACAGCTGGAATCTTGTGTCCAGTCCTGGGCCCCTCAGCTCAGGAAGGACCTCAGGGAGCTGCTTGAGAGGGTCCAGCACAGAGCCCCAAAGCTGCTGCAGGCAGTGAACATCTTCCTGAGGAGGAGAGCCTGAGGAGCTGGGGCTGAAGCTTGCAGAGCAGGAGCCTGAGGGCTGCCCTCATGCATGGCTCTAAAGCTGTGCAGGTGAGAGCCAGGAGCTGCAGCCAGGCTCTGCTGGGTGGTGCCCAAGGGCAGCAGAGGGGCAGTGGTGGCAGCTGAGGCAGAGGAAGTTGCATGGAAGCAGGAGGAGGAATTTTTCCCTGTGAGGCTGACACAGCCCTGGAGCAGGCTGCCCAGGGGGGCTGTGGAGTCTCCTCTGGAGGTGTTCAGAACCCACCTGGATGTGTTCCTGTGGGATCTGGTGCAGGTGACCCTGCTCTGGCAGGGGGTTGGACTGGCTGAGCTGTGGAGCTCCCTTCCAGCCCCTGACCTTCTAAAGGTCTCCTCCAAACACGATGGTCCCACAGTTGTATGGTTCTGAGTCCTGCTGCCTCTCCACTGCAGGAGTGCAGGCTGGAGGGGCTGGGGGCATGCTCTGCATCAGCCCTGCCTGCTGGGGCTGTACAAAGGGAGCAGTGACTCAGTGTCACCTTGGGAGCAGGGCAAGGCTGGCATCCTGCTGCCCCTGCTTGCCTCTCGCAGGGAGCATCCCTGGCTCACCTGCAGGGCTGCAGGGCAGGCAGGTGCCGGGTCTGAGCTTTGCAATTAGTGGCAGGCATTCAAACAAGAGCTACACTAATTACTGCTGGCTTGCAGCCCTACCCCAAGGTCTGTCACTTGGCAGGACTCACCCCTGAGCTGGCTCACACTTCTGGGACCTCCCCAGAGCCCTTGGGACCTCACAGGCAGTGTGGGCACTGTGCCCAGCTCCCCTGGTTCCTGCCTGGGGAGGAGGACTAAAGGAGCCCTCTGCCTGGGGGTACCTACTCTGGGCTGGTTGCCACTGGGGGCCAGACACTTTCTCTTCTGCAGATGCCTCTGTCCCACCCCACTTGGCCCCCCCAGTCCTGGGAGAGAGCTCTGGTAGGGACCAAGGGCAAAGCAGAAGGTGCAGGTTGTGGGGGGCACTAAGTGCACGGAGGCAGCAGGAGGCTCAGGCCCAGCATGGCTGGCAGCAGGGCATGGCAGATGCCACCTTCCAAAATTAAGGAGTCCTTGGAGAGCAGGAGGTGGCATCCAGATGGAGCAGCTGCAGAACTGCCTTCATCCAGGCTGCCCGTGCCAAGGTGGCCCTGGGCACAGCCTGTGCTAGGTGGCCCTGCCTGTGTTGCCAAGGTGCCAGTGCACCCAGGCTGGAGTTCAGCACATTCGGCTTCCCTGGCACCACACCTGTGCCATGGTGGTTCTGCTGCCATGCAGCATCCATCACTGGCTGGGGGCTGGGCTTTCTGGGTGTAAACCTTCCTGCCCAGGGGCTGCTGGGGACATTGGGCAACTGAGAGATTGGCACAAGGCTCAGGGTTTGGAGGAATGGCAGCTTTGGGCCAGGCTATGGCTGGCAGTGCCAGTGGGAGCTGTGAGACTGGAAATAGAGTCTGGACATTTGCCACAGCAGGTCAGGGGCTGGAAGGGACCCCCCCAAAGCTCAGCCAGTCCAACCCCCTGCCAGAGCAGGGTCACCTGCACCAGACCTGAACACCTCCCTGGAGGTGTTCAGGACCAGGCTGGATGAGGCCTTGAGCAGGCAGGAGGTGTCCCTGGCCACGGCATGCAGCTGGCACCCGAGGAGCTTTGAGGCTGCCTCCAAGCCACACCAGGAATCTCTGAGGCTAACTCCTGCCCCCGGAGTGAGGAGATGCTGAAAGCAGCACTGTGGTTTTTGGCAGCCACCAGAGGTGTGCTGCAGGTCGCCTGCTGCCCTGGCACCATCCTGCTGCCTGCCCAGCCTGGCACAGACCCCTGCCTGCCTCCTCCTCAGCATGTTCAATGAGCTCTGCCCTGCCATGTGAAATCTTCATGTTGCCAGCCTGCTGGGACCAGTTCAATGATGTTTAACAAAGGCTGATCAGGCCTGAGCTTGCCAGCAGAGTGCCTTTGCTGGCTCCCTGGTAGGGGCACTGCTGGAGAGCTCTCATCTCTGCTGTGCCCTCCTCACTTGGCTTGGCAGCCTGAGGAGCAAACTGCTGTCAGCCACGTGGCACTGGTGCCCATGAGACAGCACAGAAAACATCCTGCACTTGTGGCTGTGGTGTAAATGAGGGGGACTGGCTGACAGCTGGCTGAAGGGGAGGCAGCAGAGTGCCCAGGTGGGCAGCAGAGCCAATGGCATCCTGGGCTGCATCAGGAGCAGTGTGGGCAGCAGCACAAGGGAGGTTCTTGTGCCCCTGTGCTCAGCACTGCTCAGGCCACCCCTGGAGTGCTGTGTCCAGTTCTGGGCTCCTCCATTGCAGAGAGCTGTTGAGGTGCTGGAAGGTGTCCAGAGCAGGGCAGCAAGGCTGGGGAGGGGCCTGGAGCACAGCCCTGTGAGGAGAGGCTGAGGGAGCTGGGGGGGTGCAGCCTGCAGCAGAGGAGGCTCAGGGCAGAGCTCATTGCTGCCTGCAGCTGCCTGCAGGGAGGCTGTAGCCAGGTGGGGTTGGGCTCTGCTGCCAGGCAGCCAGCAACAGAACAAGGGGACAGAGGCTCAAGCTGTGCCAGGGCAGGTCTAGGCTGGATGTTAGGAGGAAGTTGTTGGCAGAGAGAGTCATTGGCATTGGAATGGGCTGCCCAGGGAGGTGGTGGAGTGGCTGTGGCTGGAGGTGTTGCAGCCAAGCCTGGCTGGGGCACTTAGTGCCATGGTCTGGTTGACTGGCTAGGGCTGGGTGCTAGGTTGGGCTGGGTGAGCTTGGAGCTCTCTTCTGACCTGCTTGACTCTGTGATTCCTCAGCTGCTGCAGGAGGATGCTATGGGAGAATCATTCCCCTCCCCTAGCTGGGCTCCCAGCCTAAGCCTGGCACAACCCCGGGGCTGTGGCTTCACTGCTCAGTGCCCACCGAGATGCAGGTGAAGAGGAGGCAGCTCTGGGCACTGGCAAGGGGCAGGCTGGCAGCCGAGCACGGGCACATGGGCCAGGGGCTCATCTCCTTAGAGGCTAAGAGCTGCAGGGTGTCTGCCACGGCTCAGGATGTAGCAAGGGGCTGAACCAAGTAGCCTCCTGGGCTGCTACACCTTGAACCGTTAGAGCCACAAACAGCAGGGACCTCTGGGGCAAAAGGCACCCCCGAGGGGTGCAGGAAGCAAAGGCAGCAGGACAGGGGCAGGGGCAGGCAGCCCCAGGGCTTTGCCACTGCCTCCCAGGTAGGCTCTTCACAAAGCACATCTCCCAGCCCCAGAGGCAGGCACAGCAGGTCCCTGCTGAAGGGCATCCCCCAGTGCCTCCCCTGCTGCCACTTGGCACCCAGGTCCCTGATGGTGACAGAGGCAGAGTGGGAGGCGTTGGAAGGGACCTCTGGAGATCATCCAGTCCAACCCCCATGCCACAGCTGCTCTACCCAGGGCAGGGCACAACAGGGACACATCCTGATGGGGCTTGAAAGCCTCCAGAGCAGGAGACTGCACAGCTCCTCTGGGCAGCCTGCTCCAGGCCTCCAGCACCCTCAAACCAAAGGAGTTTCTCCTGATGTTGAGGTGGAACCTCCTGGGGTCCAGTTTGTGTCCACTGCTCCTTGTCCCACCACTGGGCACCACCCAAGAGAGCCTGGCACCTGCTTCCTGAGCCCCCTCCCATCCTCTGGGTGTGCAGAGTCAGTGCTATGGCTGCAGTGACTCTGACCTGCACTTGCAGGAAGGATCCTGCCCACTGGCGTCGCTGCTGTTGGCACACGTGGGGCTGGAGCCCACCTCCTCCTCCTCCCCGAGCTCTGGCATGAGCAGGCACTTCCCCAGGGCCTGTGCACTGGCAGCTCCCTCTCCCTGAGCTGGGAGCAGAGGTCAGCTCAGCTTTGCTGTGCCACTGCTCCAGGAAGAGGTCAGCCTCAGCCCTGCCTCCAGCGTAGTTCCTGCAGGTGTGGCTGTGGAGCTTGGCGCAGGAGCCAGCAGCCCCAGCCCCAGCCTTGCACTTCCCAAAGGAGGCCTTCAGACACTGTGCAAGGTCACTGGCAGCCACAGGTCTGTCCTGCCCTCCTTTCAGAGGCACAGCACCATCTGGTCGGTCTGGGCTGGCCACCTGCCTCCCCTCCTCAGCAGCCTCTCCTTGCCAGCAGACTCCATGGAAGGGCTGCAGGTAGAGGGCACCAAGCCAGCACCTCAGTGCAGAAGGGTGCTCAGTGCCCAGGCCACTGCTGCCCTCAGCCTCCTGTCCCTCCACCTCTGGCTCAGCCCTACCTGCACACTGTGCACCCCTGAGAACAGAACAGGATGGTCCCCAGGCCTTGGGCAGCAGCTTGTCCTCTGCCAGGGGCAGTAGGAGCTCCAGCCAGAGTGCCAGATCCTGGCAGGACACCGTGGCACAAAGGAACAGAGCAGTCAGCAACAGCTTGGACAGCCCTGGGCACTGCAGACAGTGCTGGCCAGGACACCAGGATCACCTTCCCCCAGGAGCTGAAAGCACTGTGGGAGTGTTGGCACCCACCTGGAAAGCCATCGGGGACAGGCAGCAGGAAGCTTCTCCTCACCAAGGGCTGCTGCTGCTCAGCATTTGCTTGCAGGATGCTCACACTCCCCAGTGCCCTGAAATGCCAGGCCTGGTCTCATCAGCATCTCTGTGCTCAAAGGAGGGCAGAGGACCTGCAGGCTTGGCCTGCTCCTAAAGAAGTTCATCTGGGGCTGGAGTGGTGATGGTCTGGACTGCAGAGGGCTCAGCTGCTCAGAGGGCAGCGTCAGCAGCACTGAAGGGAGCAGGAAGCTGCAATGAAATGGCCTCAGGCATCCTGATGTAGCTATCCCCTGTCCAGACAGCACCCTTGGGTCCATCCTGGCACCTGGAGCACTGTCTGGAAGCCACTGACTCCACACCAAAGCTGCTGGCATGTAGAGTTTCCCCCTATCAACTCAGTCCCCAGAAGAATGAAGCTGTCCTAGCACTGGCAGTGCCAGGAGGAGCAAGCAAGGCCAAGGATGAGCAAGAGGAAAATTTCCTGCCCATGTGGAAAAAAAATCCACCCAGAGTGGCTCCAGCTGGCCCAAGAACAACTGCAAACACACCCAGCCAAGTGCCACTGCACTGCAGGCAGCCAGGCAGGAGCAGGCAGCTCTCCTGCAAGCTGGGCAGCAGCACCTGGGCAAGGCACAGGGGCCATGGGCACAAACTGGACCCCAGGAGGTTCCCCCTCAATGTCAGGAGAAACTTCTTTGGTGTGAGGGTGCTGGAGGCCTGGAGCAGGCTGCCCAGGGAGGCTGTGGAGGCTCCTTCTCTGGAGGCATTCAAGACCCAGATGGAGCTCAGAGCAGCCTTGCAGCAGCTGAAAGTGTTCAATACATGGAGAAACCAGGAGGGGATCAGCAGAACCTCCACACTGGGCTGCCCAAGGGCAGACTGCAGCCTATTTAAGGAACTAACTCAGAAAGTTCCCTGGGAAAAAGCCCTTGGAAACAAAGGGGTCCAGGCAGGCAGGAGCTGCTTCAAGAGAGAACTCCTGCAGGCACGGGAGCAGCTGTGCCACTGAGCTGGCAGAGGAGCCAAGGAGGGAGGCAGCCAGGCTGGATGGGCAGGGAGCTGCTGAAGGCATTAAAGATTAAAAAGAGAGTGTATCACCTTTGGAAAAGAGGGGAGGTGTCCCAGGAGAAGTTCAAGGAAGTTGCTAGGTCTTGTAGAGGAAAAATGAGAGAGGCAAAAGCCCATTTGGAGCTTAGGCTGCCACTGCTGGTAAGGGGAATAAAAAATGTTTGTGTAAGTATCTGACTGGCAGAGAAGGGCCAAGGACAAGCTCCAGTCCTTGTTAGATAGAGAGGGGAACAGAGTGACAAAGGATGAGGAAAAGGCAGAGCTGCTCAACACCTTCTTGGCCTCAGTCTTCACTAGTGGGACAGGTTGTCTCCAGCACAGCTGGACTCCTGAGCTGGCAGATGGAGTCAGGGACCAGTACAGTCCCCCTCTAATCCATGAGGAAGCAGTAAGGGACCTGCTGAGACATTTGGATCCTCACAAGTCCATGGGACCAGACAGGATCCACCCTAGGGTGCTGAGAGAGCTGGCAGCTGAGCTGGCCAAGCCACTCTCCATCATTTATCAGCAGTCCTGGCTCACTGCAGAGGTCCCTGAAGACTGGAAGCTGCCAATGTGATCCCATCCACAAGAAGGGTTGAAAGGAGGAGCCAGAGAACTACAGAGCTGTGAGCCTGACCTCAGTGCCAGGCAAGGGCATGGAACAGGGCATCCTGAGTGCCATCACACAGCACCTACAGCGTGGCCAAGGGATCAGGCCCAGCCAGCATGGGTTTAGGCAGGGCAGGTCCTGCCTCACCAACCTGAGCTCCTTTTATGCTCAGGTTCCTGCCTGGTGAGTGTGGGGCAGGCTGTGGATGGAGTCTACCTGGACTGCAGCAAAGCTTTGACACTGTCTGCCACAAGAAGCTCCTGGCCAAGCTGGCAGCTCATGGTTTGGAGAGATTCACTCTGTACTGGGTCAGGAACTGGCTGGATGGCAGAGCCCAGAGAGTGGTGGTGAAAGGAGCCACATCCAGCTGGCAGCTGGCACCAGTGGTGTGCCCCAGGGGTCAGTGCTGGGCCCAGTCCTGTTCAATGTCTTTATTGATGATCTGGAGCAGGGCATTGAGTCCAGCATCAGTAAGTTTGCAGATGACACCAAGCTAGGAGCAGTGTGGAGCTGTGGGAGGGTAGCAGAGCCCTGCAGAGGGACCTGGCCAGGCTGCATGGGTGGGCAGAGGCCAAGGGGATGAGACTGAACAAGGCCAAGGGCAGGTTCTGCACTTTGGCCACAACCCCAAGCAGCACTACAGGATGGGGCCAGAGTGGCTGGGAAGAGCCAGGAGGAAAGGGAGCTGGGGGTACTGATAGAGAGTAGGCTGAAGATGAGCCAGCAGTGTGCCCAGGTGGCCGAGAGAGCCAATGGCATCCTGGGCTGGCTCAGGAGCAGTGTGGCCAGCAGGACAAGGGAGGTTCTTGTGCCCCTGTGCTCAGCACTGCTCAGGCCACCCCTGGAGTGCTGTGTCCAGTTCTGGGCTCCTCCATTGCAGAGAGATGCTGAGGTGCTGGAAGGTGTTTGGAGAAGGGCAGCAAGGCTGGGGAGGGGCCTGGAGCAGAGCCCTGTGAGGAGAGGCTGAGGGAGCTGGGGGGGTGCAGCCTGCAGCAGAGGAGGCTCAGGGCAGAGCTCATTGCTGCCTGCAGCTGCCTGCAGGGAGGCTGTAGCCAGGTGGGGTTGGGCTCTGCTGCCAGGCAGCCAGCACCAGAAGAAGGGGACAGAGGCTCAAGCTGTGCCAGGGCAGATTCAGGCTGGCTGTGAGGAGGAAGTTGCTGGCAGAGAGAGTGATTGGCACTGGAATGGGCTGCCCAGGGAGGTGGTGGAGTGGCCGTGGCTGGAGGTGTTGCAGCCAAGCCTGGCTGGGGCACTTAGTGCCATGGTCTGGGTGATTGAGCAGGGCTGGGTGCTAGGTTGGACTGTCTGAGCTTGGAGCTCTCTTCCAGCCTGGCTGATTCTATGAATTACTTATAAGATGGATGGAATTCATCAGTGAGAAAGACAGCATCAGAGGAGAGCTAGGGAGGGACTCTGGACAAGGGCTGGCAGTGGCAGGCTGAGGGACAATGGCTTTGAGCTGGGAGAGGGGAGAGGAAGAGCGGAGAGGAGGAAGAGATTGTTGAGAGTGAGGGTGGGGAGAGACTGGCACAGGTTGAGAGTGGTGAGACACTGGCACAGGTTGCCCAGGGAGGTTGTGGAGCACAGAATCACCCAATGTGAACTTTGATCACATTGGGTGATTCTGTGCTCCACAGCCTCCATGGAGGTGTTCAGCACCAGGCTGGATGAGTCCTTGAGCAGCCTGTGCTGGTGGCAGCTGTCCCTGCCCATGGCAGGGGGTTGGAGCTGGCTGAGCTTTAACTTCCCTTCCAACCCGACCCATTTGATGACTGATTCTGTGATGTGACCTGCCCTAGGTGCCCCTGGCAGGAGTGGACTCTGATCTCCAGAGGTCCCTTCCACCCCCTGCCACTCTGTGCCTCCGTGGGGCACAGATGGCATCATGGCTGAAGGAGATGCCTGCTGCGAGGCAGCAGCGGTGCAGCTGGATGCCAGCTCTGGCCACCAGCCCGGTGCTGCCCTGCCTGGGCAGTGAGGTGGCAGCAGGGCAGGGCACAGCCTGCAGTGCCCCTAGCCCAGCCGAGGGGCTGCAGGCATCGCTGCCCTCCACAGAGCTGCAGGCAGGCAGCAGCAGGCAGCGGTGCACAGGGCTGGCAGTGCAGCGAGGGAAGGGTGACCTTGGCCTACATTGCAAAGGCCACTTCTCATCTACAGAGAGCAGCCAAACGAGGGCAGCAGCAGGGAGAGAGGAGGAGGAGGAGGAGGAGGAGGAGGAGGAGGAGGAGGAGGAGGAGGAGGAGGAGGAGGAGGAGGAGGAGGAGGAGGAGGAGGAGGAGGAGGAGGAGGAGGAGGAGGAGGAGGAGGAGGAGGGGAGCTGACCAATGCCATGCAGCCGCCTGGCAGAGGTGATGCTGGGTGCCCACAGCGGCACTGGCTGCCCAGCCCTGGCATGCTGGGTGGCTGGAAAGGAGCTCCCCTGCTGGACCCATCTCTGCTGCCCAGCCCTGGCATGCTGGGTGGCTGGAAAGGAGCTCCCCTGCTGGCCCCATCCCTGCTGCCCAGCCCTGGCACGCTGGATGGCTGGAAAGGAGCTCCCCTGCTGGCCCCATCCCTGCTGCCCAGCCCTGGCATGCTGGGTGGCTGGAAAGGAGCTCCCCTGCTGGCTCCATCTCTGCTGCCCTGCCCTGTCCTGCTCTGTGGCTGCCAGGGATGTGTGGGGAACAGGAGCTGTGGGGCATAG
This sequence comes from Pogoniulus pusillus, assembly GCF_015220805.1. Classification (NCBI taxonomy): domain Eukaryota; kingdom Metazoa; phylum Chordata; class Aves; order Piciformes; family Lybiidae; genus Pogoniulus; species Pogoniulus pusillus. Next base: position 1,319,866 of record NC_087292.1, read on the forward strand.
GGCAAAGGGCAGCAGGGCCAAGGGGGCAGAGCAGTGGTGCCTGAGCCTGGACCCACAGCTCCCAGGCAGAGGCCATCAGGTGCTTCAGCCAGGGGGTGGGTGCAGACCCCCCAGCACCCTCTGGCCAGGATGCTGGCAACCACAGCCCCCCACAGGTCCTGTGCCAGGCTGCCGGTCCTGTGCCAGGCTGCCAGCCCTGTGCTGTGTCCCTGACACCTCAAGAATTCCAACCACCACCAGAAACGTGAAGCAGGAGCTCAGCACAGCCCAGGCAGGCCCTGCAGCTGGCAGCCCTGGCTCTGCCAGCGAGAGCTGAGGGCTCTCTGCAAGGCCACCAGGCTGGGCCACCACTGGCAGGGCTGGAAGGGACCTCAAGGATCACCCAGCTGCAACCCCCTGCCATGGGCAGGGACACCTCACACCAGATCAGGCTGCCCAGAGCCACATCCAGCCTGGCCTTAAACACCTCCCTGGGCAACCTGTGCCAGGCTCTCAGCACCCTCATGCTGAACAACTTCCTCCTAACATCCAGTCTGGATCTACCCATTTCTTGTTTTGATCCACTCCCCCCTGTCCCATCACTATCTGACAGCCTAAAAAGTCTCTCTCCAAGGTTCTAGGTGCCCCTCTCCAAGGTTCTAGGTGCCCATATCCAAGGTTCTAGGTGCCAGCTCACCAAGGTTCTAGGTAACCTCTCCAAGGTTCTAGGTGCCCCTCTCCAAGGTTCTAGGTGTCCCCTCTCAAAGGTTCTAGGTGCCCCTCTCCAAGGTTCTAAGTGTCCTCACAAAGGTTCTAGGTGCCCTCTCAAAGGTTCTAGGTGTCCCCTCACCAAGGTTCTAGGTGCCCTCTCAACAAGGTTCTAGATGTCACCTCACCGAGGTTCTAGGTGCCCATATGCAATGTTCTAGGTGTCACCTCACCAAAGGTTCTAGGTGTCCCATCACCAAGGTTCTAGATGCCTCCTCACCGAGGTTCTAGGTGTCACCTCATCAGAGGCTCTAGGTGCCCACATACAATGTTCTAGGTGTCACCTCACTGAAGGTTCTAGGTGCCCATGTACAATGTTCTAGGTGTCACCTCACCAAAGATTCTAGGTGTCCCATCACCAAGGTTCTAGGTGCCCATCTCAAAGGTTCTAGGTGTCCCCCCTCACCAAGGTTCTAGGTGTCTCCCATCCTGCTTCACATTAGCAGGTGGTAACTGGAGAGGCACAAGTGCATGGGCAGCTGTGCCAGGGGCACACAAACCCCTCCCTGGGGACGTGTCCTGCCTCCACCAGCAGCATGAGCCCCAGAGAAGGGGCTGAGCTTTGGCCGTGGCTCTCCAGGGCCTGGAGGGGGCGTCCTGGCAGTCCCACCTGCTGGCACAGAGCTGGAGGAGCAGGGCTGTGGCTGTGTGGGCTCCCCCTGGGCTCCAGGGAGCATTTCACAGGCATTGTGGGGCACTTTGCTGCTTCAGAGCCGCAGTGGCAGCAGCTCTTGGCTGGCAGGGGCCACCAGCAGCAGCAGAGGGGCAGGCTGCAGCAGCTGGTGCCCTCCACTCAGGCTCCCGTGCTCTGCCTCCAGTGCAGCCAGCAGGGAAGGAGGCAGCTCCTGCTCCCCAGCCCCACGGCTCAGGCTTGCACAGGCCAGGTGTGCAGTGGGGCAGAGAGGAGAGGCCAGCAGCAGTGCCAGGGGACACAGCTGCTCCGTGCCTCGAAGCCCTCTGGCAGCCCAAGTGCTGCCTTGCACACAGGGACCTGCCAGTGCCCAGCCCTGTGCACTGCAGAGCTCTCTCCAGGCCTTCCTACCATGGCAGCACTGAGTGGCAGGGCTGGAAGGGACCTCCAGAGAGCATCCAGGCCAACCCCCTGCCAGAGCAGGCTCACCCAGGGCAGGGCACACAGGGGCACAGCCAGATGGGTTCTGAAAGCCTCCACAGCCTCTCTGGGCAGCCTGCTCCAGGTCTCCAGCACCCTCACACCAAAGGAGTTTCTCCTCATGCTGAGGTGGAACCTCCTGGGGTCCACTTTGTGTGCACTGCTGCTTGTCCTGGCACAGGGCAGCACTGAGCAGAGCCTGGCACCTGCTTGGCACCCACCCCTCAGGTATTTGTAGCCATTCAGAGAATCACAGAACCAGGCAGGCTGGGAAAGACCTTCAAGATCCAGTCCAACCTATCACCCAACACCACCTAATCAACTAAACCCTGGCACCAAGTGCCACACCCAGTCTCTTTAAACACTGGCAGGGATGGGGACTCCACCACCTCCCCTGGCAGCCATTCCAATGCCAATCGCTGTCTGCAAAGGAAGAGTGATCAGGTCCCCTCTCAGCCTTCTCCTCTCCAGACTAGCCAGCCCCAGGCCTCTCAGCCTTTCCTCACCTTCCAGCCCCTTCACCACCCTCATAGCCTCTGCTGGCCACTCCCCAGCAGATCCCTGTGCCTCTTGAGCTGGGGAGCCCAGAGCTGGACACAGTACTCCAGATGTGGTCTCACCAGGGCAGATTAGTGGGGGAGGAGAACCTCCCTTGACTTGCTGGCCACACTCTATAGAATCATAGAATCAAGCAGGCTGGCAGAGAGCTCCAAGCTCACCCAGCCCAACCCAGCACCCAGCCCTGCCCAGCCAACCAGACCATGGCACTAAGTGCCCCAGCCAGGCTTGGCTGCAACACCTCCAGCCACAGCCACTCCACCACCTCCCTGGGCAGCCCATTCCAGTGCCAATCACTCTCTCTGCTAGGAACTTCCTCCTCACATCCAGCCTAGACCTGCCCTGGCACAGCTTGAGGCTGTGTCCCCTTGTTCTGGTGCTGGCTGCCTGGCAGCAGAGCCCAACCCCACCTGGCTACAGCCTCCCTGCAGGCAGCTGCAGGCAGCAATGAGCTCTGCCCTGAGCCTCCTCTGCTGCAGGCTGCACCCCCCCAGCTCCCTCAGCCTCTCCTCACAGGGCTCTGCTCCAGGCCCCTCCCCAGCCTTGCTGCCCTTCTCCAAACACCTTCCAGCACCTCAGCATCTCTCTGCAATGGAGGAGCCCAGAACTGGACACAGCACTCCAGGGGTGGCCTGAGCAGTGCTGAGCACAGGGGCACAAGAACCTCCCTTGTCCTGCTGCCCACACTGCTCCTCAGCCAGCCCAGGATGCCATTGGCTCTGCTGCCCACCTGGGCACTGCTGCCTCCTCTGCAGCTCCTCTCTCCCACCACCCCCAGCTCCTTCTCTGCCTGGCTGCTCTCAGCCACTCTGGCCCCAGCCTGCAGTGCTGCTTGGGGTTGTTGTGGCCAAAGTGTAGAACTCTGCCCTTGGCCTTGTTCAGTCTCATCCCATTGGCCTCTGCCCACCCATGCAGCCTGAAAGCTTTTGCCTTCTTGGCTGGCTCGTGGGGAAATTGTCCATCAGCACTTCCAGCTGCTTCTCCACAGAGCTGCTTCCCAGCAGGTCCCCCCTCAGCTGTGCTGCTGCAGGAGCTTCTTCCTCCCTGGGGGCAGGATCTTGTGCTTGCCCTTGGTGAGCTTCCTCAGGTCCCCTCTGCTCAACTGTCAGCCTGTCCAGGCCACACTGGATGGCAGCAGAGCCTGGCAGGGGCTCAGCTGCTCCTCCCACCTCTGTGCCACCAGCAAACTGCCTGAGGGTCCTCTCTGTGCCTTCATCCAGGTTATTGATAAAGATGCTGAACAAGGCTGGACCCAGCACTCACCCCTGGGAACACCACTGGCTACAGGTCCCCAGCCAGACCCTGCACCACGGAGGCAGAAAGGCTCTGCAGAGGGGTCTGAACAGGCTGGGTCCAGGGGCTGAGGCCGAGGGGATGAGGTTCAACAAGGTCAAGCATTGAGTGCTGCACATGGGCCACAATAGCCCCATGAAGGCTCCAGCCTGGGGACAGAGCTGCTGCAAACTGCCCAGCAGGAAAGGACCTGGGGGTGCTGGGTGACAGCAGCTGAACAGCAGCCAGGCTGTGCCCAGGTGGCCAAGGAGGGCACCAGCAGCCTGGTCTGGCTGAGCAGTGGTGTGGGCAGCAGGAGCAGGGCAAGGGTGGTGCCCCTGGACTGGGCACTGCTGAGGCCATACCTCAAATCCTGGGTTCAGTTCTGGGCTCCTCACTCCCAGAAGGACACTGAGGAGCTGCAGCAGGGCCAGATCCACAAAGGTGGGGAAGGGTCTGGAGAAGAGGGCTGGGGAGGAGCAGCTGAGGGAGCTGGGGGGGGTTGGTGTGGAGAAGAGGAGGCTGAGGGCAGAGCTCATTGCTCTCTGCAGCTCCCTGAGAGGAGGCTGCAGGCAGCTGGGGTTGGGCTCTGCTCACACACAAGTGACAGGCTTCAGGTTGTGCCTCAAGCTGTGCCAGGGGAGGTTCAGGTTGGAGGTTAGGAACAGTCTCTTCCCAGCAGGGTTCTCAGGCCCTGTGCCAGGCTGCCCGGGCAGGTGGTGGAGTGCCCAACTCTGGAGGGGGTTCCCAGCTGCCTGGATGTGGTGCTGGGGGCTGTGGCTCAGCAGCAGTGTGGGGTTGTGAGCTCTGGGTGGGTGCTTGGACTGGGTGGCCTCAGAGGTCTCTGCCAGCCCCAGCTGCTCCATGGCTAAGGAGCCTGAGCCCTGCCCGAGCTGCAGCAGCAGTGCTGCTGCTCTCTAGGGTTGCTGTCTGGTTGTGCAGCCCCCAGCAATGCCTCCTGCACCCTTGGCCACCCCCCTCCACCCTGGGGCAGCAGCAGGCTGCTGACAGCAGGGGCTGCATGTTCAGAGGCTTCATTCTGTTAACAAAGCTCAAGCCAGCCTGGCACGGGGACCTGATCCCTCCCTGCCAACCAGCAGCCTGCAAACCAGAGGGCAACCCAAAGGAGCACCTCCCTGCATGTCTGGCAGAGCTGCCCAAGGGAGCAAAGGGGAAAGGAGAAGGTCAGCTCCTGACCACCCGTCCTGTGCCCAGGGTGGAGGCATCCACAGCCCCCAGCTGGAGGCAGCAGTCCTGTCACCCCCTAGGTGTAGCCTTCACTATCCAGCAGCAGGCAGTTTGCAGATGGCACCAAGCTAGGAGCAGTGTGGAGCTGTGGGAGGGTAGCAGAGCCCTGCAGAGGGACCTGGCCAGGCTGCATGGGTGGGCAGAGGCCAAGGGGATGAGATTGAATGAGGCCAAGGGCAGGTTCTGCACTTTGGCCACAGCAATTCCAAGCCGTGGCTGGAGGTGCTGAAGCCAAGCCTGGCTGGGGCACTTAGTGCCATGGTCTGGGTGACTGGGCAGGGCTGGGTGCTAGGCTGGGCTGGAGGAGCTTGGAGCTCTCTTCCAGCCTGCCTGATTCTCTCATTCTCTGGTCTCCTGCCCAATTTCTCTCTCTGGTTCTTTGCTCACAACAGCTCTGGCTCCTTGCTTTCTGCTGCTGGCTCCTGTTGCTGCCTGTGTGAGCCCAGACTGTATCACCAAGTCATCACCAAGCACTCACCTGCTTCTCTGGTACATGATGTCCTCCCGGGGAGGCAGCTGCTCAGTGCTTCACAAACTGTGCTGCAACAGCACAGCAGCACCAGCCCTGCTCTGTCGTCTGCCAGGTGCTCCCCAGTGCCCTCCACAGCACCACAGCTATCTGCAGATGGGCATCTGGACTGGCCACTTCCAGCCTTCCATAGAATCAGAGAACCAGCCAGGCTGGAAGAGAGCTCCAAGCTCAAACAGCCCAACCTAGCACCCAGCCCTATCCAGTCAACCAGAGCATGGCACTAAGTGCCCCAGCCAGGCTTGGCTGCAACACCTCCAGCCACGGCCACTCCACCACCTCCCTGGGCAGCCCATTCCAATGCCAATCACTCTCTCTGCCAGCAACTTTCTCCTAACATCCAGCCTAGACCTGCCCTGGCACAGCTTCAGGCTGTGTCCCCTTGTTTTATAAATGGCTGCCTGGCAGCAGAGCCCAACCCCACCTGGCTACAGCCTCCCTGCAGGCAGCTGCAGGCAGCAATGAGCTCTGCCCTGAGCCTCCTCTGCTGCAGGCTGCACCCCCCCAGCTCCCTCAGCCTCTCCTCACAGGGCTGTGCTCCAGGCCCCTCCCCAGCCTTGCTGCCCTTCTCCAAACACCTTCCAGCACCTCAGCATCTCTCTGCAATGGAGGAGCCCAGAACTGGACACAGCACTCCAGGGGTGGCCTGAGCAGTGCTGAGCACAGGGGCACAAGAACCTCCCTTGTCCTGCTGCCCACACTGCTCCTCAGCCAGCCCAGGCTGCCATTGGCTCTGCTGCCCACCTGGGCACTGCTGCCTCCTCTGCAGCTCCTCTCTCCCACCACCCCCAGCTCCCTCTCTGCCTGGCTGCTCTCAGCCACTCTGGCCCCAGGCTGTAGTGCTGCTTGGGGTTGTTGTGGCCAAAGTGCAGAGCCCTGCACTTGGCCTTGTTAAATGTCATCCCCTTGGCCTCTGCCCACCCATGCAGCCTGGCCAGGTCCCTCTGCAGGGCTCTGCTACCCTCCCACAGCCCCACACTGCTCCTAGCTTGGTGCCATCTGCAAACTGACTGCTGCTGGACTCAATGCCCTGCTCCAGACCATCAATGGAGGCACTGAACAGGACTGTGCCCAGCACTGATCCCTGGGGGACACCACTGGCTGCTGCCAGCTGGATGTGGCTCCTTTCACCACCACTCTCTGGGCCCATCCAGCCAGTTCCTGACCCAGCACAGAGTGCCCCTGTCCCAGCTGTGGGCTGCCAGCTTGGCCAGGAGTCTGCTATGGCAGTGAGTGCCAAAGGCCTTGCTGAAGTCCATATCCACAGCCTGCCCCAGGCCCAGCAGGCAGCCCCCTGGTCGTAAGTGGAGCTGAGCCAGTGCTGGCCAGCCACAGCTGAGCTGTGTGCTCAGGCAGGGCTGCAGGGGGTGCCCACATCTCTCCCAGAGGGCTCTCCTAGCTCTGCTCTCACAGCACCCTGTGGGGGACTGGGCAGGGGCTGCGGGCAGGGGAGCTGGGAAGTGTCTGGGCAGTGCCTTCTCTGGGAAGCTGCCCCAGCTGCCACCTGCTCTTCTCACCCCTGGGGGTGCCCAGAGAGGGTATGCAGTGGTGGCTGCTGCAGCTGAGACACAGGCACAGCCCCACCACCCCCAGGCACCCATCGCTGCCCACAGCAGAGCAGCTGCGTGGGCACTGGCACCCACTGGGTCCCCTGGGGTGGCAGGCATGTGCTGGCTGAGTAGCAGACAGACAGACTGACTGACAGACTAACTCATGGACAGACTGACTGACTGAGAGCCTGATTGACTGACTGACTGACTGACTGAGTGACTGACAGGCAGACTGACAGACACACAGAGTGACTGACTGACAGACTGACAGGCAGGCAGCCTGGCAGCAGGGAGCACAGCAGTGCTGGCAGGCCGTGTGGGCAGCATGCCCAGGTGTGCCCCCAAGAGCTCCTGCAGGGGCATAGTCAGAGCTCAACTCCAGGCACTGGGGTTCCTTGAGGGCTGCACAGAGCTGTGCCAGCTGCTCAGCCCTGGCAGCCCAGCCAAGGGCAGGAGGGGCAGAGAACCTGGTTCTGCCCCATGGTGGGAGTGCCAGAGGAGCACCCTCAGCAGCAGTCTGGGCACTGCCCAGGGAGGGAAGGGCTGAGTGGGTAGGTGAGAGGCAGTGGTGGCTGCCCCAGCCCTTCCCCTTTCAGCAGCTCTTGTTACCCATTCCTCTTCCTGGAGCACAGCAGTCAGCTGCTCCCCAGCTCCTCTGCCGCAGGCTGCCACGGCTGCTGGCCCTGCCCTTGTGCCAGGCAAGCAGGCACAGGCACAGCAGAGCACGCAGCCAGGCTGGCAGCTCCTCCTGGCAGTCATGTGCCACTGAGGGCTCAGGGCTCAGCACCCAGCCTCACCCCTGGGACACCCCTCTCCCATCTGCACCCAGCCCGGGGCAGCACCCAGCTGAGGACAGTGCCCAGCTGAGGAGAGCACCCAGCTGAGAGCAGCACCCAGCTGAGAGCAGCACCCAGCTAAAGACAGCACCCAGCTGAGGAGAGCACCCAGCTGAGGGCAGCACCCAGCTGAGGGCAGCACCCAGCTGAGGAGAGCACCCAGCTGAGGGCAGCACCCAGCTGAGGAGAGCACCCAGCTGAAGGCAGCACCCAGCTGAAGGCAGCACCCAGCTAAAGACAGCACCCAGCTGAGGGCAGCACTACACAGCTGAGGACAGCACCCAGCTGAAGGCAGCACCCAGCTGAGGGCAGCACCCAGCTGAGGGCAACACCCAGCTGAGGGCAGCACCCAGCTGAGGACAGCACTACACAGCTGAGGGCAGCACCCAGCTGAGGGCAGCACCCAGCTGAGGACAGCACCCAGCTGAGGAGAGCACCCAGCTGAGGAGAGCACCCAGCTGAGGGCAGCACCCAGCTGAGGAGAGCACCCAGCTGAGGAGAGCACCCAGCTGAGGGCAGCACCCAGCTGAGGGCAGCACCCAGCTGAGGGCAGCACCCAGCTGAGGAGAGCACCCAGCTGAGGGCAGCACCCAGCTGAGGACAGCACCCAGCTGAGGAGAGCACCCAGCTGAGGAGAGCACCCAGCTGAGGGTAGCACCCAGCTGAGGACAGCACCCAGCTGAGGAGAGCACCCAGCTGAGGGCAGCACCCAGCTGAGGGCAGCACCCAGCTGAGGACAGCACCCACCTGAGGAGAGCACCCATCTGAGGAGAGCACCCAGCTGAGGGCAGTACCCAGCTGAGGGCAGCACCCAGCTGAGGACAGCACCCAGCTGAAGGCAGCACCCAGCAGAGGGCAGCACCCAGCTGAAGGCAGCACCCAGCTGAGGGCAGCACTACACATCTGAGGGCAGCACCCAGCTGAGGACAGCACTACACAGCTGAGGGCAGCACCCAGCTGAGGACAGCACTACACAGCTGAGGGCAGCACTCAGCTGAAGGCAGCACCCAGCTGAGGGCAGCACCCAGCTGAGGACAGCACCCAGCTGAGGGCAACACCCAGCTGAGGGCAGCACCCAGCTGAGGGCAGCACCCAGCTGAGGACAGCACCCAGCTGAAGGCAGCACCCAGCTGAGGACAGCACCCAGCTGAAGGCAGCACCCAGCTGAGGGCAGCACCCAGCTGAGGGCAACACCCAGCTGAGGGCAGCAGCCAGCTGAGGACAGCACCCAGCTGAGGACAGCACCCAGCTGAGGGCAGCACCCAGCTGAGGAGAGCACCCAGCTGAGGACAGCACCCAGCTGAGGGCAGCACCCAGCTGAGGAGAGCACCCAGCTGAGGGCAGCACCCAGCTGAGGACAGCACCCAGCTGAGGGCAGCACCCAGCTGAGGGCAGCACCCAGCTGAGGAGAGCACCCAGCTGAGGGCAGCACCCAGCTGAGGGCAGCACCCAGCTGAGGGCAGCACCCAGCTGAAGGCAGCACCCAGCTGAAGGCAGCACCCAACTGAAGGCAGCACCCAGCTGAGGGCAGCACCCAGCTGAGGACAGCACCCAGCTGAGGAGAGCACCCAGCTGAGGACAGCACCCAGCTGAGGAGAGCACCCATCTGAGGAGAACACCCAGCTGAGGACAGCACCCAGCTGAGGGCAGCACCCAGCTGAGGGCAGCACCCAGCTGAGGAGAGCACCCAGCTGAGGGCAGTACCCAGCTGAGGGCAGCACCCAGCTGAGGACAGCACCCAGCTGAGGGCAGCACCCAGCTGAGGACAGCACCCAGCTGAGGAGAGCACCCAGCTGAGGGCAGTACCCAGCTGAGGGCAGCACCCAGCTGAAGGCAGCACCCAGCTGAGGGCAGCACCCAACTGAAGGCAGCACCCAGCTGAGGGCAGCACCCAGCTGAGGGCAGCACCCAGCTGAGGACAGCACTACACAGCTGAGGGCAGCACCCAGCTGAGGGCAGCACCCAGCTGAGGAGAGCACCCAGCTGAGGACAGCACCCAGCTGAGGAGAGCACCCAGCTGAGGGCAGCACCCAGCTGAGGACAGCACCCAGCTGAGGAGAGCACCCAGCTGAAGAGAGCACCCAGCTGAGGGCAGCACCCAGCTGAGGGCAGCACCCAGCTGAGAGCAGCACCCAGCTGAGGACAGCACCCAGCTGAAGGCAGCACCCAGCTGAGGACAGCACCCAGCTGAGGAGAGCACCCAGCTGAGGACAGCACCCAGCTGAGGACAGCACCCAGCTGAGGACAGCACCCAGCTGAGGAGAGTACCCAGCTGAGGGCAGCACCCAGCTGAGGACAGCACCCAGCTGAGAGCAGCTCCCAGCTGAGGACAGCACCCAGCTGAGGAGAGCACCCAGCTGAGGGCAGCACCCAGCTGAGAGCAGCTCCCAGCTGAGGACAGCACCCAGCTGAGGAGAGTACCCAGCTGAGGGCAGTACCCAGCTGAGGGCAGCACCCAGCTGAAGGCAGCACCCAGCTGAGGGCAGCACCCAGCTGAGGGCAGCACTACACAGCTGAGGGCAGCACCCAGCTGAGGACAGCACAACACAGCTGAGGGCAGCACCCAGCTGAGGGCAGCACCCAGCTGAAGGCAGCACCCAGCTGAGGACAGCACCCAGCTGAGGACAGCACCCAGCTGAGGGCAGCACCCAGCTGAAGGCAGCACCCAGCTGAGGGCAGCACCCAGCTGAGGACAGCACCCAGCTGAAGGCAGCACCCAGCTGAGGACAGCGCTACACAGCTGAGGGCAGCACCCAGCTGAAGGCAGCACCCAGCTGAGGGCAGCACCCAGCTGAAGGCAGCACCCAGCTGAGGGCAGCACCCAGCTGAGGACAGCACCCAGCTGAAGGCAGCACCCAGCTGAGGGCAGCGCTACACAGCTGAGGGCAGCACCCAGCTGAAGGCAGCACCCAGCTGAGGGCAGCACCCAGCTGAGGGCAGCGCTACACAGCTGAGGGCAGCACCCAGCTGAGGGCAGCACCCAGCTGAGGGCAGCACCCAGCTGAGGGCAGCGCTACACAGCTGAGGGCAGCACCCAGCTGAGGGCAGCACCCAGCTGAGGACAGCACCCAGCTGAGGGCAACACCCAGCTGAGGACAGCACCCAGCTGAGGACAGCACCCAGCTGAGGGCAGCCTCCAGCCGAAGCTGTGCTCCCACCCACTGAAGCCTCCGAGCCGGCTGTGAGCAGCAGCAGGCTGCAGGAGTGCAGCTCTCCCCCGCTCAGCATCACCAGGCCCTGCCTCTGCTGCAGAGGGCAGAAGATCTGGCAGCTGTTGCCCGGGGAGGATCCAAAGGGAAGCAGAACCACTCCAGGAGAAGTGACCTCAGGGAAGAGCTCCTCCTGATGCCCTCCACAGGAGCTCTCCTTGCTTGGAACAGCCCAGGCAGGAAGGTTGTTTCCTGTAGCCTTCCCAGCCTGGATCGGCTGCATGGGCAGCTGCCAGGCACAGCTGCCCAGGAGGAGCTTTGCTGCCCAGCAAGAAGATGCCAACCAGCAGCAGGGCAGCCCAGGTCCTTTCCTGCTGGGCAGTTTGCAGCAGTTCTGTCCCCAGCCTGGAGCCTTCGTGGGGCTGTTGTGCCCCAGGTGCAGCACCCAGCACTGCTCAGCCTCAGCCCATGGATGCAGCCTGGCCAAAGCCTTCCCACTGAGGATCCATCCCCAGTGCTCTGCTCCCGGGGACAGCTGCCTGCTGGAAGCAGCTCCTTGTGCTGGCTGCTGCCAGGCTGCATTAGCCAGGCAGGAGCACTCCCTGCTGCCGAGGGGATGCAGCAGGAAAACGAAGCTGTTCCTGGAGCATGCAGCAGAAATGACAACATCCAGCTCCAACCCTGTGAAGATGGAGCCACCCAGAGGTTTTCCTCCTTCACTGGGAAGTTCTCCTTCCCAAAGCAGCTGCTGTGCTGACCCAGAGCAGTCCCGAGGGCTGAGGTTGCCTGCAGGCACAGGACACAGGCTGAGCTCCTGCCCGCGGTGGAACCTTCAGATGAAGCCCAGAGCAAGTGGCCCCTGCCTCCCAGAGCAAACAAAGCTACCTGGGGGGCAGCTGTAAAACCTCCCAGCATGGCCAGGACTGCTCCTGCAGGTGTCTGAACCGTTCAGCAGAGGTGTGAGCAACTTCCAAGGGAAGGGAAAGCTTCACAGGTCGCTGCCAGCCTTCCAGCTGGCATTGGGTGCCCAACAGAGGCTCCTGGAAAGCAGCTACCAGGAGCTGCCACTGCAAGAGCTTCATGACAAAGCCCAGACCCCCCGGGGCAGAGGCTCAAGGCAGTTCCTGCCCCCCGGAGATCCTTCCAACACTCTTGGCTGTGGCTACCTCTGCTCGCTCCAGTGCAGGAACAGTCCCAAGGTCACAGAGCCACAGAGTGCCTCAGGCTGGAAGGGACCTCAGAGCTCAGCTCCTCCAACCTCCACACCATGGGCAGGGACCTTTCAACGAGCCTCAGCTGCTGGAGGCCTCACCCAGCCTGGCCCTCAACACCCCCGGGCAGGAGGCAGCCACAGCCTCCCTGGGCAGCCTGTGCCAGGCTCTCACTGCCCCCACACTGAGAACTTCTCCCTCAGCTCCACTCTAACCCTGCTCTGCCTCAGCCTCCCACAACCACAGCAGCATGCAGGTGGGCAGAGCCCCTCAGGAGCTCCAAACCCAACCTAGAACCTGCTCCACAGGAGTCACCTTAAGCCATCTCCCCAAGCACCACATCCAACCCAGCCTCACACACCCCCAGGCTGGGTGCCCCCAGCCCCTCCCTGGGCAGCTCATTCCAGGCCCTGACCACTCTCTGTGAGAAGCTTTCTCCTGATGTCCAATCCAAACCTCCCCAGCCTCAGCTTGAGGCCATTCCCCCTTGTTGTGCCTCCAGACCCCCTCAGCAGAAGTCTCTCTGCAGCCTCCCTGCAGGCTCCCTTCAGACACTGGCAGCAGCTCTGAGGTGCCCCTGGAGCCTTCTCCTCTGCAGGCTGCACCCCCCCAGCTCCCTCAGCCTGTGCTCACAGCAGAGCTGCTCCAGCCCTGGCAGCATCTTTGTGGCTTCCTCTGCCCCCTCTCCAGCAGCTCTGAGTCCTGCTGCTGGGGACACAGCACTGGAGGCAGGATTGGAGGTGAGGTCTGAGCAGAGCAGAGCCAAGGGGCACAATCCCCTCTCCTGCTCTGCTGCCCACACTGCTCTGGCTGCAGCCAGCACACAGCTGCCTGCTGGGCAGCTGCCTGCTGGACCTCCTGAGGTTTATCTTGGACCATTCATGGTCACCACTGACCATTTATGGACCTCCAGAGGTGCATCTTGGACCATTCATGGTCACTATTGACCATTTATGGATGTCCTGAGGTCCATCTTGGACCATTCATGGTCACCATTGACCATTTATGGACCTCTTAAGGTCCACCTTGGACCATTCATGATCACCACTGACCATTTATGGACATCCTGAGGTCCATCTTGGACCATTCATAGTCACCATTGACCATTTATGGACCTCTTAAGGTCCATTTTGGACCATTATGGTCACCATTGACCATTTATGGACCTCCAGAGGTGCATCTTGGACCATTCATGGTCACCACTGACCATTTATGGACCTCTTAAGGTCCATCTTGGACCATTCATGGTCATCATTGACCATTTATGGACCTCCAGAGGTCTATCTTGGACCATTCATGGTCACCACTGACCATTTATGGACCTCTTAAGGTCCATTTTGGACCATTCATGGTCACCACTGACCATTTATGGACCTCCAGAGGTCCATCTTGGACCATTCATGGTCACCATTGACCATTTATGGACCTCCAGAGGTGCATCTTGGACCATTCATGGTCACCATTGACCATTTATGGACCTCCAGAGGTCTATGTTGGACCATTCATGGTCCCCACTGACCATTTAGGACCTCCTGAGGTCCATCTCTGGACCATCTTTTGGAGGGCACTGCTGGCTCCTGGGGAGCTGCTCAGCACCCAACACCCCCAGAGCCCAGGTTGTGTCCAGCCAGAAGGAACAGCTGGTTCCATGCACCACCACCACCACCACCACAGCAAGGCCAAGCCCAGGCTCCTGCAGTGCTGCAGGGGAAGGGCTTCTCCAGGCCTCTTGGTTTCCATCCCCAAAGCTCAGCAGCCTCCTGTGGGACCACAGCTGCCCCTGGGTTACTCCTTCCTGGCTGCCAGCTGCTCCTCCTCACCCTCCCAGCTGCTCCTCCTCACCCTCCCAGCTGCTCCTCCTCACCCTCCCAGCTGCTCCCCAGCTGGGGCAAAGCAGAGGCTGTGCACATGGGGCACTGCCAGCCAGCTCTAAGCTGCCCTTTCCCAGCTGGGCTCAGTGGGATGTGAGGCTCAGAGAGCCCTCTGGGTGCTGCCCTCTCGCCCTGCACAGAGCAGAGCTGGGCAGGAGAAGTGGTTTTTGCTTTTCAGAGTCAGCTGCACACACCCAAACGTGGCTGAACCTCTCCGGGGGGGGGGGAACCTCAGCAAACCCAGAGGGGCTGAAACCTGCACCCCAGGGTAACCCAAAGTCCCCTCCTGCTGCCTCCTGCACATGCTCCAGGCAAGCCCTGACCTGACCTGCAGCCAACCCCGGGGGCTCTGAGCTGCTGTGTGCCAGCTGTGTGCCCAGTGCCTGGGTGCCCAGCACCAGCATGCCCAGCACCAGCTGAGTCCTGAGCTCCCCAGCTGGGAAGCAGTCTGAATTTTGCAGGCAAAGAGAGAAGGAGGAAACTGCAAAGGGTCACTGCAGGAGTCCTGCTGCCTGCTGGCACCTAGCTCCTGCCAGGACAGCCTTGCCTGGCACTGCTGGCACAGCAGCTGGGCTGCAGGCTCCTCACCCTCAGGCGATGCAGCTCCGGGGAGCTCTCAGCACTGCCTTCCAGCCGATGCCAGCCAGGCCCCTGCCACCTGCCAGCCAGGCCGCTGGCACTGCCCTTGTGAGGGCTGCCTGAGCTGAGTTAACCCTCTCCTGGCTTCTCACCTGCCCCAAGCTGAGCCCTGCCCGGGGCTGCCTCCCTCCCCAGCCCCTTTTTGCTCTGCAGAGTCCCTCAGGCTGCACCAGCCAAGCACCACTGCAGCTCAGCTCTGCTGCAGGTGGGCAGCTGCAGCCCTGGCAGCTCGCTGGCCAGGCTGGCACCCTAATGGCAGCTGCCAGCCCATTTCTGCTGCACCCTGAGAGCAGCAGCTGCTGCCTCCTGATGCCCTCCGAGGCAGGAGGGGCAGGGAGTGGGTGCAAGGCAGCCGAAGCAGCAGCTCTGCCAGGCTGTGTGTGGGCTCCTGCTGCCACCGCTGAGCCCACCTGGACTTTGCTGCCCTGCAGCTCCTTCACACTGCCTCAGCGAGACCCCTGCCGAGCCAGCACCTCCTGGGCACTGCTCCTACGCCGCACAGCACCCTCCCAGCCGGGCCCCAGCTCCACTCGGTGGCTTGCACAGCACCAGGGCACAGGCTCCTGCACTGCCAGGCTCAGGGTGGGCTGCCCGGCAGGCGGCAGGGCAGGAGGGGCAGGGTCTGGGAGGGGGAGGCAGAACAGCTGTGCCAGAGCTGTTCGGGAAGGAGCATGCCCAGCACAGCCCTTTTGTAGCAGCAGGGCTGCAGAAGGCCCTGGCACAGGCTGGCTGGGCAAGGAGCAGCAGTGCCAGGGGCTGCTGCTTTCCTTTTCCAGGGCAAGGAATGAAGCTGTTCCAGGGCATCTCTTTCCGTGCTCCAGGAGCTGGGTGCCAGCCACTCCATCTGCAGCAGCTGGCACAGCCTGTGCCCAGCTGTCAGGGCAGCAGCACAACTCGAGGCTGCTCCAAAGGCAGTGTACGACTGGAGGACCCCCCCAGAATGTCTCCCTTTAGCTGCGAAGGGCACAAACACCGACGGGACACTCACAGCCTTTATTTCGGCACTGGGAAACAAAGGGAAGCACATTCCAGAGCCCTGGAGCGCCCAGGGCCAACTGCTGGGCGCCACAGAGCACCGAGGCCCCAGGCAGGGTGAGGAGCTCCAGGCTCGGGGGATGCCCAGACGCTGCCCCCCGAGCCGCTGGGGAAAGGAGCAAACGGAAGAGCAGCTCGCAGGCGGCAAGGGACCCACCCTGGGCTTGGCACTGCCACTGCAGCGTGCACTGCGCCTGGGGCAGGCAGTGCTCATGCCACAGCTGCTGCCCAAGTGATCAGCAAGCACAGGGCCAAGCAGGGCCAGCTCCCCTCCAGCCTCCCTCTGCCCTCAGTGTGCAGCAGCTCTGTGCCAGCTTCCCTCTGCCCTCAGTGTGCAGCTGCTGTGTGCCAGCCTCCCTCTGCCCTCAGTGTGCAGCTGCTGTGTGCCACTTCCCTCTCCCCTCGGTGTGCAGCTGCTGTGCCAGCTTCCCTCTCCCCTCAGTGTGCATCTGCTGTGCCAGCTTCCCTCTCCCCTCGGTGTGCAGCTGCTGTGTGCCAGCTTCCCTCTGCCCTGTGTGCAGCTGCTGTGTGCCAGCTTCCCTCTGCCCTCAGTGTGCAGCTGCTGTGCCACTTCCCTCTGCCCTCAGTGTGCATCTGCTGTGTGCCAGCTTCCCTCTCCCCTCGGTGTGCAGCTGCTGTGTGCCAGCTTCCCTCTGCCCTCAGTGTGCATCTGCTGTGTGCCAGCTTCCCTCTGCCCTCAGTGTGCAGCTGCTGTGTGCCAGCCTCCCTCCGCCCTCAGTGTGCAGCTGCTGTGTGCCACTTCCCTCTCCCCTCGGTGTGCAGCTGCTGTGTGCCAGCCTCCCTCTCCCCTCAGTGTGCAGCTGCTGTGCCAGCTTCCCTGTCTCCTCAGAGTGCAGCTGCTGTGTGCCAGCCTCCCTCTCCCCTCAGTATGCAGCTGCTGTGTGCCAGCCTCCCTCTCCCCTCAGTGTGCAGCTGAGCCATGGCATGGAGTTGGCATCTCAACACCTAAGCTGTGCTCAGCTGAGTTTGCTGCTCCACAGCAACAGAACCAGCACCAGGGTTGGTGCCAAGAGCCAGCAACCTGCAGTGCCACCTTGCATCCAGCCACCTTGCACCCAAGCTGGGCACATTCATTTCAAATGGATTGTCCCAACTGGCCACTGGGAAGGCAGCAGTGCCTGGGCAGCTCCCTGCACCACACCAAGGGTTGGCTACACAACCCAGGGGGCACTGACAGGGATGTTCTCTGGGGGCAGGGCTCCCTGGACAGTGATTCTGAGCTCCCAAGGACACACAGGCACAGTCCCAGTCCAGCAGCTGGGAGGGTGCATGGCAGGCCCCAGGCCCTGTGCAGCTCTGCAGGAGCTCCACAAGTCCCCTTGCAGCCTGCCCGTGGGCACTGTGGAGCAGTGAAGCAGGCAGGGTGCCCAGTGCCAGCTCCAGAGAGGATCCAGACCATGGCCAAGGCTGAGCTTTCATCTCATGCTGACCCTCACAGGCACAGAATGGGCTGGAAGGGACCTGCAAAGCTCACCCAGCCCAACCCCCTGCACTAGAGCAGGCTGCCCACAGCCCTGTCCAGCCTCACCTTGGGTATCTCCAGGGCTGGGCATTAACCTGCTGCAGTGTTCCAGCAGCCTCCTGCTTCAAGACTCGGGTGCCTACTGCCCACTAACTCCCACTGCTGGTTACCAAACTGTTACCTTCCCTTCATGGCAGGCAGCAACCACAGAAGCCTTCAGCAGCCTGGCAGGAACAAGGGAGCTCAGTGGCAGGGGTTTGAGACCTGGGCTGTGGCTCTGAGCCCTGCAGTGAGTCACAGGAAGCAGCAGGAGCACCCAGCACAAGTTGGCCTCAGCTGTGGTCACAGCCCTGCAGTGCACAACTTCCCAGCCCACAGCCTGGCTTCAGGAGCTGCCTTCAGCACTCGTGGGGCTCACACTCCTCGCTCAGGAAGCAGCAAAGGCTGCAAGTGTACACCACAGCTGCTCTGCATAGTGTCAGCTCCAGCCCAGGAGGAGAGAAGGGAGCAGGGAGCAGCTGAGCAGAGAATGAGGAGATGCTGCAGCAGAGCTGGGGTTGTACCCGAGGTGTCCAAGCAGCCAAGTGGCAACGCTCAGACCCCTCTGGGGATCCTCTCTCCTCACACAGGCACAAATCCTCCTGGGTGTTCCACAGCTGCTTCTGCAGCAGAAAGAGAAATCAGCTACAGACACAGGCTTTAGGAAGCTGGCAGGGTTGGAGAGGATGTGGAGAAGGAGCTGGTGGTGGTTCCCAAGTGGGCATCTCACTCAGTCCACCTGCACCCCCTCGGGAAGCTCGACCACGACAGGAGCGCAGTCGTCAGGCTCTGCCTCAAAGTCCCACTTGAACTTCTTTGTGAGGTGAGCCTTGAACTTCTCAGCCTTGGTCCTTAGGGGTGCAGCAACAGCATCACTGCAGCTGCAGGAGAAAAACACCTGGAAACAGAGGGGCAGAAGTCAGTAATGGCTCAGCCGTGGCACAAGCTGGGCAGCTCTTCCCTACGAGGCTGCTGTCAACAGGGAGCACTGGGAAGGGATTTGCCACCCTGGAAACCTCTCTGGGGCCACACAAAGCCTCCTCTTCTCTCTGCCCCCACAGCCAGGACAGACTCTCCCTCCACTCAGCCTCAGGAATGTTTGCACTGAAGCAAGAACTTTGTTTCACAGAGTGGCTCAGGCTGGAAGGGACCTCAGAGCTCAGCTCCCCCAACCCCTGCCATGGCAGGGACACCTCTCAGCTAGACTCAGCTGCCCAAGGCCTCATCCAGCCTGGCCTTGAACACCCCCAGGCAGGAGGCAGGCACAGCCTCCCTGGCAGCCTGTGCCAGGCTCTCACCACCCTCCTACTGAAGAACTTCTCCCTCAGCTCTACTCTAACCCTGCTCTGCCTCAGTTCCAAACCATTCCACCCTCCAGACACCCTTAGGAGAAGCCCCTCTGCAGCCTTCCTGAGGACCCCTTCAGGCTGAAGGCAGCTTTAAGGTCCTCTTTGGAGTCCTCTCCAGGCCCCAGCTCCTTCAGCCTGTCCCCACAGCAGAGATGCTCCAGCCCTGGGATCACCTCTGTGGCTTCTTCAAGCTGAAGTATTTCAGGTGATAGAGAGGCAATGGCCTGAAATTGTGCCAGGGGAGGGTTAGGTTGGAGATGAGGACAAATTTCTTTGCTGCTGAAAGGGTCAGGGATTGGCACAGGCTGCCCAGGGAGATGGAGGCAAGAGCTGGCACTCTGGGACATGGCCCAGTGGTCAGGAAGGGGCTGGGTTGGGCTTCATGACCTTGGAAGCCTTTTGTAACTTCAACCGTTCTAGGATGGCATCAGCCACACCTCAGGGTACAAGAGAGGAGGAGGAGCTGCCTGCCAGGTGCCAGATGCCCCCAGCACAGCCACTCCCTGTGGCACAGGGCACTGCAGCCTCACCTCTAAGCCTGGCTCTGCCAAACCACCACAGCTGCTGGGAGCACTTCTGTGAGCAGTGGAGAGCTAATGCAGCTGGCAGTGGTTGAACAGGGCACTCAGCCTCCCTTTGCTCCTCTTCTCAACTCCTGAGCTACAATTGGCTGCCAGAGGAAGAAATTTGTCTTTCAAACCCAAAAAGGATTTAAAAGGGGGGAAAAATCATTGCAGGATGGAAAGGAAGAGAAAGGCCTCTGGCAGCAACAGGAAAAAAGCAGGCTGCTGTTTGGGAGAGACCTGCTGACAGCTGGACAAAAGCCTGGCAACCAGCAGCAAGGCTCAGTGCTTTGTCTCTAATCCTTCTGCCTTCTCCTTGCTCATCCTACCATGAAAATGCCTCTTTAGAGCAGGACTGCACCACCCAAAGCCTAAAGAGATCATCAACTGGGCTGCACTTCCCACTCCTCTCCCATGCAATTCATCATTTCCTTGGTATTCCAGATCCCAGGATGTTAGGGGCTGGAAGGGGCCTCTGGAGAGCTGCCAGCCCAGCCCCTGCCAGAGCAGCAGCAGAGAATCCAGCACAGGTGGCACAGGAACACATCCAGACAGGGCTGGGAAGGCTCCAGAGGAGGAGACTCCACAACCTCTCTGGGCAGCCTGTGCCAGGGCTCTGGGACCCTTCCAGCCAAGAAGTTCTTCCCCATGCTGAGCTGCAACCTCCTGTGCTGCAGTTTCCCTCCCTTGCCCTTGTCCTGTGGCAGGGCACAGGTGAGCAGAGGCTGTCCCTGTGCCTCCCTTCCTGCCCCCCAGCCCTCAGCTACCTACAGACATTGCTCAGGTCCCCTCTCAGCCTCTCCTCTGCAGACTCTCAGCCCCAGGGCTCTCAGCCTCTCCTCCTCAGGCAGTGCTGCAGTCCCTGCAGCATCCTTGGAGCCCTCCCTTGGGCTCTCTCCAGCAGATCCCTGTCCCTCCTGAACTGGGGAGCCCAGAGCTGGGTGCAGGATTCCAGGTGGGGCTCAGCAGGGCAGAGCAGAGGGGCAGGAGAACCTCCCTAGCCCTGCTGGCCACACTCTTCTGAATGCCCCCCAGGACCCCACTGCCCCTCCTGCCCCCCAGGGCACACTGCTGCCCATGCAGAACTTGCTGCCCAGCAGCACTGCCAGGTGCTTCTCCCCAGGCTGCTCTCCAGCAGCCACCTCCCAGCCTGTGCTGCTGCAGTTGACTCTTCCTTCCCAGGGGCAGGACTCTGCCCTCATCCCTGCTGAACCTCCTCAGGTTCCTCTCTGCCCAGCTCTGTCTGTCCAAGCCTCCCTGCATGGCCTCACAGCCTCCAGCTGCCTCAGCTGAGCCTCCCAGCTTGGCATCCTCAGCAAACCTGCCCAGCAGCCTCTGTCTGTCTGTGCCTCAGCAATGATAAAGATGTTGAACAGGACTGGACCCAGCACTGATCCCTGTGGGACTCCACTGGTGACAGCTCCCAGCTGGCCCTGGCAGCACTGACACCACTCTGCTGTGTAGCCAGTTCCCACTCCACCTTCTGTCCCACACCTCCTGAGCTTGCTCACAAGGATGCTGTGGCAGACAGTGCCAAAAGCCTTGCTGAGGCAGGCCACATCCACTGCTCTGCCTGCAGCTACCCACTCAGGCCATCCCAGAATGCTACCAGGTTAGCCCAGCAGGATCTCCTCTTGGCAAAGCCATGCTGGCAGCTCCTGACATCCCTGTGAGCTTGTGCTGTACTCTCCTTGCCTTAGATCCAGCTCCCAGCCCCAGGCTGCTGTGCTGAAAGCTGAGCAGCAGTTCCCTTTCACACCACTTGGTACCTGCTCACCTCCACTTGAGGCTGTTAACTCTGCTGGCTGTGGACCTGAAGTGATTGGGGAAGTCGAGTCCCAGAGGCTCCCTGGCACCACTGCAGCACAGCAGGGAAATCCCACGGGTGCAGGAGAGGCACAGCTCAATTATCAGGCAAATTACTCCTGCTTTACTAGGAAGAGAGTGACTCCTGCTAGGGCTGAAGCCAGCACAGGCAGCTAAAGGCATCAGCTTCCACTGCTGAACTGAGTGAGGTGTGGGCATGGCACTGGGCATGGCACCTGGGGCTGTGCTGCTCTTGGCCTGATGATCTCCTGGGCTGCAGCAGGAGCAGTGTGGGCACAGGGCAAGGGAGGGGATTCTGCCCCTTGGCTCTGCTCTCCTCACACCCCACCTGCAGGGACTCCTGGCACAAGGCTTGCCTCAGTGCCCTCTGCCCTGCATCAAAACCTGGCTGCTGGCTGGGCCCAGAGAGCAGTGGGAATGGAGCTGAACCTGGCTGGGGCCCAGGCACCAGTGGTGTCCCCAGGGCTCAGTGCTGGGCCTGCCCTCTTTGATGTCCTTAGCAGTGCTCTGGGGAGGGCACTGAGGCTCCCTCAGTAAGTCTGCAGATGGCACCAAGCTGGGTGGCTGTGTGCAGCTGCTGGAGGGCAGGGAAGCTTTGCAGCAGGAGCTGGGCAGGTGAGAGCCAGGGGCCAAGGCTCACTGTTTGAGGCTCAGCAAGGTCCTGCCCCTGGGTCACAACAACCCCATGGGGAGCTCCAGACCTGGGCATGTGTGGTTGGAAAGCTGCAGCTGGGAGAGGGACCTGAGGGTGCTGGTTGGCAGTGACTGAACATGAGCCAGCAGTGCCCAGCTGGGCAAGAAGGCCAATGGCATCCTGGCTGGTGTCAGAAGCAGAGTGGGCAGTGATGCCAGTGGCATCCTGGCTGGTGTGAGAAGCAGGGTGGGCAGTGATGCCAGTGGCATCCTGGCTGCTGTCAGAAGCAGAGTGGGCAGTGATGCCAGTGGCATCCTGGCTGCTGTCAGAGGCAGGATGGGCAGTGATGCCAGTGGCATCCTGGCTGCTGTCAGAAGCAGGGTGGGCAGTGATGCCAGTGGCATCCTGGCTGCTGTCAGAAGCAGGGTGGGCAGCAGGCACAGGAGGTGCCCACCCCCCTGTGCTCAGCACTGCTGAGGCCACCCCTCGAGTGCTGTGCTCAGCTCTGGGCCCCTCAGTGCAGGAAGGACACTGAAGGGCTGGAGCCTGCCCAGAGCAGGGCAGCCAGGCTGGAGAAGGGCCTGGAGCAGCTGGGGGTGAGGAGGGGCTGAGGGAGCTGGGGGTGTGCAGGTGGAGCAGAGCAGCCTGAGGGCAGAGCTCATTGCTCTCTGCAGCTGCCTGCAGGGAGGGGGCAGTGAGCAGGGGGCAGCCTCTGCTGCTTGGTGCCAAGAGCCAGAGGCAGAGGGAATGGTTCCAGGCTGCCCCAGGGGAGGCTCAGGCTGGAGCTCAGGAACTATTTGTGCCCTGGAAGGCTTCTCAGAGCTTGGAGTGGTCTGCCCAGGGCAGTGCTGCAGTGCCCATCCCTGGGGGTGCTCCAGCAGCTGTGGCCCTGGTGCTTAGGGCCATGGTTTGGTGCTGAGCCTGCAGTGCTGGGTGGAGGCTGGGACTGGATGAGCCTGGAGGTCTCCCCCAGCCAGACCCACTGTGTGCTGCTGTGATTTCTGGCCCAAGCCTGCTGCCCCAGCCCAGCTGCACTAACCCATGGCCACCTGGCAGGCAGCTTTCAGCACAGGAAAGGTCACAGACCCCCAGGAGCCAACTGCCATTCTCTGCTGTCTCCTGTCCTTTGGAAATGGGAGGGGAAAAGCAAAAAGGCAGAGTGTGTGCCCAGGCAGGCTCACAGCTCCCATGCAGCCCAACAGCAGCTGCATTCCTTGGTCAGCTTCTCCCCAGGCTCCCCCTTCCTGCTCTCTCCTCCCACTCCCAGCGTCCAGCAGATATCCACGAACGTACCTGTAAGGTGCTGGTTAAAAAGTTGTCCTGGGAGACAATGTCCACGAAGAAATCAGCTGGGATTTCATTGAGCTGGTGATAGAGCACAGAAATGAGACTGCTGAACAGCTCTGGGTACTTCCCCAGGGCCTCCTCAGAGCGGCAGAGGATGTTCAAGAGCCTTTTCCAGTGCTCGAAGGCATCGTACACGTTGCCGATCAGGAAGCAGATGAAAGCAAACTGCAGCTCAGCTGAGGGGACAGAACAGAGCACAGATGGGAGTGAAAACACAGCCAAGGGACCTGTCCCCTCCAGAACTCTGCAGCTGTTTGACTGCATAAAAGCCTTTGCCTTTTGCACATGCATGCAGCCCTTCAGCCATCAGTGCTGCAGACGCTGCCCGCCACCAGCCTGGAGCTGTAACATCTCTGCTCTGCTCAGCCCCTCCTGCACCACTGCCTCCAGCTCTGGGAACACAGCACAAGGAGGACCTGGAGCTGCTGCAGAGGCTGCAGAGGAGGCCAGCAAGAGCAGCAGAGGCTGCAGAAGCTGTGCTGTGGGGCCAGGCTGGGAGAGTTGGGGCTGTGCAGCCTGGAGGAGAGAAGGCTGCAGGGAGAGCTGAGAGCAGCCTTGCAGTGCCTGCAGGGGCTGCAGGAGAGCTGGGGAGGGACTCTGGACAAGGGCTGGCAGTGGCAGGCTGAGGGCCAATGGCTTTGAGCTGGGAGAGGGGAGAGGGAGAGTGGAGCTGGGGAAGAGATTGTTGAGAGTGAGGGTGGGGAAAGACTGGCACAGGCTGCCCAGGGAGGCTGTGGCTGCCTCCTGCCTGGAGGTGTTCAAGGCCAGGCTGGCTGAGGCCTTGAGCAGCCTGTGCTGGTGGGAGGTGTCCCTGCCCATGGCAGGGGGTTGGAACTGGATGATCCTTGAGGTCCCTTCCAACTCAACCCATTCTGAGCTACGTTCATTCTCTGATCAGAGCTGCAGGGCAGCTGCAGAGGCAGTGAAAGGACACCTAAGGAGTGCAGCTCTCACCTGTGCTCTCAAAACCAACACCCAAACAAGTCAGACATTGTTCTAGAGCTTCCAGTCCTCCCCTGCCTGAGCTTCCAGAGCCACACACGAGTGCAGATGCTACTATCACAGAATCACAGAGGGTTAGAGGTTGGAAGGGACCTCCAGAGATCATCCAGGCCAACCCCCCTGCCACAGCAGCAGCAGGAATGCATCCAGGTGGGTTTGGAATGTCCCCAGAGAAGGAGACTGCACAGCCCCTCTGGGCAGCCTGCCCCAGGGCTCTGGCACCCTCACTGCAGAGAAGTTTCTCCTCACGCTGAGGTGGAACCTTCTGTGTCCCAGTTTGTGTCCATTGCTCCTTGGCTTGTTGCTGTGCACCCCTGGAAAGAGCCCCAGCCACTGCCCCCCACCCCTCAGATAACTGGTAGACATTGATCAGGTCTCCTCTCATCCTTCTCTTCCCAAGACAGACCAGCCCCAGGGCTCTCAGTCTCTGCAGAGCTGCTCCAGTCCCTAAGCATGCTGGAAGCCTCTGCTGGACTCTCACCAGCAGGTCTCTGTCTCCCCTGCACTGGGGAGCCCAGCACTGGACACAGCATTGCAGCTGGGGCTCAGCAGAGGTGAGGAGGAACCTCCTTAGCCCTGCTGCCACACTTCTCTTGCTGCACCCCAGGATGCCATTGGCTCTCCTGGTGGCAAGCAGTGTGCCCCAGGGATCAGTGCTGGGCACAGGCCTGTTCAATATGGTCTGGAGCAGGGGATTGAGTCAGTTTGCAGATGACACCAAGCTAGGAGCAGTGTGGAGCTGTGGGAGGGGAGCAGAGCCCTGCAGAGGGACCTGGCCAGGCTGCATGGGTGGGCAGAGGCCAAGGGGATGAGACTGAACAAGGCCAAGTGCAGGGTTCTGCACTTTGGCCACAACAACCCCAAGCAGCACTACAGGCTGGGGCCAGAGTGGCTGAGAGCAGCCAGGCAGAGAGGGAGCTGGGGGTGGTGGGAGAGAGGAGCTGCAGAGGAGGCAGCAGTGCCCAGGTGGGCAGCAGAGCCAATGGCATCCTGGGCTGGCTGAGGAGCAGTGTGGGCAGCAGGACAAGGGAGGTTCTTGTGCCCCTGTGCTCAGCACTGCTCAGGCCACCCCTGGAGTGCTGTGTCCAGTTCTGGGCTCCTCCATTGCAGAGAGATGCTGAGGTGCTGGAAGGTGTTTGGAGAAGGGCAGCAAGGCTGGGGAGGGGCCTGGAGCAGAGCCCTGTGAGGAGAGGCTGAGGGAGCTGGGGGGGTGCAGCCTGCAGCAGAGGAGGCTCAGGGCAGAGCTCATTGCTGCCTGCAGCTGCCTGCAGGGAGGCTGTAGCCAGGTGGGGTTGGGCTCTGCTGCCAGGCAGCCAGCAGCAGAACAAGGGCTCACAGCCTCAAGCTGTGCCAGGGCAGGTCTAGGCTGGATGTGAGGAGGAAGTTGCTGGCAGAGAGAGTGATTGGCACTGGAATGGGCTGCCCAGGGAGGTGGTGGAGTGGCCGTGGCTGGAGGTGTTGCAGCCAAGCCTGGCTGGGGCACTCAGTGCCATGGTCTGGTTGGTTGGGCAGGGCTGGGTGCTAGGTTGGGCTGGCTGAGCTTGGAGCTCTCTTCCAGCCTGGCTGGTTCTGTGATTCTATGATTTCAATTTAAGGGCACTCTGGTGGCCCCTGCAGAACTTGCTGTCCTCTAGGGCCTGACCAGAAGGGCTGTGGGCAGTGGGAGGTGAGCAGTGCACCCCCAGGTGGTTTTATCTCTGTAAGAGGCAGGGTTTGTCTCACTGCAGGCTGGACACAGCTCCCGTGCCAGAACCATGGCATCACCATTGCCTAAGGCTCTCTGCAGACCCTGGAGGTGTCTGTGATGGCTCTGACACAGAAGTGGTAGGATACTGACTCAGAACCAGACAGAGGGAGGGAGAACCACAGAGGCTTAGCCCAGACCTCGGCAGCCCCTGCCAGGCTCCGGCTCAGCTGGCTCCCAGCTCTGCCGTGCAACAAGACCCCAGCCCAGGAGCTCCACACCTCAGTCGGCAAAACAGGCTGGCAAGGTCGCGGGGTGGGGAGCTGCAGCCCCCGCGGTGGGTATGCCCCCCGCAGGGCTGGCAAAGCCCAGTGCTGCCAGCCAGAGTGGGCAGCAGCACAGCGCAGCTCTGCCGCCGCAAGCGGGGACCTGCCGCCGGGAGCCCTGCGCCGCTGCTGCCGCCCCAGCACGCCCCACCCGGTGCTGCCCGGCCCCCGGTGCTGCA
The DNA here is from genome assembly GCF_015220805.1 of Pogoniulus pusillus. Lineage (NCBI taxonomy): Eukaryota > Metazoa > Chordata > Aves > Piciformes > Lybiidae > Pogoniulus > Pogoniulus pusillus. The sequence continues at coordinate 1,346,055 of NC_087292.1, forward strand.
TCCGCGCTCAGCAGGCAGCCAGGCTGCTCTGCGGGACAGGCAGCTCGCAGCGGCCTGCAGTCCCTGCTCTGCAGCCAAGCGAGGCACAGCGGGCACACGGGCAGCGGGCAGGAGCGGGCAGTGCGGCAGGCTGGCAGCGCCAGACACCGAGCACCACCGCACAGGGAACGGGCTCCAGGGCTGCTGCAAGCTCCCCAGAGCTCTGTCCTGCAGTTCAGAGAGATCACAGAGCGCTGGAATGGTTCGGGGTGGAACAGACCTTAACCATCATCGCAGACTGATGGAGTGAAGCAGGCTGGAAGAAGCCTGCCCTCGGCCTTGCTCCATCTCACCCCATCGGCCTGTGCCCACCCACCCAGCCTGGCCAGGGCCCTCTGCAGGGTCTGCTACCCCCCAACAGCTCCACACTGCTCCTAGCTTGGTGCCATCTGCACACTCACTGCTGCTGGACTCCATCCCCTGCTCCAGACCATCAATGAAGGCACCGCACAGGCCTGTGCCCAGCACTGGCTGCGGTCACCCAGCGCTGCGGGCGAGGGCTGAGCCGAGCAGGCTGGAGGGGCAGAACCCCCTCCCTGGGCTGCTGCTCTCCCTCTTCTGGCTGCACCGACCGAGACGCACCGACCGAGACGCACCGACCGAGCGGCACCGACCGAGCGGCACTGACCGAGCAGCTCCAGGGGCCGGGCGGCGTAGCGCTGGCGGAGCACCCGCTCCAGGGCGTAGCTGAGGTCCATGCTGTGCCTGGTGATCTCCGCCGGGCTGGCGCCGTCCGGGTACATCTGCTGGGGCAGCTCGGTGAACCTGATGCGGGTGCCGGCGCGGGGCTCCATGCGGGGCAGCCTCGCCATGCCCTCGGCGTAGCTGCGGCACTCGGTGTCCACGGGCGGCAGGCGCTGCTCCGCCCGCTCCCGGCTGTGCCGCCCGGCCGCCACCGGCAGCACCTCGGCGAAGGCGCAGATCTGGCCGCTCTCCGGCTGCAGCCTCTCCACGGCCGCCTCGCCGATGAAGCTGGTGAGGGAGATCCACTTCTTCAGCGCCCCGTACGGGTAGGGCCCGAGGCACGGGTCCAGCTCCGGCAGCCGCTCCCGGAAGGCCTCCGCCTCCCCCGCGCCCGCCGCCGCCGGCACCAGCGCCTCTCGGGCCGCGTCCCAGCGCAGCACCCGCACCTCCCGCCGCTGCAGGCTGAGGAAGAAGCCGGTGCGGGGCCCTGCCTCCCGCCCGCCGCCCGCCCGCACCGCGCTGCAGTGCACGAAGTGCACCCCCGGCGGGACCATCTTGACGCCGCGGAACCGGGGGCCCACGGCCCAGCTGCTGTAGTCGATGCCGAACTCGGTGCCCTCCGGCACGCCCAGCATCACGACCGCGGCGCCCTCGAAGAAGAGCTCCCGAGCCAGCTCCGGCTCCGGCTGCAGCCGCGGCGCCGCCATGGCCCCGCCGCTCCGCCCCCCAACGTGTCCGGGCGGCGACACCGCTCCGCGCAACACCGTTCCGGGCACCGCCGTTCCGGGCACCACCGTTCCGGGCACCGCCGTTCCGGGCAGTACCTCTCCGGGCACCGCCGTTCCGGGCACCACCGCTCCGCGCAACACCGTTCCGGGCACCGCCGTTCCGGGCAGTACCTCTCCGGGCACCGCCGCTCCGGGCACCACCGTTCCGGGCACCACCGTTCCGGGCACCACCGCTCCGGGCATCACCGTTCCGGGCACCACCGTTCCGGGCACCACCGCTCCGGGCACCGCCGCTCCGGGCACCACCGTTCCGGGCACCACCGTTCCGGGCACCACCGCTCCGGGCACCACCGTTCCGGGCACCACCGTTCCGGGCACCGCCGCTCCGGGCACCACCGCTCCGGGCACCACCGTTCCGGGCACCACCGCTCCGGGCACCGCCGTTCCGGGCACCACCGTTCCGGGCACCACCGCTCCGGGCACCACCGCTCCGGGCACCACCGTTCCGGGCACCGCCGTTCCGGGCACCACCGCTCCGGGCACCACCGTTCCGGGCACCACCGTTCCGGGCACCGCCGTTCCGGGCACCACCGCTCCGGGCACCACCGTTCCGGGCATCGCCGCTCCGGGCACTACCTCTCCGGGCACCGCCGCTCCGGGCACGGCCGTGCCCGGTCCCGCGGTGAGCTCCCCGAGCCCTCAGCACAGGCGGTCGTGGCCGCGGCCCGCAGCGGGCGGGGGTCTCTTTCCCCCCTGGCTCCCAAGAAGCGATGGTTTGGGGTCCGCTTTCTCCTCCCGGGGCGCTCCGCGGCTGCCGCTGTCCCGCTCTGACCCAGCGCCCCCCACGGGCGGCCTCGCCCCGCTGGACCTCCCCAGCCGGGGACGGAGCCCTGCCGTGGGGCAGGCGGAGAAGGGCCCTGCCGTGGGACGGACACGTGGGCACCCCACAGCAGGAGGGGTACATGGGCACCCCACAGCAGGATGAATACATGGGCACCCCACAGCAGGGGGGTACATGGGCACCCCACAGCAGGAGGGGTACATGGGCACCCCACAGCAGGGGGGGTACATGGGCACCCCACAGCCGGATGAATACATGGGCACCCCACAGCAGGGGGGTACATGGGCACCCCACAGCAGGGGGGTACATGGGCACCCCACAGCAGGAGGGGTACGTGGGCACCCCACAGCAGGAGGGGTACGTGGGCACCCCACAGCAGGGGGGTACATGGGCACCCCACAGCAGGAGGGGTACATGGGCACCCCACAGCAGGGGGGTACATGGGCACCCCACAGCAGGAGGGGTACGTGGGCACCCCACAGCAGGAGGGGTACATGGGCACCCCACAGCAGGGGGGGTACGTGGGCACCCCACAGCAGGAGGGGTACATGGGCACCCCACAGCAGGGGGGTACATGGGCACCCCACAGCCGGATGAATACATGGGCACCCCACAGCAGGGGGGTACATGGGCACCCCACAGCAGGGGGGTACATGGGCACCCCACAGCAGGATGAATACATGGGCACCCCACAGCAGGAGGGGTACGTGGGCACCCCACAGCAGGAGGGGTACGTGGGCACCCCACAGCAGGGGGGTACATGGGCACCCCACAGCAGGAGGGGTACGTGGGCACCCCACAGCAGGAGGGGTACGTGGGCACCCCCCAGCAGGACAGCAGCCCTACCAGGCACATAGCCAGAGTCAGGCTGCTCAGGGCCAGCTGCCTCCTGCTCTTTCAGTGCTCTGTGCATCCTCACACCCACCTTTGCCATCCTCACACCCACCTTTGCCATCCTCACACCCACCTTTGCCATCCTCACACCCACCTTTGCCATCCTCACACACACCTTTGCCATCCTCACACACCTTTGCCATCCTCTCAGCCACCTCTGCCATCCTCACACACACCTTTGCCATCCTCACACACCTTTGCCATCCTCTCAGCCACCTTTGCCATCCTCACACACCTTTGCCATCCTCACACCCACCTTTGCCATCCTCACACACCTTTGCCATCCTCACACCCACCTTTGCCATCCTCACACACCTTTGCCATCCTCACACACACCTTTGCCATCCTCACACACCTTTGCCATCCTCACAGCCACCTTTGCATCCTCACACACCTTTGCCATCCTCACAGCCACCTTTGCCATCCTCACAGCCACCTTTGCCGCCCTCACACACCTTTGCATCCTCACAGCCACCTTTGCCATCCTCGTGCCACCTTTGCCATCCTCACAGCCATTTTGCCATCCTCACAGCCACCTTTGCCATCCTCACAGCCATTTTGTCATCCTCATGCCACCTTTGCATCCTCACAGCCACCTTTGCCATCCTCACACACCTTTGCCATCCTCACAGCCACCTTTGCATCCTCTCAGCCACTTTTGCCATCCTTGTGCTCACCTTTGCCATCCTCACAGCCATTTTGCCATCTTCATGCCACCTTTGCATCCTCACAGCCACCTTTGCCATCCTCACACACCTTTGCCATCCTCACAGCCATTTTGCCATCTTCATGCCACCTTTGCATCCTCACAGCCACCTTTGCCATCCTCATGCCACCTTTGCATCCTCACAGCCACCTTTGCCATCCTCATGCTCACCTTTGCCATCCTCACACACCTTTACCATCCTCACAGCCACCTCTGCCATCCCCAGGCTCACCTTTGCCATCCTCACAGCCACCTTTGCCATCCTCACAGCCACCTTTGCATCCTCACAGCCACTTTTGCCATCCTCACACACCTTTGCCATCCTCGTGCCACCTTTGCCATCCTCACACCCACTTTTGCCATCCTCACAGCCACCTTTGCCATCCTCGTGCCACCTTTGCCATCCTCACACCCACTTTTGCCATCCTCACACCCACTTTTGCCATCCTCACAGCCACCTTTGCCATCCTCACAGCCACCTTTGCCATCCTCACACACCTTTGACATCCTCACAGCCACCTTTGCCATCCTCACACACCTTTGACATCCTCACAGCCACCTTTGCCATCCTCACACACCTTTGCCATCCTCGTGCTCACCTTTGCCATCCTCGTGCCACCTTTGCCATCCTCACACACCTTTGCTGCCCCTGCAGCTCCCAAAGGCTGGCAGTTGCTCCCTGCAGCTGCTCTGAGCCCCTGCAGCCTCAGCCTGTGGCACCTGTGGCACGCAGGGAGCAGAGCCTGGGGGTGGCTGTGCAGGACCCTGGCACGCCGGGCTGCAGCCAGGGCACGAGGCTGAGCCAGGGCTGGGGCTGGCTTTGCAGCCTTTGCTCTGTGTCCCTGGAGCCCTCCAGGTTGCCACTGCAGCACTTGGCCAGGAGATGCTTTTGACCTGCTGCTTTTGTCCCAGGCTGTGTCCTGACTCCTTGCTTTGCTCTGCAGGCAGTGTGGAGGACAGGCAGGGAGGGCCACGGAACATTTTGCTTCCTGGGGACTAAAGGTGACCAGAACAGCATCCAAAGTGTCTTGGTGCTGTGAAAGGATACTGGGGGGGGAGTCTGGGAGAGCCCAGGGCACTTGTGCCAGCACAGGCAGAGGTTGTGCTGAGGGAGGCAGGCAGGAGGAGTGACTGTGTTGGCTAAAGCCTGTGCAAGCAGGGGTGAGGAACTGGAGTGGGCATGGCGTGGCAGGAGGCATCAGCACCACCTGCACAGGCTGCAGAGAGCTGGGCAGGGAGAGCCCAGGGACAGTCAGCAAGGCCAAGGGCAGAGTCCTGCACCTGGGGAACAGCAACTCCATGGACCAGGGCAGGCTGGGGGCTGAGCAGCTCCGATGGGCAGCAGGATGCCCCCGGGCCAGGAATGTGCCATGAAGGCCAAGGGCATCCTGGGGTGCACCAAGAGCAGTGTGGCCAGCAGGTCAAGGGAGCTTCTCCTCCCCCTCTACTCTGCCCTGCTGAGGCCTCACCTGGAGAGCTGTGCCCAGTTCTGGTCTCCCCAGCTCAAGAAGGGCAAAGAGCTACAGGAGAGCCCAGCCCAGAGCCACTGAGGGCACTGGGACAGCTCTGGTGTGAGCAGAGGCTGAGAGAGCTGGGGGTGGTTAGCCTGGAGAAGAGGAGGCTGAGGGGGACCCCATCAGTGCTTACAGACCTCTAAGGGGTGGGGGCAGGGGGCTGGGGCCAGGCTGTGCTCAGTAGTGCCCAGTGGCAGGGCAGGAGGCAATGGGCACAGACTTGGACGCAGGAAGTTCCATCTGAAGCTGAGGAGGAACTTCTTAGGTGTGAGGGTGGCAGAGCCCTGGAGCAGGCTGCCCAGAGAGGCTGTGGAGTCTGCCCTGGACACTTCCCAGCCCCAGCTGGCTGTGTCCCTGTGTGCCCTGCCCTGGGTGGTGCTGCTCTGGCAGGGGCTTGGTCTCACTGCTCCCCAGAGCTCCCTCCCCACGCCTACCATGCTGTGGTTCGGAGATGGAGCTCAGCCCCATCAGAACTGGCCCAGGGCTGCTGCCACAAGCAGCAGTGAAGGTTTTGGCACTCAGGAGGCAAAGGCAGAGGGATAGGAAGAAAATAAAATCCCACTCAAAGGCAACACTTTTGTGGGGCAGTTTGAAAGGCTCTTTGCAGGCCCTGCTGGCTGGCAAGGAAGGTGGAACAGCTTCTGCTGCTGCAGCAGAGCTCTGCACCTGCTGCTGCTGCTGCTGCTGCTGTGGAGGGGAAGAAGGGAACCAGAGCCCCAGAAGGAACCTTAGATGACTCTGGGCCTTGGAAATCAGAGCATTAACTGCACCCCTGGGGCAGGGGGAAATGGCAGCAAGGATGAGGCTGCACAGCCCTGCCCAGTCAGCTGCCAGCCCAGTGAAGCCATTGGAGGCCCCCAGTGCCCACAGCTGCGGCTGGTGGGGAACAGGTCCCTGCTGGCCTGCACACAGAAGGTCTCTTTCAGGAGAGATGCTGAGGTGCTGGAGGGTGTCCAGAGAAGGGCAGCAAGGCTGGGGAGGGGCCTGGAGCACAGCCCTGTGAGGAGAGGCTGAGGGAGCTGGGGGGGTGCAGCCTGCAGCAGAGGAGGCTCAGGGCAGAGCTCATTGCTGCCTGCAGCTGCCTGCAGGGAGGCTGTAGCCAGGTGGGGTTGGGCTCTGCTGCCAGGCAGCCAGCACCAGAAGAAGGGGACACAGCCTGGAGCTGTGCCAGGGCAGGTCTAGGCTGGATGTTGTTAGGAAGTTGCTGTCAGAGAGAGTGATTGGCACTGGAATGGGCTGCCCAGGGAGGTGGTGGAGTGGCTGTGGCTGGAGGTGTTGCAGCCAAGCCTGGCTGGGGCACTTAGTGCCATGGTCTGGTTGGTTGGGCAGGGCTGGGTGCTAGGTTGGGCTGGCTGAGCTTGGAGCTCTCTTCCAGCCTGGCTGGTTCTGTGGTTCTATGATTCTTGCTCTGATCTGGAAGCTTTCCCTGTGTCACCTGCTCTGCCAGGGGCTTGGACTCGATGGTTTCCAGAGGTCTCTTCCCACCTCTCCCAGGCTGTGACTCAGTGAGCCCCCTGGGCACAGCCCAAGGGAGACTGCCAGTGCTGAGTGAAGGAGTTTGACCTCCCCACTCCGATGGAGCCAACCCCCGGGGCCAGCTGCTCCCTTTCACTTCTCAATCCCCTCGGCAGGAAGGAGCTGAGGGAGGGCCCGGAGGGGTTTAGCATCAAACACATTTATTTCACCTCTACTGAGTACAAGAACAGTAAGCACACACGCACACACCACCGAGCACTGGGGGGTAAGACCGAGGGGAGGAGGGGAGAGGGAGGGCAGAGAGAGCCCAAGGGAAGTTAGTGAGGGCACAGCCGAGCGGCGCAGGCGGTTGGTAAGGTGCTTCTCAAAGAACAAGAAACCTTCTTCTCCTGGTTACTGGGAGTGTTATTACTCATGCAATGGCAGGCCAGGTTTGGAATGGATCTCTGGGGTCAGGTTAAAACAGGCACTGATGTCTCCCACCCCTGCCCACAGCAAGGTCCCTGGAAGAAAACAAGCAGTGAGCGGCTGGCTGAAACCAAGCGAGGTGCTGGGGGGGCTGAGCCCCTGCTGCTGAGCAGCAGAAGCCCACACCCGGCCAGGCAAGCAAGCAGGGAGCCTTTTGCTCTCCTTTATTCCCTCCTCCCTAAGCTTCTAAGCACTGCCACCCCTGAACACACCGGGGGAAGCCAGGGGCAGGACCTGCTCACTCCAAACGTTAGCTCACCGCAGTCCAAGCGCACAGCAAAGTCCTAACTCTGTAAGGCTGCTAAGCTGGGCAGGAGCCTCCTGGGGTTTGTCACTGGGCACAGCGTGGCAAAAGCGAGCACCTCGTGTCACAGCTGCCTCTGGTGGGCCCTAAGGGAGGCAAAGCCAGGTGGGGTCCTCGGGAGCCTGCGGCGGGCAGCACGCCGAGGGATGCTGGCACCACCTCTGCCCTCTGCCACACTCCCTGCGAGTGCCACTGCTGCTTGCAGCTGCTCTGGGGTAGTGAAGATAGAAAAGAGAGCAGTGGCCTCATTGCAACTGCCTGAACTCTTTTTGGCTTGGTTGGCAGCCTGGTCTCTAAAGGGGGCTGAAGCTGTTCAGGTGGAAGCTGGGGAGAGCCTCAGAGGTGCTGGCAGTGCTGGCAGCAGGTGGCAGTGCTGCCCAGCTGCCAGGCAGCCTGTGCTCCTGCCTTTCACGTCTGCAGGAGAAACCTCGCTGCCAGAAGGAGAAGAGACTCTACAGGGACATACCAGCAAGCCACTGGGCAACTGCAGCTGCCAGGGGGCAGGCTCTGGCCTAGGGCAGCACAGGTGGTGAGCAGAGCCTGCCCACAACATCCTTGTGGCACAGGCTCCCCTGCCCTGTCACCCTCTGAGCCTCTGCAGGACCTCCCTCTGGGCACAGCCTGTGTGAGGGCTGGGAGACTGAAGGCAAAACGGTGCAGAATCCTGGGCCTGCTTCCTCGGGAGCTGGAGGTGATTCCAGGAAGGAAGCCTGCTGAGCTCCTGTCCTTGCTCAGTTTGGTGCTAAGCCTACCCTAAACGCCTGGTTCACAGTGTACGAGGCCCTGGGCTTGGCCCATGGTCCCCTTCCAAAGGCAGCTGTAGAGGATGCCTGTGGCTGCAGGCTGAGCTGGGGGGAGGCAGCTCCAGGACATGGCCCCAGCAAACACCTTCTTACGGAGGGGGCCTGGGCTGCTGGGGATGCTCTGTGGTGCTGCTGGCAGCACAGCCTCTGCAGTGCCTCAGCAGGGAGGTGACAACCCCCCTCTGCCTTTGACTCAAAGTTCAACTGGATCCATTGCTGGGGTCCAGAAACAAAGCAAAGCCACCCCAAGTGCCAGCAGGGCTCAGTGGGCTGGAGGGGAGTGATGGACGCAGCTCCCAGCTGACTCTCATGGCTCTGGGTGGGCACCAGGGAGACAAATCCTGCCTACAGCTGCTGGACCTGCAGCCTCGACCTCCTTCCCTGCCCCTCCAAGTCACCACTGCCCCTCCAAATCCAACCACCCTACGCTGCAGCCCAGCTGCTGGGACACCGGCCAGCTCTTGCCCTCTCCCCTCCCGCCGTGGGACAACAGCAGCTGAAACCTTCCCCACTCTCTTCCTGCAGGCCTGAGAGTCCCTCCCGTGGCCTGAGAGCCTCCAAATGCACCAACCACAGTCAACCCAAGAGTTAAATCATCACATTTACCAGCACTGTTGAGTTATTGCAGGCCTGCTCCCTCCCTCCCCCGCTCCTTAGCGATAATAATATACAGAACTGAAATGCACATCCATATGAAACCCCTGCAGGCTGCTCTGTCATAAAGGAGAAACCATTTACAAGCTCCTTTGTGTGGTCTGCAAGGAAATCCATCCTTCAAACACCTTCAGAGAACAAGAGCTTGGACAAGTGCACAGAGGAGAAGAGAAGGAAAGGAAGGGGAAGAGTTAAGAGAGGCCCCAAACGAAGCAAAGGAACCTGCGTGGGATGAGGAGGGGGAAAGCACACTTGGGGATCAGGAGAGACCTCCAAAGGGGATCCGTTGGACGCTTTGCTCTCTTCTCTCCAGAGGTGGGGAAGGGTTTTGCTTCTGGCTGTGGGTTTGCTTTGCCTTTGCTTTCACTCTGCTTCCTCTCTTGCTTTGTTGCAAAGCAGTTTCGCCTTTCCCGTTCGGTGCGCGACAAAGGAACCGAGGAGGAGTTGAGATCCTCTCAGGTCACATGCAAGAATGTGGCTCCTCAGCTTGTTCACCAGGTTGCTGAGATGATGATGAGGAGGAGGAGGAAGAGGATGCTTTCAACTCTGGTTTTGTCAAGCAATCCAGGCATTGGTTGCCTCGTTCTCCTGCAGAGGGTCGGCTTCGTGTCTTGGCGGTGTTTGTTTGCTATTCGTTTCCAGCAGATAGCAGCAGTGCAAGGATGCATTTTTTTTTCTCCTGGTTTTTTTTTATATATATATATATATATAAATGTATGTATGTATATATATATATAATGTATTTGCTATTCCTTTCATTTAAAAAAAAAAACCAAACCAAACCCCAAACCCAAAACCACAAACCAAACAATTTGTGTCTCTCTCTCTCTCTCTCCGTGAACGTCGCGGCCGCAACGGCAAGCGTCTCGCTGACAAAGCCAGCAGGAAGGTTCCTTTCTCCACTGCTCTCCAGGTTGCAATCCAGATGTCAACTTCCCACAAACGTGGTGGTCAAGATTCCTAGGCAAGGCAGGTGGAAAAGAGCAGACGTGGGGTTAAGAATCGTGGAATGGTTTCGGTCGGATGGGAGCTCAAAGCTCAGCTGGTTCCAGATCGCCTGCCATAGGCAGGGACACCTCCTGCTAGAACAGGCTGCTCAAGGACTCATCCAGCCTGGTCCTGAACACATCCAGGGAGGTTGTGGAGCACAGAAGCACCCAATGTGATCTTTGATCACATTGGGTGCTTCTGTGCTCCACAACCTCCCTGGGCAACCTGTGCCAGGGTCTCACCACCCTCAACCTGTGCCAGTGTCTCCTCAACCTCGCTATCTATAATCCACAACCTCCCTGGGCAACTTGTGCCAGGGTCTCACCACCCTCAACCTGTGCCAGTGTCTCACCACCCTCCCTGTCTATGATCCACAACCTCCCTGGGCAACCTGTGCCAGTGTCTCCTCATCCTCCCTGTCTATGCTCCACAACCTTCCTGGGCAACCTGTGCCAGTGTCTCACCACCCTCAACCTGTGCCAGTGTCTCCTCATCCTCCCTGTCTGTGCTCCACAACCTCCCTGGGCAACCTGTGCCAGTGTCTCCTCATCCTCCCTGTCTATGCTCCACAACCTCCCTGGGCAACCTGTGCCAGTGTCTCACCACCCTCAACCTGTGCCAGTGTCTCCTCATCCTCCCTGTCTATGCTCCACAACCTCCCTGGGCAACCTGTGCCAGTGTCTCACCACCCTCAACCTGTGCCAGTGTCTCCTCATCCTCCCTGTCTATGCTCCACAACCTCCCTGGGCAACCTGTGCCAGTGTCTCCTCATCCTCTCTGTCTATGCTCCACAACCTCCCTGGGCAACCTGTGCCAGTGTGTCCTCATCCTCCCTGTCTATGCTCCACAACCTCCCTGGGCAACCTGTGCCAGTGTCTCCTCATCCTCCCTGTCTATGATCCACAACCTCCCTGGGCAACCTGTGCCAGTGTCTCACCACCCTCAACCTGTGCCAGTGTCTCCTCATCCTCGCTATCTATAATCCACAACCTCCCTGGGCAACCTGTGCCAGGGTCTCACCACCCTCAACCTGTGCCAGTGTCTCCTCACCCTCAACCTGTGCCAGGGTCTCACCACCCTCAACCTGTGCCAGTGTCTCCTCATCCTCCCTGTCTATGCTCCACAACCTCCCTGGGCAACCTGTGCCAGTGTCTCCTCATCCTCCCTGTCTATGATCCACAACCTCCCTGGGCAACCTGTGCCAGTGTCTCCTCATCCTCCCTATCTATGCTCCACAACCTCCCTGGGCAACCTGTGCCAGTGTCTCCTCACCCTCAACCTGTGCCAGTGTCTCCTCATCCTCTCTGTCTATGCTCCACAACCTCCCTGGGCAACCTGTGCCAGTGTCTCCTCATCCTCTCTGTCTATGATCCACAACCTCCCTGGGCAACCTGTGCCAGTGTCTCCTCATCCTCCCTATCTATAATCCACAACCTCCCTGGGCAACCTGTGCCAGTGTCTCACCTCCCTGGGCAACCTGTGCCAGTGTCTCCTCATCCTCCCTGTCTATGCTCCACAACCTCCCTGGGCAACCTGTGCCAGTGTCTCCTCATCCTCTCTGTCTATGATCCACAACCTCCCTGGGCAACCTGTGCCAGTGTCTCCTCATCCTCCCTGTCTATGATCCACAACCCTCCTGGGCAACCTGTGCCAGTGTCTCCTCATCCTCCCTGTCTATGATCCACAACCTCCCCGGGCAACCTGTGCCAGTGTCTCCTCATCCTCCCTGTCTATGATCCACAACCTCCCTGGGCAACCTGTGCCAGTGTCTCCTCATCCTCCCTGTCTATGATCCACAACCTCCCTGGGCAACCTGTGCCAGTGTCTCACCACCCTCAACCTGTGCCAGTGTCTCCTCATCTTCCCTGTCTATGATCCACAACCTCCCTGGGCAACCTGTGCCAGTGTCTCACCACCCTCACTCTGAAGAACTTCTTCCTAACATCCAGTTTACATCTCCCCTCTTCCCATAAAGACTTCCCTGGACAGGGAATTTGGAACCACTCAGGACCTCTGCTAATTAGCAGAACTCTTAATCAATCCCAGCCCTGAATGTTTTTAAGGCCAGGCTGGATGTGGCTCTGAGCAACCTGCTTCAGTGTGAGGTGTCCCTGCCCGTGGCAGGGGGCTTGGAGCTGGATGATCTCTGAGGTCCCTTCCAGCCCTGCCAGTTCTGTGACTCCCTGATAATTCCCCAGGCTGGTGCAGGGTCATGGAGGGGATGGAGCAAAGCTGGAAGTGGGAAGGTGCAGATTGGATGTTAGGAAGAAGTTCCTCAGCATGAGGGTGCTGAGAGCCTGGCACAGGTTGCCCAGGGAGGTGGTGGAAGCCTCATCCCTGGAGGTGTTTAAGGCCAGGCTGGATGTGGCTGTGGGCAACCTGATGTAGTGTGAGGTGTCCCTGCCCATGGCAGGGGTTGGGGCTGGATGCTGCTTGGGGTCCCCCCCAGCCCTGCCAGTTCTCCTTTACTTGAAGGCCCTGAATTAAAAGTGGGAGGCTCCCTAAGCAATGCAAGCAGGGTCTGGGCTTGCTTCTTTGTACTGTGGCAGAGAAGCTAAGCTCAGGCAGGTGCCAGAGCCTCTCCTGCCCTTCCAGGCTGCCCTGGAGCTGGCTGCTTTACAAGCTTACAGCCTGCCAGTGGCAGTCTGCTCGTGCCATGGTAGGCCTGATGGGCCAAAAGTGCCCTTACCCCTCCCTGGCTTGCCCAGGCAGGCTGCTCTGCTCTGCCCTTCTGCTGTGGGGAGAGGCAAGGAATGGGCACCTGAGTGGCGCCAGAGGAATGGGCACCTGAGTGGGAGCAGAGGAATGGGCACCTGAGTGGGAGCAGAGGAATGGGCATCTGAGTGGGAGCAGAGGAATGGGCACCTGAGTGGGAGCAGAGGAACTGGCACCTGAGTGGGAGCAGAGGAATGGGCACCTGAGTGGGAGCAGAGGAACTGGCACCTGAGTGGGAGCAGAGGAATGGGCACCTGAGTGGGAGCAGAGGAATGGGCACCTGAGCGGGAGCAGAGGAATGGGCACCTGAGTGGGAGCAGAGGAACTGGCACCTGAGTGGGGCCAGAGGAATGGGCACCTGAGTGGGAGCAGAGGAATGGGCACCTGAGTGGGGCCAGAGGAATGGGCACCTGAGCGGCGCCAGAGGAATGGGCACCTGAGCGGGGCCAGAGGAATGGGCACCTGAGTGGGAGCAGAGGAATGGGCACCTGAGTGGGGCCAGAGGAATGGGCACCTGAGTGGGAGCAGAGGAATGGGCACCTGAGTGGGGCCAGAGGAATGGGCACCTGAGTGGGGCCAGAGGAATGGGCACCTGAGTGGGAGCAGAGGAATGGGCACCTGAGTGGCGCCAGAGGAATGGGCACCTGAGCGGGGCCAGAGGAATGGGCACCTGAGTGGGAGCAGAGGAATGGGCACCTGAGTGGGAGCAGAGGAATGGGCACCTGAGTGGCGCCAGAGGAATGGGCACCTGAGTGGGAGCAGAGGAATGGGCACCTGAGTGGCGCCAGAGGAATGGGCACCTGAGTGGGAGCAGAGGAATGGGCACCTGAGTGGGAGCAGAGGAATGGGCACCTGAGTGGGGCCAGAGGAATGGGCACCTGAGTGGGAGCAGAGGAATGGGCACCTGAGCGGGGCCAGAGGAATGGGCACCTGAGCGGGGCCAGAGGAACGGGCACCTGAGTGGGAGCAGAGGAACTGGCACCTGAGTGGGAGCAGAGGAACTGGCACCTGAGTGGGAGCAGAGGAATGGGCACCTGAGTGGGAGCAGAGGAATAGGCACCTGAGTGGGGCCAGAGGAATGGGCACCTGAGTGGGAGCAGAGGAATGGGCACCTGAGTGGGAGCAGAGGAATGGGCACCTGAGTGGGGCCAGAGGAATGGGCACCTGAGTGGGAGCAGAGGAATGGGCACCTGAGTGGGAGCAGAGGAATGGGCACCTGAGTGGGAGCAGAGGAATAGGCACCTGAGTGGGAGCAGAGGAATGGGCACCTGAGTGGGGCCAGAGGAATGGGCACCTGAGTGGGAGCAGAGGAATGGGCACCTGAGTGGGAGCAGAGGAATGGGCACCTGAGTGGGAGCAGAGGAATGGGCACCTGAGTGGGAGCAGAGGAACTGCTTTCTGCAGAGGCTGTGGGGAGGAGCAAGAACACTCTGGCTTGTCTGGACGTGTCCTCCTGCTCCCCCTCCTTCTGTGCCGGGGGAAGCAGCCACAGGAAGGGAAAACCAAGCCCTGGCTTCGCCCACTCTGGCCAAGCTTGGCACAGTGCCATTCTGACTGGCTGATCACAGATCCACGTGCAAAGCCCAGCAGCCTCGGGCTGTGTGGATAAAAAGGGGTGAGCAGGCAGCACAGTGCTGCTGCTGCCTCACTGCATCCTGAATTTTGCCTGCAGACTCCTCTGCTGTGCTAGTTTGAAGCTGGCTGGAAGGGTTTGGTGAGAAGGATTAGGTGCTAGGCTGTGGAGAGGACCCAGAGCTGATGGCTGCTGCACTCAGAGGCTTGCTGCTGAGATGCAGAAGAACAAGAACACAAACACAGATGACAGAGCTGCTCTCTGGCTCTGGCTGCCTCCCTTCTCTCCCCTACCTGCTGTCTGTGTAACCAATCCTTCTGCTTCCAAACCCCCCTGGCTGATCCTCCAAACTCACCTCGAACGTAAGGCAAAGCCTGGGAAAAGGCAGAGGGGTGGAAGGGGGGTGGAAGGGTGGCTGGGAGCCCCTCCTGGGGGCTCTGGTTTCTGGGAGGGCTGCTGTGTTTCTCTCTTGCCTTTACCTTGTCTGTAGCTGTAGATATTGTCACTATCTGCTTGTATCCTGTGCTAAGCTGTGGATAGAAACCTCCATTCTAATGCCCAGCTTGGCTGAGTCTAGTCTGGGTGATCCCATAAGAGTGGAGGGGCAGGGAACACCCAAACCATCACACCCTGCCTGGAAAGCTCTAAATGCCTGCAGGCAATTGGCCTGCACAGCCAGCCTGACACTGTGCCAGGACTGCCCCTGGCATTACATCCTGCCTGCCCCTCTGCAAGGCTTCTGCTGAACTGGGAACCAAGAGGAACCAGGTCAGAGACTACGCAATAGACTCCCAGCTTGCTGAGAAGAGAGCCTGGGGAGCTCACACAGCAACCCCTCCACCTGCCTCGGGTACTGTCTGACATTGTTTGGTGAGTAAAGAATTAAAAGCCTCTTCCACTTCACTCCTTGGCTTCTGCCATAAGCAGAAAGGAGCTTCCTGTGGCCTCTAGTGAATAATTGTGCTGTAATTAACCACAAGAACACTGCTCAGGCCACACCTGGAGTGCTGTGTCCAGTTCTGGGTCCCTCAATTCAAGAGAGATGTTGAGGTGCTGGAGGGTGTCCAGAGAAGGGCATCAAGGCTGGGGAGGGGCCTGGAGCACAGCCCTGTGAGGAGAGGCTGAGGGAGCTGGGGGGGTGCAGCCTGCAGCAGAGGAGGCTCAGGGCAGAGCTCATTGCTGCCTGCAGCTGCCTGCAGGGAGGCTGTAGCTAGGTGGGGTTGGGCTCTGCTGCCAGGCAGACAGCACCAGAAGAAGGGGACACAGCCTCAAGCTGTGCCAGGGCAGGTTCAGGCTGGATGTGAGGAGGAAATTCCTGGCAGAGAGAGTGATTGGCACTGGAATGGGCTGCCCAGGGAGGTGGTGGAGTGGCTGTGGCTGGAGGTGTTGCAGCCAAGCCTGGCTGGGGCACTTAGTGCCATGGTCTGGTTGGTTGGGCAGGGCTGGGTGCTAGGTTGGGCTGGCTGAGCCTGGAGCTCTCTTCCAGCCTGGTTGATTCTGTGATAAGAATCTTCTCTTCCAGTACCATGTTTGTGTTTGCCACTTGAAGAATTAAGTGCTCCAATTCCACCTGTTCCCTGCATGTATAAACTCCCAAACCATTGTGGTTCTGAACCTTGGGAATAGCTTTTGTGGCCACATTTAATGTCAGTAAACACTTCCCAGAGCTAGTCACAATCCTCACCTGGGTATCAAATGCACATTATTGATTTGGCACAACTATCAAAGGCAGAAGGTAGAGAATCTGACAGCACAAAGACCCAGTCACACTTGCCAGGAGGCCTCTGCTCATGCCCCTGCAGCCTGGCTGCGTTTCCCAGCAGTGAAGCCTCCCTCCTCCTTTCCACCATGCTCCTCTGCCCCTCAGCTGCTCTGACAGCAGCCAAGAGCTGCAGCAGTCCAGCCTGGACAGAGCAGGGGCTTAGGAGTGGGGCAGGACTCCTCCGGACAGCTGTGCCCTCCAGAAAATCACCCTGGGGCTGTGACATGTGCAGGGTCTCTGTGTGTACAGGACAATCTGGGCACCTGAGCAGGACCAGGGCAAGGGGCACCTGAGTGGCACCAGAGGAAGGGGGCACCAGAGGAAGGGGGCACCTGAGCAGCACCAGAGGAAGGGAGCACCAGAGGAAAGGGCACCTGAGCAGGACCAGAGGAAGGGGGCACCTGAGTGGGACCAGAGGAAAGGGTACCTGAGCGGGACCAGAGGAAAGGGCACCAGAGGAAGTGGCACCTGAGTGGGACACCAGAGGAAGGGGGCACCTGAGGAAGGCGCACCTGAGCGGGACCAGAGGAAGAGGCGCCAGAGGAAGGGGCACCTGAGTGGGACCAGAGGAAGGGGCACCTGAGTGGGACCAGAGGAAGGGGGCACCTGAGTGGGACCAGAGGAAGGGGGCACCAGAGCGGGACTGGAGGAAGGGGCACCAGAGGAAGGGGGCACCTGAGCAGCACCAGAGGAAGGGGCACCAGAGGAAGGGGTCAGCTGAGCGGGACCAGAGGAAGAGGCACCAGAGGAAGGGGGCACCTGAGCAGCACCAGAGGAAGGGGCACCAGAGGAAGGGGGCACCTGAGCAGCACCAGAGGAAGGGGCACCAGAGGAAGGGGGCACCTGAGCAGCACCAGAGGAAGGGGGCAGCTGAGCGGGACCAGAGGAAGAGGCACCAGAGGAAGGGGGCACTTGAGCGGGACCAGGGGAAGAGGGCACCTGAGGAAGGGGGCACTTGAACGGGACCAGGGGAAGAGGGCACCTGAGCAGGACCAGAGGAAGGGGGCACCTGAGGAAGGGGGCACCTGAGTGGGGCCAGAGGAACTGCTTTCTGCGCAGGCTGTGGTCTGCTGTTTTGGACTGGCTCGGCAGAACCTGCAGCTGAGTGTTTCTGCCAACCCACAACACTGGCATCACTTCTTGCCCTCCCAGACCCAGGGGCACAAGCAGCTCCTTTCTTCTTCGCATGCCAATGCCTCTGCCCCCTCTGCTGGGCAGCACAGCAAGGTGACAGCTGCAGTATGGCTTCCAAACCACAACCATGCACCCATGCCTGGAGCCACCCTCACACTGCAACTGCTGGCCAGGAGCTGCCACTCTCAGTGCCAAGCAGCCAAGCCCAGCAGCACCTGCAGCTGGTAGGGGTGAGAGCCACTGGCCCAGCTGCACCCACACCTCAGACAGCAGGCAGAGGTCACCTACCTGAGGTTTCTTGTCCCTTTCCTCTGGAGAAGGCTCTGTTTCTCTGTACACCACAGCTTTGGTTACCAGCATGTCAGGATGCTGCAGCTTTGCTTCCTTGATTGCTAAAGCCAGTGCCTAGAAACCAGAGGGATGGAAGCATTCAGTGTCCCTCCCCTGCAAGCTGCTGTGCTGCTCTCAGCCAGCCAGGGCCAGCAGGCAGAGAGCAGCTGTAGGTGAGGGGGACTCCATGGAATCAGCTGGAAAAGCCCTTCAGGATCATCCACTCCAACCACTGACCTAACACCACCATGGCCACTAAACCATGTGCCCAAGTGCCATGGCCACACAGTTCTGGAACACCTCCAGGGTTGGGGACTCCACCACCTCCCTTTACTGTGAGAGTGGTCAGGGATTGGCACAGGCTGCCCAGGCAGGTGGTGGAGTCCCCAGCCCTGGAGGTGTTCAGGAAACCTGTGGCCATGGCACTTGGGGACAGGGGTTGCTGGTTGCACTGGATGACCTCAGAGGGCTTTGCCAGCTCTGAGGTCCTGTGAGGGACCAGAGCTGAGTGCTCACAGCTGGGTGCTGATTTCTCCTCCAAAGGGAGAATTCCCTTCCAGGAGCCATGCCAGCTTAGCTTCCACATCAACCTCCAGAGCTGGGGACTCCACCACCTCCCTTTGCTGCCAGAGTGACCAGGCATTGGCACAGGCTGCCCAGGGAGATGGTGGAGTCCCCAGCCCTGGAGGTGTTCCAAAACTGAGTAGATGTGGCACTCTGAGACATGATCTAGCAGTCACAGAGGTGCTGGTTACAAAGTTGGTCCTCATCATCTTGGAGGTCTCTGACAACCTTAGTGAGTCTGTGGTGCCTGCTGCAGGGAGTGCTGGTGGCAGCTGGGCTGGGGCTTCACCTGTGTGCCACTGCAGCCCATGGGGACCTGCTTCTGCTGGCAGCTTTGGGGCCTCAAGGGTCAGGGTTTGGAAGAGAAGGATTTGGCAGAGGGAGGGTGAGGAGACACTGGCACAGGTTGAGGGTGGTGAGACACTGGCACAGGTTGAGGGTGGTGAGACCCTGGCACAGGTTGCCCAGGGAGGTTGTGGAGCACAGAAGCACCCAATGTGATCAAAGATCACATTGGGTGCTTCTGTGCTCCACAGCCTCCCTGGAGGTGTTCAGCACCAGGCTGGATGAGGCCTTGAGCAACCTGTTCTAGTGGGAAGTGTCCCTGCCCATAGCAGGGGGTTGGAACTGGCTGAGCTTTGAGCTCCTTTCCAACACCAACCATTCCATGAGGCAGAACCAGCTGCATATGGGTCAGCAGCAGGGTGGGGGCAGGCAGAGCTGGGCAAAGCAGAGCATCCTGCTCCTACCTGGTCCTGGTCCACATCTTCATCCCCTGTGATGATGATGCGCTTCTCTATCCGGGTCTCGGAGAAGCCTCCTTTCACAGTCTGCAGGAGGAGAGCAGCCTTTAACTGCAGCAGTACAGGCTGGGAGGTGATCTGCTGGAGAGCAGCCCCACAGAGAGGGACCTGGCAGTGCTGGTGGATAACATCCGTGGCACAGCAACGTGCCCTGGTGGCCAAGAAGGCCAATGGGATCCTGGGGTGTGTTAGGAAGAGCATCCAGCAGAGCAAGGGAGGTTCTCCTGCCTCTCTCACTGCTCTGCCTTCTTCCCCATGCTGCACAGAGGCATTTGAGATCCTACTGAAGTTGGCATCCCTGACAGGGTGGCTGGAATTGCTCTGTGCTGCCCTGTGATGCCTCCCCAGGCTCTGGGCATCTGTTGCTGGGGGGCATTGAGCAGAGTGTGTCCAGCAGATCAAGGGAAGTTCTCCTCCCCCTCTACTCTGCCCTGGTGAGACCTCATCTTGAGCACTGCCTTCAGTTTTGGGCTCCTCAGTTGCAGAGGGACAGGGATCTGCTGGAGAGAGCCCAAGGGAGGGCTGTGAGGATGATGAGGGGTCTGGAGCACTGCCTGGTGAGGAGAGGCTGAGGGGCCTGGGACTGCTTAGTCTGGAGAAGAGCAGACTGAGAGGGGATTTAAGCAATGTCTATAACCCTCTGAGGGCTGGGGGTCAGGAGGGGGGTGCAGGCTCTGCTCACTGCTCCCTGGGATAGGGCAAGCAGCAATGAATGGAAGCTGCAGCACAGGAGGTTCCAGCTCAACACAAGGGGCAGCTTCTTGCCTGGAAGGGTCCCAGAGCCCTGGCACAGGCTGCCCAGAGAGGCTGTGGAGTCTCCTTCTGTGGAGCCTTTCCAGGCCTGTCTGGATGTGTTCCTGTGTGCCCTGAGCTGGATTGTGTGGTCCTGCTCTGGCAGGGGGTGGTTGGACTCAGTGGTCTCTTTGGGTCCTTTCCAACTCCTGACATCCTGGGATCTGTGATCCTGTGATCATCCAGAGCTGCCCCCCAGCTGGCCCCTGCAGGGTGCAGCTTTGCCCATGGCAGCAGGGATGGTGCCCCAGCAACGTGGGGGATCTCCCACTGCCTCTAACTGGGTGCATGGACAGAACTGGCAAGACAGAGCTGGCCACAGGTGGGAGTGAAAGGAAAAGGGTCGAGTGGCAGTACCCAGCACCCTCCTTCCTGCTCTGGTCCCACATGGAGCTTCTGCCTCCATTTATGGGCACTTAACTTGGGAGTTAAATGGGTGAGGTCGCTGACATGAGGCTGACAGCTCCAGCACTGGTGCTGTGGGCATCCTGGGACAGGAGGACCCAGGCTCTGGGTACATCTGGGATGAAGATCCCAGCTGCACAGGCATGCCCATGCTGATGCCAGCCTAATCTGGAGTCCCTGCTACCAGGTGGCTGTAGGAGGTCACTGCGCACTGCTCCTCCTTCTTGCCCCAGTGCCTCCCTGCCCTCCCAATCTGCTGAGCAGAGCTGGGCACAGCATGTGTTCACCAGCCCTGTGGGTGGCACACAGGTGCCAACACCCAGCTGCCCTTGCCTGCAGTACCCCATGGCCATGTCTGGCTGGACCAGGCCCAGGCTGGCCAAAGGATGCTTTGCCAGCTTGCAAGCAGGCCAGGGGCATTTCCTGCTCTGCCAAGCACAACAGAAATGCACCCACCCTGGCACCAGAGTGCCCCCTGGCTGCCCCTCCGGAGCTGCTCTCACCTTGGTAACATGGGTAGTGGTGGAAGTGGAGAGGGTTTCAGCGGTGGCACTGAAGATGCTGGTGAGCATTTCCTTCCCGGCAGAGCCGCCGGTGACCTGCAGGGCACAGAGCAGCGGCATCAGCAGGGCACAGTCCCCAGCTGGCTGCCACACGGCTGGCACCTCCCCCCCGGGCGCAGCTGCTCCGGCAAGCAGAGGAGGGCAGAGGCGGCCAGGGGCAGGCAGAGCCCTGCAGTGCTTCCAGCTGCACCCAGGAGGCTGCGGTGTGCACAGCCGCGGCGAGCCCCGAGCTGCAGGCAAGGCTCTGCGGCAGGGAGGGCACTCCAGGGCTGGGTTTCACTCTCCCCCCTCCCTCCCCAGGGCCTCTCAGTGCGGAGCTCTCAGGCCACCCCCAGCTTCGTCTGTGCCACTGTGCATGGCAGCAGGCAGGGAGGCTGCATTCTGCTGCCCGGTGCTGAGCCCAGGGCACAGCCTGCGTCTGCCCCAGCTGCACCCCAGCCAAAGCAGGCAAGGCCTGGTGCTGGGCAGGGCTGGCAGGGGCTGGCACCTCCACTGGCAGGCAGCACACTGCATGCAGCCCTGCGTGGCTGGGCAGGAGGCCCAGGGCTAGAGACAGCTCAGGTCACTATGGGAGCTCATCAGGGACTGGGCCTTGGCTTTTGGCAGATGCTGGAGGTGCAGGGCACAGGAGCAAGGCCACGGCCAGGGCCCCTCTGCCACCTACAGGAGAGCCCAGCCCAGAGCCACTGAGGGCACCGGAGCAGCTCTGGTGTGAGCAGAGGCTGAGAGAGCTGGGGGTGGTTAGCCTGGAGAAGAGGAGGCTGAGGGGGACCTCATCAGTGCTTACAGACCTCTAAGGGGTGGGGGCAGGGGGCTGGGGCCAGGCTGTGCTCAGTGGTGCCCAGTGGCAGGGCAGGAGGCAATGGGCACAGACTTGGACGCAGGAAGTTCCATCTGAAGCTGAGGAGGAACTTCTTAGGTGTGAGGGTGGCAGAGCCCTGGAGCAGGCTGCCCAGAGAGGCTGTGGAGTCTGCCCTGGACACTTCCCAGCCCCAGCTGGCTGTGTCCCTGTGTGCCCTGCCCTGGGTGGTGCTGCTCTGGCAGGGGCTTGGGCTGGATGATCTCTGGAGGTCCCTTCCAACCCCTCCCACCCTGTGGTTCTGTGATCTCACTCCCCAACTTTCCGAGCATCTTTCTGCTCTTCTCAGTGCCAACCAACCAGCCAAGGGTGCCAGTGCTGGGGACGTGGGAAGGGGCCCTGTGGGCCAAGCCCCAGCCCCCCCAGCCCCACAGAGCTGTGTCACTTCCACTTGGCCAGCACTGGCCCAGCTCACCGGTGAGAGGGAGCGCAGGTCTGTTGTGGCAGGGGCACCTTTCCCAGCCTTGGTACTGTGATCCTGAAAGCAGAGCAGATGGGCACATTGGCTGGCATGCAGTGTGGGGGCAAACAAGGCAGCTCAGCCTCCACAGGCATCCCTCGTGGGGTAGGGTGTCCCTCCCCAGCACAGCTGGCCCCAGTTGCCCTCGCCGAAGCAGAGGGACTGCAGGGGGCAGCGGCTCCCCCACCTCTTGAGGCCAGCCCTGCTTACTGAGGTTGGCAGTGCCATCTCTGCGGTGCCAGGGGCTGTGGCTGTGGCGTTCCTGCTGCCTGGAGTGCCTGCTTCCACCTGCCAGAGCAAAGAGAACCCGGTGAGCCAGAGAGGGGGTGACACAGTGATGGTGCATCCATCCTTGCTGCCAGAGGAAGCTGAGGGTCATGAAACCATGGGCACAGCTGGTGCAGCAGGTACGGTGGCTGCTGCTCTCTGGAGATGTCCTCCATGTGCCAGCACTGCCCAGTGGCATGGCAGATGGGGCCAGGGATGCACACAGAGTACCTCTGGGGGGAATCTGGTTTGATGTATTAGAGACTGGCTGTGAGAGTGCCCCTGACCACCCCACTCAGCCACCTGCCCTCCGGGGTGCCACTTGGGCACAGGGTTTGCTGGAGTGAGGCTCAGAGAGCCACCGTGGGGGTCACGGCAGGGCAGTGCCCCATGTCACCTGGGCTTCGTCGGCGGCGCTGCCGCGGGTGGGCTCCGAGCTGTCTGCCGCTGCCTTCTTCCCGCCCGGCGCCAGCTCCGCGCCCACAGCATCCGTCCTGGGCGCTGACGGCTGCAGCGGAGACAAAGCAAGTCAGGCCCCGAGGCACAGCAGCGACGGCTCTGAGCGCTCCTCCTCTGCCAGCCCCCACGAGCAGAGCATCTCTGCCCCACTCCTCTGCCAGTGCCACACATCTGCCACCTCCTGCAAGCATCACGTCGAGCCTAACCGGGGCAAGGGGGCAGAGGCCAGGCTGCTGCCCTGTGGGCAGTGCTCTGAGTGCCACACCTGATGCTCTGGCCCTGAGATTTTCGGGATAGATCTATAGACACCATGGTTAGGTCAAACTGGTCCTCAACAGGTGGGTGAGACCCACCACATCCATTCCATTGGTGCCCCACAGCAGCTTTATGAGCTGTGCCAGCTGCTAGCTGCCGTGGTGGGCACCCTGAGTGTCAGAACCTTGAAGGAGTGCAGGCAGGCTCCCAGCACTCTCCTGCTACAGGAACCTGGAGCTGCCAAGGCTCCTGCAGAGGCGATGCTCAGCCAGGGCTCAGCATCACTGAGCCAACAGCCTCCCCTGCCCAGCACTGCCCATGGGGCACTGTGGAGCTGATCAGCCATGCCCACAGCCTTGCTGTGACCTCGGTGCCCACAGCATCCAGTACTCTGCCCGAAGGCTTCCAGACTGGCTCAAAGAAAGATCCCTCTCATCCTGCAGCTGTCTCCTGGTTCCAGGTCTGAACTCAACCCAGCAGCTCCAGGAAGCGTTGGCGACTTACCTGCCAAGGCTGGAGGGCTGCCCCAGCACTGCAGAGGCAAGGGAGGGTTTTGTCCAAGCCAGGGAGGCTCTCCCACCCCCTTCCTGTGCCACACACTCAGCTACCCCCAGGCAGGCTGCATGCACTCCTCTTAGCCCTGTCACAACTGCTCCTAGCACAGGAGGGACCTCTGCCAGCTCTGGAACGGCTCCCACCAGCTGCTCTGGAACCCCTCCCAGGCACAGGTACCACCAGAGAGGTTAACTGGCAGCACCTCTCTCCTCGCTACACGCAGTGGTGGCTAACTTCATGCAAAACACAAGGACAGAGCCCGGTGGTTAGTGAGAGGTGCCCTGCCCAGCCGCTGGCACATGCTGCGGCGGTGCGAGGGGCAGGGCAGGCGGCCAGAGGCAGGGGTTAGGAGAGGATGAGGACTCCTCCCGGTTAGCAGATGCACGAAACACACGACAGAGCCATGCAACACAGATGACAGCGTGCACCAGGGGGAAGAGCTGTGCCAGCCAGGCCCCTGGCATGCCTGGAAGCTAGCATGCTCCTCCAGACCAGCGTGGGACCGCACACGGGCACGGCAGCACCGGGACGGGGCACAGGGAGGCGCGGCGGCACTGAGACCGTCTCGGTGGAATGGCATCCCTGTGTACCTCTGGCCGGGAGACGTCGGGGCTGGGCTGGGAGACCTTCTCCCTGCCTTTGACATCCTCCTCCAGCTCAGGCACTGCTTTGTCAGTGTGCTCGAAGGGAAGCAGGCCCTCGTCCTCCGTTTCGCTCTTGTCCTTGTCCAGCTCGGGCAAGCTGCGGGAGATGTCCTCAAAGGCTGTGCCGTGGAAGTCTCCGATCACCGTGAAGTCCACCTCTGCCTCCAGGCTGGAGGTGGAGCTGACCGTGATGCTGGAGCACTTGCGCTCGATGGCCAGGTGGTTGTCCTTCAGAAAGACCGAGTCCTTCTCCTGCTCCTGCTCCTCGTCGCCGGTGTCGCTCTCGGCAGCCCTGTGCCGAGGGGGCTTAGCTCTCTCCTCGGCGCCCTCCCTCAAGCCTGCTCTCTGAATGAGACACAATGGCGGAGAGAGACGGAGACAGTGAGCCCCGCGCTGGGCACTGCCGGCGGGGAGCGGGGAGGAGGCTGCAGCAAACAGCACAGAGTGGAGTCAAACACAACTCAAGCACGGAGACCCAAACCTTTCCGACAGCAGCGGCTTTGCGGGGGGGTGGGTGCAGAGGGGTCACTCGGTCGGGTTTTACCCAAAGCCTGCCGGCAAGGAACCGTCTCAGAGAAAGGGTTGGTCACACAGAAAAGCTGGGCCAGCTCGGGGGCACCTCAGAGTGCCCGGGGGGAGGGGAGCAGACGTGTGCCAGACAAGAGGCCCGCTGGGAGACATTCGGGAAGAGCTCGGACGCCGGGGCCACCGTACGGCAGTAAGGTTGGGCACCCAAAACAACCCAAACAGAGGCAGAGAGACAGAGAGGAGACTGAAAGAAAAGAAGGAGAAGCAAAGGAGTGTGCCAACTGCACTGAGCGCTCGCCTGGGCCCCGCAGAGCAGCGCCCCAGGGGGAGCAGGACCAGCCCCTGGGGGCTGTCCACCAGCCATGCACACCAAGGCAGCTGCCTGCGCCAGGGGATCTGCCCCACTGACCCAACGCTGCCCGTCCAGAGGCCTTCGAGTCGACCTGGCTGAGTGTTTGGGCAGTGTAAATGGCAGCATGGGCACAGCCGGGCCGTGGCCTCCCTCCCTTAGACCTCCTCCATACACTGACATACCTCTCAACTCCACCACCAGAGGGGACTTTTCCCACTGCCACCCTTTGCCATGAAGCTGTGGGAAATCCAGACCCATTGCTGGGGTTCCTACCAGGGTCTAGGGCTAGGCAGCTCCGCCTTAGGGACAGCTCCGAGCCCACTGGTGCCAAAGGAGCCCACCAGTGCCAAAGGAACCCCACTGGTGCCAAAGGAACCCACCTCCAGGGCTCTGGCCCAAGCGCTTGCAGCCAGAGCCACCCCCGCAATGGGCCAGGCTGTGCCAACACAACCTTCCCTTGGCACTGCTGGGAGGTTGAGAGGTATGAGAAAGAGAGCATCAAACAAAGTGGAGCGGAACAGGCTCTGGGGGGTGTGTGTGTGTAAACAAACACAGACAGCTCAGCTCTGCAGCGGGGAGGGGAGCTGGAAGCACGCAGCCCTCAGCTGCCCAAGGTGAGCTTTCAGCCTACAGTAAGCAGCAGTCAGCAAGACAGCACTGAGACCTGGGAGACCACTGGGGCAGCAGTCTTTGAGTGCTCTTCTCTCGGGCTGGGTTTTACTGGCGGGTCAGATAAAGCCTTCTCTTCCCCACATGGTTCCTGAGATTTGCTCTGGATTAGAGAAAAGGGTTAGTGGTAAGGCAACGAACTCCAGAGGAGCTGCTCTAGCGCTGCCAAGAGCCAAGGAAGCTTCTCCATCATCCAGCCACAGGGAGGGCAGGGGGCAGGGGAGGGAGAGGGCGGCGGCGAGCTAAGCATCGCGGCGAGGAATGCGAGGGTGAAGCGGGAAGCGTGGGCTCGCTGCGGCTGTGTGCGTGCCTGGCACAGGTCACAGCTCCTTCGGCCACCCCCCTACTCCCTGCTCCCGTCCTGGCTCCTGGCCGTGAGCCTGGGCCCGCTCCCGGCTTTCGCCAGCGGCATTCTCCGGGCAGACCGAGTGCTGGGGGGGCAGGGGGACGGACAGAAGCCGATGAGGCAGCTGGCAGAGGGGCTGCGTTCAGCGGGGGGGGGGGAGGGTAACCTGACCAGACAGACAGACAGAGGGCAGGGGGTGCGAAGCGGCTGCTGCCGGCCGATGGAGGCGTGGGGAGCAGCGGACACGGGGGGCACACAGCATGCGCATGAACGCCCCGGGCGGGCAGTTCATCGGGGCAGTTACCACCGCTTCGGCCAGCGTCAGCTCGCAGCCCGAGTCGGGGGAGGCCAGCTCGGCGCTGTCTTCTGCTCCGCGCTGCAGCTCGGCACAAACGGCTTCCTCCAGGCACAGAGCCTGCCGGGGGCCTCCCGAGCCCGCCCCCTGCCCGAGCGCCGCCGAGCCCGGGCTGGGCAGAGGTGCCCCCGGGCTGGGCAGAGGTGCCCCCGGGCTGGGCAGAGGTGCCCCCGGCGCGGTGAAGCCTGCGCTCGGCAGCTTGGCTGGTCCCGCAGCGCTCTGCCCCTTCGCCGAGCTCTCCGCTTCGGGCAGCGCCAGCTCCTGTCCCTCCTGAGCTGCCTTCTGCTCCACGGTGCTTTGCTCGAACATCTTAATCTTAGAGGCCACTGAGGTCTCGCTGTAGTCCTCGCTGCCCTGCCAGCTGCCCGGGGGCACAGCTCCTGTGCCCACAGCCACGCATGCCGAGGACCCAGACTCCATCTGGGGCGTCCCTGTACCTGCCAGCTCCTGCCTCCTGCCTTGGTAGGTCAGGGCTGCCAGCCGGTACACCTGGGCTCCTCCGCACAAGCCTGCTGCAGAGTGCGAGTGAGGGGCAGCAGCAGCTGCTTTGGCAGCAGGCTGAGCCCAGGCTGAGGGCTCTGGAGGAGGGTCACTGTCCCTTGTGGGGTCTCCTGCTGCGGGGCTGCTCCTGCCCTGCAGATCTTGTCCCACGTTGAG
Organism: Pogoniulus pusillus; assembly: GCF_015220805.1. Classification (NCBI taxonomy): domain Eukaryota; kingdom Metazoa; phylum Chordata; class Aves; order Piciformes; family Lybiidae; genus Pogoniulus; species Pogoniulus pusillus. The sequence goes on from NC_087292.1 coordinate 1,373,203, forward strand.
CTCCGAGGCCCAGGATGGCTCTTGTGCTTTGGGGTCTGGGGCCCGGAGCAGCCCTCCTGCCTCCTGGGGCAAGTCTCTGTCCGTGGCTCCGCTCTGCCGTCCCGGGTCTCCTGCAGCAAGGGGCAGCTCTTCCGTGCAAGGGCTTCTGTCAGGGGATAGTTCTCCCATCCCACAGCCTTCATCTCCGGTCAGCTTGCCTGATGTGGGCCCTGTGTCCTGGGAGAGCTCTCTGATTGTGGGCTTCTCCTCCTGGCATGGCTCTCCTGTGTCAGGGACTTTGCTCTGGGCTGCCCTCACCATGACAAGGTTCATGTCCTGGGCTACCTCCCGTATTGCCAAGTCTCTGACCTGAATCAGCTCTGCTGCAGCATCTGTGTTCTGGGGTGGTCCTCCTGCAGCAGGGCTTGCATCTTGGTGTGGTGTCCATGCAGCGAAGCCCACGGTTTGGGGCTGTTCTTCAGACACAGGATTGCTGCTCCTGCCTATCGCCACCTGTGCTCCAGGGCTCAGGTCCTTGGGTGCTCCTCTGCCTGCTGCAGGGCTTGCCTCCTTGTCTGTCACCTCGGAGGGGCTCACATCCTCGGGCACACCCACACCTCTTACAGGGCTGGTGCCCTGGGCCAGGTCTGTGCCCTCAAGCTCAGTGCCTGGGGCTGGCTCTGCAGGGACAGGGCTGGGTCGCTGGGGAAGAGGCACAGGGGCAGAGCCCTCCAACCCCCCGGCGGTGTGAGGGTGACCCAGCTGAGGCACAGCTGGCACAGGTGACTTGGTCTCTATCTCCTCCATCTGAAGAACCACTCTGGCACTTTCCTCATTGTCACCATCTGCCCCAATCCTTCCAGCCCTCTGTCCTGGGCTCCTTTTGTGCTCCTCACCCTCATGGCCATCCCTTGCCAGGCTGCACAGCTTCAAGCTTCCCACTGGGCTTTGCAGCTCCATCTCCTCTGGCCCCACGTCTTGGCTACGTGGTAGGGCTTCACCTCCCTCGGGTGCTTTGCAGCCTGCCAGCCCAGCAGATGCTTTCTCTTGCTGTAGGAGCAGCTCTTCCTCCCACCCCAGGCTGGCCCCACCACAGCCTGTCCCACGCTGGCCTGGTGCTTCAGCAGGCTTCCCAGACACTGCCCCATGTTGCTGACTTGCTGAGGAAGGGGACTGGAACCTTTCTGCTGCAGGGGATGTGTGCCCAGATACCCCCCCAGTTGTGTTCACAGTGGCTTCTGGTCTCTCCTCCAAGCCAAGCTGTCCAGCAGTGCCCAAGGGCAGCTGTGGTTTATTGTCCTTCTCCTCTCCCTCTGGATCTCCTAGGTAGATGATCCTCTGGGTGGCAGAAGTCTCTGAGCTCTCATCAGTGGCCTTCACTTTGACTTTAATGAGCTCTGAGGCTGCAGGGGGCACTCTGCCCTCCTGCTGCCTGGAGGCTGCAGATGCACGCTCCTTGGAGACCTCCTCTCTCTCTGCCTGGGGAGGCTCCGGCCCCAGAATCTTCACTCTTTGATTCTCTTCAGGATGCTGATATGGCTTGGGCAGGCTTGGCTCACCGGTGGCTGCTTCCTCACCCTGCTTTTGGGGCCCTTTTGTGCTGTCTGCCTCCTGGCTGGGCTCCCCCTTGCTTTCCTTCTCAAAGATCTCATCCTCCCAGACCGACTCAAAGTCCTCTGGACTGGCGATCATTTTGGCTCTCCTCCGGGTATCCAGGGCTGCCCCTGCAGGCTCCTCCTGGCCTGCCACTTCCTTGGCTTTCCCTACTGCCAGCTCCACGCTCGACAGGCTTCCACTCACGTTCACCTCTGCAGCCCCTGCGTGTGCTTCTTCCTTCTTGACTCCCAGAACTTTCCTCAGGGCTATGGTTTCCAGCCTAGGAGTTTCTCTCTCTATAAATACCCAATGCTCCGAGCCCTGCATTGCAATTGGAGCAAGAAGAGTTAGCATCAAACATATTTCACCTGAGTGCTGCTGGCTGCTGTCATGAGCAACAGGAAGCTGAGCTGCCTCGGGTGGGGCTGGCTAAATCAGCAGCAATCATGCATGAGCTGAGGCAGGGTCTGCACAGAGCCTGGCAGTTGGCTGGCGGAGAGAAGGGACTGAAAATAAGGGAGCTGATGACAGGGACTGAGCCCTCTCCAGGGACTATGCTTGGCTCTGGCTGGGGAATCACCTCCATACCTGCAAGCTTAGTTGGAAGTAGCCAAGTGGGAGCAGTGCTCCCAGGACCAGCTCTGAGGCCATCATCCCTGGTGGGAGGGTGAATGCAGCAGGTTAAACGCAGCCTGGCCTCTTCGCCTGGCTCCTCTCTAGCAGTCTCCAGGAGCAAAAAGGTGAGGTCTCAGTGTAGGCAATGCTCTGTGTTCTGAAGAGCTCCACTCTCAGCTTCATCCAGGTGCCCCAAGACTGTGTCAGACTGCCAGAAGCTCAAGCAAGACACTAGACTGCATTTAGGCACCTGAAAGGCCCTTTCCCCTGCCTGCCAGATTCACTCTGGAGTCCTTCCTGCCCTTCCAGCTGGGCAGGGAGAGCTCACCACAAACAGCTCTTCAGCAGAGACCAAGCTGGTCAGAGAGTGTAACCTGTACAAGGCTTTGGCACTGGCAGTGCAAAAGGACACCTCAGGCACCTGCAGCCAGCCCTGTGTCCTGCAAGGCAGCTCCAGACTTCACAAGTGCCAAGAACAAAGCACTGCTAAAACTCAGCCCCTTCTGGAACAGGAGGTAGGAAGGGACCCATGAGAAGATGGCAGCAGGGAAAGCTCTGCAGCCTTGCTGGGCACCCTACTGCAGGCAGCAGGCCTGAGAGGTGCTGTGGGCATGCTCCTGCTGAGCTCACCGTGGGGCTGGCCCTGCCCAGGACACAGGCTGCCTGTGGCACTGCTGTGGGCTGGGCAAGATGGAGCCTCTGAAGCAGCAGGACACACTCCAGGCTGCCTACTGCCTGCTCAGACCACGGTAAATAACCCAGCAAACCCTGAGCCATGCCCACACGGGGGGCAGAGGTGTTCAGAGCAGCTGCACCAGAGGTGAAGACCTAACAACCGATACTGAGGAGGGGGAAACAGGGGGCAGAGGACAGCAGAGCAAGAAGGAGGAGAAAAGAAGATGATACCAGAGGAGAAAGGAGGAAAAACAGTTACTAGTGGAAGGATTTTGAGAAGGAAAGGAATCAGAAACTGGTGAAAACCCCCAGCAGAAAGATGTCAGCTCCCAGCTCCCACCTTCTTGACCAGGTGGCAAAGCAAGCAGAGCTCCCTCGGCTCAGTGGCCCACACCTGGCCCTGGCAGCACCTGGGCAAGCAGCTGATCTCACACCTGCCCTCCCTGCCCTGGGCTCTGGCAAAAGTGTGGCTGCCCCCTGAAAGTGCCTCAGGAGTGCCCAGTGGTGAGCAGCACGGAGGCTGCAGAGGGGCACAGGGGTGGCACCCGGGCACTGCCATGCCACACACGCAGCAGGAAGGGTGCCCCTCCCACAGATGGGAGACAGGTCTGTGCCAGGGATTCAGCCCTGGCACCTGCACCCTACCACAGCCAGGCACACCCACACTGGAGGAGCCAGACCTTCAGGAGAGCTGTCCCAAGCCAGCTCCTTACAGCATGGCTCATAAGGCTCTCCTATGGCACTTCACCCTGGGTGCCCAAGCACCATCTGCTCTCCTGAGCCCTCCCTCCAGACCTGCCTCCAGGGCAGGTTTTATTTCTTCCTACTCCATGGGAACTGCAACAGAGGCAGTTGGTGACTGCCAGGGGCACTGAGGGCATTCCCAGCTGGCTCTGACCCAGGAGAGCAACATCTGCCCTAACCTGGGAGCTGGGCTGGGCCTGCCAGCAAGCACAGTTTGGTCTCTGGCACTGCCTCAGCACCAGACCTCCCACTCAGCAGTGATGTTCGTGGGCAACTCAGCCAGGAGGCTGCTGGGGTGCACTAAGAGAAGTGTGGCCAGCAGGGCTAGGGAGGTTCTCCTGCCCCTCTGCTCTGCCCTGCTGAGCCCCCACCTGGAATCCTGCACCCAGCTCTGGGCTCCCCAGTTCAGGAGGCACAGGGATCTGTTGGAGAGAGCCCAAGGGAGGGCTCCAAGGATGCTGCAGGGAGTGCAGCACTGCCTGAGGAGGAGAGGCTGAGAGCCCTGGGGCTGAGAGTCTGCAGAGGAGAAGGCTGAGAGGGGACCTGAGCAATGTCTGTAGGTAGCTGAGGGCTGGGGGGCAGGAAGGGAGGCACAGGGACAGCCTCTGCTCACCTGTGCCCTGCCACAGGACAAGGGCAAGGGAGGGAAACTGCAGCACAGGAGGTTGCAGCTCAACATGGGGAAGAACTTCTTGGCTGGAAGGGTCCCAGAGCCCTGGCACAGGCTGCCCAGAGAGGCTGTGGAGTCTCCTCCTCTGGAGCCTTCCCAGACCTGTCTGGATGTGTTCCTGTGCCACCTGTGCTGGATTCTCTGCTGCTGCTTTGGCAGAGGCTGGGCTGGCAGATCTCCAGAGGCCCCTTCCAGCCCCTGACATCCTGGGATCTGGGCTCCTTTCCTGAGTGCTCTGCACTGTGGTCTCACTGCTGAGCCCTGCCTGCAGCCAAGGCAAGGCTGGACGTGTTGTGAGCACAGGTACAGATCTCTGCAGGGGAGTCCTCTCATCCCCCTTCTCTGGCTGCAGCCCACAGTCCTCTGGAGACCTCTGGAGGAGCCCTAGATGATGAACTTCCTGGGGCTCCTTCACTGACCTACATGGTTTAGATCCATAAGCCTTAAGCAAGTCTCCTGAAGCCTGGAATGATGTGGTTGTCCATGGCAGCACCTCCTAACCAGCAAGGAAAATCCCAAAGCTCCACTTTTCTGTCCAAATCAGCTCCCTTCTCCTCAGACTTTGGTGGGATGAGCACAACCACCTCCACAGAACAGCCAACTGCTCTGAGCTCTGACCTGAACTCTGCTCTGCAGGGACAGCTCTGTTTCCACAGCCCTTTAGTCTCCAGGAACCTTGGGGATGCCCAGAGCAGGTATCTGGACACTTCTGGAGCTTGAGAGATCAGCAGGCTGGAAGGACAACATGTGCCAAAGCAGGAGCCCAGCCTAAGAAGGGATGATGCTGGGAAGGGTCCATAGAGCAACCCTGACTTCCCCTGGGATAATCACCTTTCATACTTCTGCTCCCAACACATCTGCTGGAGCACCTGGCAGAGCCTCTCTCCCTGTGGCCTACACATGACAGGAGGCAGTGAGCTTGTGGGAAGCAAAGAAACAAGAGCACGAAGCTGACACAGCCTTCTGCCCCTGCCAACAAGCTCCAGGAGCCAGGGCAGGCAGAAGGCTTCCTCCTCTGCCACCCTCCAATGTCTCTGCCACCTTTATGTGCTCCTCAGAGGGACCCAGCTCACCTGACAGGAAAGCACCAGGCCAGCCTCATGGCAAGGAGAGGAGAAGGAATGAACCTGAAACACCGAAGCAGCAACCTGGGCTGCTTTGGCACCCAGAGCTGGGGGACTGCCTGCAGCTCCCAGCCCTCTGGTCCTCCATGGGGAGGGATGGGGGGAACTTAGGGGGAGAAGCCAACCCCAGCAAGTCTGAAGCCCATGGGCACCAAGGGAGCTCTTGGCTGAGCATGATGAGAGCCCCAAGCTCTGCAGATGTGCTGGACTTAAGTTTTTACCCTCTTAGGGCCACAGATTCCTCCTGGCAATCAGAGGCCAAGGGAGGACAAGTGTCTGCATCTCAACTGCTGAGCCTCAGCCACTAACAGCTGGTGAGGCCACCTCAGCACAGCCCTGGCACACCGAGGGTGCCCAGAGGGCAGAGGGGAAGGCTCTGATTGAAGAGCTGTGTGCAAAGCTCACTTCGTAGGATCACAGAATCAGCCAGATTGGAAGAGACCTCCAAGCTCATCCAGTCCAACCTAGCACCCAGCCCTCTGCTTCTGCTGCTTCTGCCCCCCAGCTCCTAAATACTGGTCCCTAGAGGGTCTCAGTGTGGGGCAGGAGATGCTGCTGCAAAGCCTAAGCACCATGAAGGGCCTCAGTGTCCTTGCTGGAGGCCGAGGCTGTGCCCAAGCCCTCACTCACCCCCACACTGCCCCCCGAGGAGCTGTGCTCCAGCCAGCCCAGCTTCAGGCTCCAGCTGCGTTGGTGCCTGCTGATGCTGGCAGCTTCTGCCCTAACTGAAGGAGCTGACAGGCAGCCAGAGTGGGACCAGCTGTGCCCCTGCCCCATCTGCCCTCCTGCCTGGTGCTGCTCCTGCTCTGCTGGCTCATCTGGGGGCTCTCAGGCAGGATGTGACCCCAGCATCATCGGGCACCACCCTGCAGCAGGGTCCAACCACACCAAAACCAAGCCTCCAAGACTCATTTTCTTCTCTGAGTGGTGCCTGCTCTCAGCTGTCCTGGGGAACAGGCACCACCACCACCTGAGATGAGCCCTGCTGTGCCAAGAGCCTCTGTTCCTCACCTGTGGGCACCTGCATGCCCCTGCTTTGTACATGCCTAAGTCCAACCTTTATGATGGCTCCAGAGAGGCCCTGATTTGGGGTGCCAGGGCCCAGGAAACTGGAGCCAAAGTGCAAGGACAGCAGAAAGGGATTGCTAAAGAGAGCCTGCAGCTGCCTGCCTGCTTACATCCAGCGTGGACACCCACAGAGTGCCTGTGCCACCGGCCTCCAGCGTGGCCCCCTCACCCAGAGCACACCCACCCCTGGAGGGGTGCAGAGCAGGGCTCCACGGCAAGGTCTCTGCCAGGACCCTGTCTCACAGCCCAGAAGAGCCAGCCAGGGGGGAGCAGATTTCACCTACAGCCCTGCCCTGGCAAAGGATGCTGGGGAAGGAACCCTGCCAGGGGTGCCAGCTGATGGCCCAAGCACTGCTGGGGGCTGGGGGCAGGAACCACCTCAGCAGGCTGGAGGGCCCACGGGGAGGGAGAGGGGTGGGGAGAGCAGCAGGCTGGTGACAACCTCAGGAGAGGAGACAAGGCTTTTCTGCGTGAAAGACTCCATGCTTAGGGAGGCTCCGTGCCCGGCTGAAAGACCGTCTAGGCTGTCCTCTTCCATCGTCTGTGCCAGCAGGGCAACCCCAGCACCCACAGGAGAGACAGAGACAGAGACAGAGAGAGACAGGGACAGGGACAGGGAGAGAGAGAAAGAGAGAGAGAGAGCACATGAGAAGGAGAGAGGAACAAATGGTGGGTGGAGGGAGGGGTGGATGGACAGAGGCCGCAGCTGTGCCAGCTCTAGAGGCTCCTTTTACAGCTCTGCACCTTACACAGTTGCTTGTAAGAGACACAAGGTGAAGCTCTTCTGCCTCTTCCCAGCTCAGTGCTCTGGGCTGGGGCTGTGAGCTCACCTCTGCTGGGCTCACCCTGCAGCCCCAGGGCTGTGCTCGGTGCTGGGGAGCAGCAGCCACACGGTGCCCATCACGAGTGCCCTGCAGACAGCCCCTGGCACTGCTGCCCCACAGCGCCCCGCGCCCTCCTCACAGCCCAGCCTCACGTCCTCACTTGCTCTGCAAGTGTCTCAAGGCAAAGTGGGCCTTGTGTGTGGCATCCACCCTGCCTGGTGCCATGCCCAATGGTGCAGGCACAGGACCAGCTCTAGAGTCCCCATGACAGAGTGAAACACTGGCAAGGGAGCAGGGAGTGTCCCTGGCAGGGAGAGGGCATCCAGGCTGACAGCCCTTGCCACATGCTACCTATAGTAAGTCAACCAGGAGCTCAGCAACACAGAGCACCACACCTGTGCCCCTCACATGGCACCAGGGGCCCTGCATCCCCTGGCACCCACTCAGTTCCAGCTCCCCAGGTGCCCTCCTTTCATGGTCACAGTTGCACTGCAAAGCCAGCAGGCATAACATCAGGACAGGGGCACCTGTGTGCAGGGTACCAGCGAGGCACTGCTCACTTCTCTGCCCACTCCCTCCCCATAGGGCACAGCTGGTGGGAGTACCATGGGGCACCTCCATGCAGGCACCTGCTCCTGCTCTGCTAAGGAGAGCCCTCGGGCAAGAACTGCACCGGGCACCACCCCATGGCAGCCCTGCTGGTATGAGGGGTGAGGGAAGCCAACAGAGCCACAGCCCAGCTTTCAGGTACCCCCAAAACACTGCCCCCCAGAGAAGGATGAGCTCAATCCCACGCAGTGCCCAGACACGAGGGGAGGTGCCCAGCAGCAGTGTGAACGTGGTTGGCTTGGCACAGAGCCCAGAGCCTGGCAAAAGACCCCCTGCCCGGCCCCCCCACCCCATCTTCCCAGCAGGAAGCTGTCACCATGCTGCCCCAGGAGGCAGAGGCACAGAGACCACCCCAGAGCTGAGCAGTTTGGCCTCCCCCAGGAGAGCAGCAGCAGCAGCAGCACAAACCTCGGTGGCCTTCTCTGGGGTTCCCTTGGGCGTCTCATCCTCGTGCTTGGGTGAGGAAGAGGCTGGTGAGGAAGGCAGCCTCCTGTCGCGGTCCCTGTGCACCAGCTTGCTGTTGGGCTCCTTCAGGGTCCGCTTCAGCTCGTTGATGCTGGCCTGGTGCTTCAGCAGGACATCTTCTGGCTTGTCTAAAAACTTGGGGAGAGAGAGAGAGAGGGAGACAGCCACGGTCAGAGCACCAGCCCAGGGCAGAGGGCAGCAGGGGCGCCGGGAGGGGCTGTGGCACACTGGGCCAGGGTCTCAAGAGCCACGGGCACAGCGCCAGGGCAGCCTGCTCTGCAGCTCTCTCTCGGGTGGCCTCAGGGAGCAGCAGGAGGGCAGCAGGTGCCCCGGTGTGGGGAGGCTGCTCCCCGAGAAGGGGACCATGTGTCCCCAGCACTGCCTGCCGAGGAGCAGCCCAGCCCCCTGCAGGGACAGCGCTGGGCTCCCCCCGGGACGGGCACGGAAGCATGGGCAGCCTCCCCTGCTGCCAGGCACGCAGGAGTCTGAGCCTCTGCCCCCAGCAGCGCCTCCAGAGGAGCTCCTTAAAGGGCAGGGGGTTAAGGGCTGGGCTCCAGCACGAGTCCAAGCCGGTGCCCAGGGGCAGCCTGAGCGGGCTCTGGCCTGTTGTGGAGAGAGGAGAGCTGGCAGCGCTGCGGGGGCACTGAGGGGTTAGCAGCAGCGTCCTGTGCTGGCACAGGCACCAGGGCAGCTCCCTCCTCCTGCCACAGAGGCGGGCAAACCACGGCAGAGCAAGCACCAGCAGGAGCCAGAGCCCTGCCTCTGCTTCCAACTCAGACCTCTGCTGAGGCTCGAAAGGAGTCACCCAAAGCACCTCCCCAGGCTCCCTCCTCAGCAACAGCCCAGAGACCCCCGAGACCCCTGCCCAACCCTGCAGCTCCTGCAAGCTCTCTGCAGTGGCACCAGCAGGCCCCTGCCGTGCACCCCCGTGTCTGAGCTGGGGAGAAGTGCCTCATGGTTTGCCCACCTCTGGGCTGGGGGGTGCTGGGGCTGGGGGAGCAGCACATGCACATGCAGAAATGAGGTGGGCATGGGAGGGACCAGGACCGGTGCCTACTGCCCCAGCAGGGTCTGCCCTGAGGTGCCAGGCAGGATGGTGAGGGCTGTGTGATGCCAGCACAGCAAACCCAAGGCCTGGCTGCAGTTGCCTGTGCTGGCAGCTCCAGCCAGGATCCATCTTCCATGGTGAGCAGAGGGAGAACCTTCAGGGGGCAGCCGTGGATTTCGTTTGGGATGAGTCTCTCCTGGGGGGGTCCCTGCAGCGGAGGACACAGCCTCCCTCTGCTCCACAACTGTCTGCCTTCTGCCCTGCAGGCACCTGCCTGCTGGCACAGGGTGGGAGTGCCCCTACAGGCAGCTGAGCAGGCACCAAAGGTGTGTCCGAGCCCCCTTTGCCCCCTTTCCCGGGCAGGATGGCTGCGGGGAGCAGGGCAGCTGGGCAGGGCAGGGCAGGGCAGGGCAGGGCAGGGAGGGTGGCAGCTGAGGGCAGGCATAAGCAGAGCAGGCAGCCGAGCACAGCAGGAGCCACAGCCCCAACCTCCAGGGGAGAGCTGGGGACAGGGCTGGGGGCAGAGGACACACGAGGTGAGGACACGGCGTGGTCAGGAGCACAGCAGAAGCCAGGGCACCCCCGCGGGCCCTGGGGGCAGCCTGGGAGGGCTTCTGCTCACACAGACAACCAGGACCACCAGGACCACCTTCCTTAGTGGGATAGAAGATGCCATGTGCCTGCTGGGGCAGACCCCAGCTCTCTGCTGACTGGGCTGCTCTGGCATCCAACCCCCCTGTGCCAGGGCATCTGGTATCCCAGGAAGCAGGGTGGCAGCCGGGGTGGCTTGGGAAGGATGGACAATACGATGCACTGATGAGGACTAAGATACTCCAGAGAGAAAATACCTCCTGCTTGTGCCTGGGGGTTGTTTCGTGCTCCGGCTGGCAGCAAAGAGAGGGTTAAAAGTAACCAGCAGGGTCAGTCCGGGGAGCTCATCACAGACATCGCAGTTCTGCAGCTGGGCTGGCAGGGGCAGGACTGAGAACCCTCCCCCCTCCCCTCACAGCACGGGGCTGAGGTGTCCCCGGGCCAGCCCAGGGCACTGGGTAGGGAGTGGGTGGGCTGTGCCCAGGCAGTGTCAGACGGAGAATCACAGAGTTGGTTGGGCTGGCAGAGCTCTCTGAGGTCATCCACTCCAACCCTCAGCTCAGCCCCACCAGGGCCACCAAACCCTGGCCCCAAGTGCCATGGCCACACAGTTCTGGAACACCTCCAGCTATGGGCACTCCACCACCTCCCTGGGCAGCCTGTGCCAATCCCTCACCACTCTGGCACCAAAGACATTTGTCCTCCTCTCCAACCTGACCCTCCCCTGGCTCCATTTCAGGACATTTCCTCTCCTTCCATCCCCTGACCCCAGGCAGCAGAGCCCAACCCCAGCTGCCTGCAGCCTCCTCTCAGGGAGCTGCAGAGAGCAATGAGCTCTGCCCTCAGCCTCCTCTTCTCCACCCCAACCCCCCCAGCTCCCTCAGCTGCTCCTCCCCAGCCCTCTTCTCCAGACCCTTCCCCACCTTTGCTGGCCTCCTCTGGCCCTGCTGCAGCTCCTCAGTGTCCTTCTGGGAGTGTGGTCCCAGAACTGAACCCAATGCTCAAGGTGTGCCCTCAGCAGTGCCCAGTCCAGGGGCACCATCCCTGCCCTGCTCCTGCTGCCCACACCATGGCTGATCCAGGCCAGGCTGCTGGTGTCCTCCTTGACCACCTGGCCCCAAATCCCTCAGCCACTCCAGGCATGACTGTGCCTGTCCTGTCCCCATCCTAGTCCCAGAGTGAGGCTGCTGCCAGCTCCAGCCCTCCCTGGGGACAAGCCTTGAGACCACCTGGAAGCAGCAGGGAAGTCAGAGTTCATCCCAGCCCTCCCCCACAGCTCCATATCCACCACTGATGCTAAGAGCCATATCCTAAGGGGCACAGCTGGCAGCGAGAGGCTTCTGTGCTGGATGTGATCCAGCCCTGCCACCTGCGCCCGCTGCCCTTCCAGGTACGTGCCAGCCCACTCCTCCCCTGCCAGCCTCCTCTGTACCTTCAGCTCCTTGATCTTTGTCGGGGTGGTGACCTCCTCGTCCTCTGCCTCGGACCTCCTCCTGCTGCCAGGTTCACCATCCTCATCCTGCCTCTCACCCTCGGCGGCGCCGTCGTGGTTCTCGCTGACGGAGGCTGGGCGCGAGAACTCTGCCCACAGAGGGGGTGGGGAGAAGCGGAGGGGTCACCCCCAGCTCCCTTGCCACTGCCGACCCCAGCCCCTGCCAGCTCAGAGCTGGCACCAGGGCGAGCGGGTCCCAGCACTGCCCTTGCTCATGGGGCAGCCTTGTCCCTATGGCAAAGGCTCTGTGCCCACCCCATTTGGGTGCCCATTCGGGGTGGGCACAGACTCTTTGCCACAGGGACAGGCTGCAGGGGGAAGCCTGAGGTGGGTGCCCACCTCCCATGCCTCATCCCCTGACCCGTGGGCACCTGTCCCCATGGCACAGGCAGCCAGTGAGCAGGGCTTAGACAGGAAGTGCCCAAAGACCACCTCTGGGGGCCTCTTCCTCGTTCCAGAGCTTGGGGCTGAGCTGCAGGGCAGGTGAGGTTGGAGTGGAGCTGGGCAGGACTCGGCCAGGAGGCCACTTCTGTGATTCTAAGTCGCTCACCCAGCACAGGAGGGCAGCCCTGAGCCCCTGAAACCCTGCCCCTGAGGGAGAGCAGCAGGAGCACTGAGGAGCTGCAGATGCTTCAACAACTGAACAAGGCCAAGTGCAGGGTTCTGCACTTTGGCCACAACAACCCCAAGCAGCACTACAGGCTGGGGCCAGAGTGGCTGAGAGCAGCCAGACAGAGAGGGAGCTGGGGGTGGTGGGAGAGAGGAGCTGAAGAGGAGGCAGCAGTGCCCAGGTGGGCAGCAGAGCCAATGGCATCCTGGGCTGGCTGAGGAGCAGTGTGGGCAGCAGGACAAGGGAGGTTCTTCTGCCCCTGTGCTCAGCACTGCTCAGGCCACCCCTGGAGTGCTGTGTCCAATTCTGGCCTCCTCCATTGCAGAGAGATGCTGAGGTGCTGGAAGGTGTTTGGAGCAGGGCAGCAAGGCTGGGGAGGGGCCTGGAGCACAGCCCTGTGAGGAGAGGCTGAGGGAGCTGGGGGGGTGCAGCCTGCAGCAGAGGAGGCTCAGGGCAGAACTCATTGCTGCCTGCAGCTGCCTGCAGGGAGGCTGTAGCCAGGTGGGGTTGGGCTCTGCTGCCAGGCAGCCAGCAGCAGAAGAAGGGGACACAGGCTCAAGCTGTGCCAGGGCAGGTCTAGGCTGGATGTGAGGAGGAAGTTGCTGGCAGAGAGAGTGATTGGCATTGGAATGGGCTGCCCAGGGAGGTGGTGGAGTGGCCGTGGCTGGAGGTGTTGCAGCCAAGCCTGGCTGGGGCACTTAGTGCCATGGTCTGGTTGGTTGGGCAGGGCTGGGTGCTAGGCTGGGCTGGCTGAGCTTGGAGCTGTCTTCCAGCCTGGCTGATTCTCTGATTCTGTGATTCTATGACCGCGGCTACAAACCGACCCCAGCCCAGCCCTGCCGCCGCAGCGCTGGCACCGTGCCCGGGCAGCAAGCCCCCAACCACCCCGGGCCCAGAAGGCTTCCAAGGGCAGAAGTGGAGTGACCCCCCCCCGGGCAGTCCATTGCCACCCTGCAGCGGCAGTGCCCGGCCCAGGGGCAGCCCTGCGGGAGGGGGCGGGGCCAGGCGCGGCGGCTCCGCCCCCCTGCCCTGTGCCCCGCCCCCCTGCCCTGTGCCCCGCCCAGGGGCGGTGCCTACCTCCGTCCAGGCTGCGGGACATGGTGCAGCGCTTGCTGCAGGAGCGCTCGAAGAAGGGCGCCGGGCGGTCGATGAGGGCGCTGGCCTGGCGGGTCTGCGCCTGCGTCCGCCCGCTGTACCGGAACTTGGAGCCCATCACCAGGAAGCCCTTGGGCGGCGGCTCCGGGGACACCAGCCTAAGGGGGTGGCAGAGACCCAGGGTGTGTCGGCAGCAGCTTGGCAGATGGCACCGGGCTGGGTGTGAGTGCTGATGGAGGCTCTGCAGAGGGGCTTGGGTAGACTGGGTCTATGGCCAGTGTTAATGGGATGAGCTTCAGCAAGGCCAAGTGCCAGCTCCTGCACCTGGGCCACAACAACCCCAAGCAACACTCCAGGCCTGGGGCAGTGTGGCTGGAAAGTGCCTGGCAGAAAGGGACCTGGGGGCTGTAGTGGGCAAGCAGCTGAGCAGGAGCCAGCAGTGCCCAGGTGGCACAGAAAGCCAATGGCAGCCTGGCTGGGATCAGGAATGCTGTGCCCAGCAGGGGCAGGGAGGGGATTGTGCCCTGGCACTGGGCTCTGGTGAGGCCACAGCTCAGCAGCTGTGTCCAGTTTGGGGCACCTCAGCACAAGAGAGCTGAGGAGGTGCTGGAGGCAGTGCAGAGGAGGGCAGGGAAGCTGGGGAAGGGCTGGGGAAGAGATCTGATGAGGAGAGACTGAGGGAGCTGGGCATGGTTGGTGTGAGGAGGAGGAGGAGGCTGAGGGCAGAGCTCATCACTGCCTGCAGCTGCCTGAGAGGAGGCTGTGCAGAGGTTGGTGCTGGGCTCTGCTCACAGGTACTTGGTGGCAGAAGAAGAGGGAATGGCCTCAAGCTGCAGCAGGGCAGGCTTAGGCTGGCCAGGAGGAGAAGTCCTTTGGCAGCAAGAGTGGTCAGGCCCTGGCACAGGCTGCCCAGGGAGGTGGTGGAGTCCCCAAGCCTGGAGGTGTTTGAAGGTGTTTGGCTGTGGTGCTTGGGGCTGTGGCTCAGGGTGAGCCTTGCAGAGCAGGGTCAGTGCTTGGGCTTGGGGGTCCTGAGGGGCTTTGCCCACCTGAGTGCTTCTGTGACCCCAAGAGGCGCAGAGCTGTCAGTGAGCCCCATCCATGCCCTCCCTGGGGTTGTCCCCCCCCCCACTCCAGCATGGCAGAGGCAGGAGAGTGTTTGCCTGTGAGAAAGAGGTGGTGTGGGCCAGGTGTCCTCACCTGAAGAAGGTGTGATGCTCTATGCAGACCTTCCAGAGGCGCTTGGCAGAGCGGTGGTTGGGCAGCTTGAAGCCAATGGTGCTCTCAAATTGTTCGTACTTGGAGGGGGGAGACACAGAGACACAGCAGTCAGAGTGGAGGTTGGGCTCTGCTGCCAGGCAGCCAGCACCAGAAGAAGGGGACACAGCCTCAAGCTGTGCCAGGGCGGGTTCAGGCTGGATGTGAGGAGGAAGTTGTTGGCAGAGAGAGAGTGATTGGCACTGGAATGGGCTGCCCAGGGAGGTGGTGGAGTGGCTGTGCCTGGAGGTGTTTAAAAGGAGGCTGGGTGAGGCATTTGGTGCCAGGGGTTGGTTAATTAGAAGGGTTCAGTGCTAGGTTGGGCTGGATGATCCCAGAGGTCTCCTCCAACCTGGTTAATTCTGTGATGCTGTGATTGGGGGTGTGGTAATAAAATCCCTTTCCTGCTCTTCTTCTCTCTTGCTCCATTTCCCCCCCCTCACTCTCTCTCCCCCCTTCTTTCTCTCCTTCTCTCTCTCTCTCCCTCCTCTCTCTCTCCCCTTCTCTCTCTCTCTCCCCCCTTCTCTCTCTCTCTGTTCCAGTCACCTTATCCTTTAATACAGAACCTCTCTGTTGAGATTTGGTCTCGCCTGTGCCTTAATTGCACCACACAGAAACATAGATGAACAAATCCCTCTCCTCTGGACCAAGATATGTTTGGTCTCTCTCCTCCAGAGCAAGACAGCTGCCCTAGAGGACAGGCTGAGGCGGGTGCCACCTTGCCAAGGCCCTCAAGTTTCCCTGGCAGGAGCCATGAGCATGCAAGAAGAGAGTCCAGAGCAGCGCTGGGAAGGTCCCCGTGGTGGGATCTCACTTTTGGCCTAAGCCCTTTCCTCCACTCTAAATGCTTTTTAAGTGCAGGATAAATTCCCTCAAGAAACAAAAAGCTTTTTACAGCTCCTCTTGGCAGGAGGGCATGGCTCTGCAGTTGAGATGCCCTGTCCTTGCCCTCCCGCCCGCTGGCACACGTGGGCACAAAGGCAGCAGCGCACATGGCAGGCCAGGGAGGAGAGCCCTCAGCCAACCAGCGGAAAAGCCTCCCGGTGGGGCTTTGTTAAGCTTGGAAGGCACATCCTGAATGAACCCTCAGTGCCCCCCTGGCTGGTGGGCGAAGGAGCCTGCGGTGCCCTCAGCCTGCTGGAGCCGCCGTGCCAGTGGGAAGATGCCAGTGTGCATCGTCAGGCCCTGGCTGAAAGCCTCCCAGCGCCACAGGGGATGCGCTGGCTTGGCTCGGGCGGAGGCTGGAGCCAAGCAGGCAGCCGCGGTCCAGCAGGGGCAGCAGCCTGCCGTGCCCGGGGCCGTGCCCAGGGCAGCACCCACCTCACCCGGGCGGATCTTGATGTAGAAGTTGCTTCTCTTGTAGGAGATTTTGAGGATCTTGGGCCAGGCGAAGCGGTTGATGCGCAGCCGGTCCCGGTAGATGAGCAGGCCGTTGGCACAGACGCCCAGCATGATATCGATGCCCTCCGAGTCCTGCCGGCGGCAAGGGGGACAGGAGGGGACTGCTCACTGCCCAGTCAGAGCCAGCCTGGCCAGCAGTGCCACGCAGCCTCTGACTGGGTGCTCTGCTCCGTGGCACCGGCTGGCAGAGGCTGCTGCCTCAGGCTGACTCTCTGCAGCTCCTCTGGTCCCACCCCGAGCCGGCTGCACTGTGCTGTGCCCTTGCTGGTGGGAGGAAGGGAAGGACAGGATGGGCTGGCACTGCCTGTTCCCCCCTACCTTGGCATGGTGCAGGTCCACCCCGTACATGGAGAGCTTCTTGGCATTCTCCAGGAAGTGGATCTCTGCTTCCCCAGGAGTCATTCCCCTGCAGGGAGACAGACAGACAGACATCTTCAGCAGTGCCATGGCTGAGGCACAGACAGACAGACAGAGGCTGCTGGGCAGGTTTGCTGAGGATGCCAAGCTGGGAGGCTCAGCTGAGGCAGCTGGAGGCTGTGAGGCCATGCAGAGAGGCTTGGACAGACAGAGCTGGGCAGAGAGGAACCTGAGGAGGTTCAGCAGGGATGAGGGCAGAGTCATGCCCCTGGGAAGGAAGAGTCAACTGCAGCAGCACAGGCTGGGAGGTGGCTGCTGGAGGGCAGCCTGGGGAGAAGCACCTGGCAGTGCTGCTGGGCAGCAAGTTCTGCATGGGCAGCAGTGTGCCCTGGGAGGCAGGAGGGGCAGTGGGGTCCTGGGGGGCATTCAGAAGAGTGTGGCCAGCAGGGCTAGGGAGGTTCTCCTGCCCCTCTGCTCTGCCCTGCTGAGCCCCACCTGGAATCCTGCACCCAGCTCTGGGCTCCCCAGTTCAGGAGGGACAGGGATCTGCTGGAGAGAGCCCAAGGGAGGGCTCCAAGGATGCTGCCTGAGGAGGAGAGGCTGAGAGCCCTGGGGCTGAGAGTCTGCAGAGGAGAGGCTGAGAGGGGACCTGAGCAATGTCTGTAGGTAGCTGAGGGCTGGGGGGCAGGAAGGGAGGCACAGGGACAGCCTCTGCTCACCTGTGCCCTGCCACAGGACAAGGGCAAGGGAGGGAAACTGCAGCACAGGAGGTTGCAGCTCAGCATGGGGAAGAACTTCTTGGCTGGAAGGGTCCCAGAGCCCTGGCACAGGCTGCCCAGAGAGGTTGTGGAGTCTCCTCCTCTGGAGCCTTTCCAGCCCTGTCTGGATGTGTTCCTGAGTGCCCTGCTCTGGACTCTGTGCTGCTGCTGTGGCCGGGGCTGGGCTGGCAGCTCTCCCGGGGCCCCTGGCAGCCTGTGCCCCGCGGTGCTCACCGGTAGGTCTTGTGCAGCTCCATGATGCGCTCCTCCAGCTCGCGGGTCTGGCTGGGCGCGAAGCGCAGCTCGCTCACGTAGTTGCCCAGGTGCTCCTCGCCGTCGTAGTCGCCCAGCTCGGCCTGCACCGCGTAGGAGCCCAGCAGGGCGTGGGTGACGAAGGAGCAGGGCAGGCGCCCCGTGATGATGTCTGCCCGCAGCTGCAGGCACAGGTAGTATCTGCGGGAGGGGCAGAGCCTGAGGCTGGGCTGCACTCAACACCCCCCTGGGCACCGCTCTCTCTGGGCACTGCCACTGGAGGTCCATGCCCTCTGCAGCAGCCTGGGAAGCTGGAGAGAACATCCCACTCTGCCCAGCTCTCTCTGGGCACTGCCACTGGAGGCCCATGCCCTCTGCAGCAGCCTGGGAAGCTGGAGAGAACATCCCACTCTGCCCAGCTCTCTCTGGGCACTGCCACTGGAAGCCCATGCCCTCTGCAGCAGCCTGGGAAGCTGGAGAGAACATCCCACTCTGCCCAGCTCTCTCTGGGCACTGCCACTGGAAGCCCATGCCCTCTGCAGCAGCCTGGGAAGCTGGAGAGAACATCCCACTCTGCCCAGCTCTCTGTGGGCACTGCCACTGGAGGCCCATGCCCTCTGCAGTGACTTGGGAAGCTTCAGGGAACACTCCACTGTGCCCTGCTCTCTGTGGGCACTGCCACTGGAGGTCCATGCCCTCTGCAGCAGCCTAGGAAGCTGCAGGGAACTCCCCACTGTGCCCTGCTCACACTTCCTGGCAGTGCCCTGGGAGCTGTCCCAGCAGCTGTGCCCATGGAGGGGCAGTCCTCACCTTGTGATGTCCTCTGTGAGCTGGGCAGGGTCTGGAGGGTAAAACTTCACAGTGAAGGCAAAGTTCCAGGGCCCACCTAGGGAGGGGAGACAGCAGTAAGGGCACTACCCAGGCTGGCTGCATGCTGGCATGGAAGAGCAACCAGGCAGCCACTGAAGGTCCCACTACCCTTTGCAAGCCTGGCACAGGGCAGGGACAAGGGAGCTGACTGAAGAAAAGCATCCCTGGAAGGGTTTAAGGCCTGGGCCAGTGGAGCTGTCCCTGCCCACGGCAGGGCTTGGAGCTGGATGAGCTTCGAGGTCCCTTCCAAGCCAAGGCAGCCTGTGGAGCTCAGGAGCAGTCAGCTCAGCCTGGCCACCGATGGCACAGCAAAAGCCTCGGCAGTGGCACCTTGGGTAACAGCCCTTCTGCCACCCCAGCAAGGCACCAGCATGGGCAAAGGCACCCCAAGACCTGTCCCAGCAAGCCCCCCACTCTTCCCCCCATTCCTCAGGGCAGGTGAGGGTGGTCTCAGCCAGCTCTCTGGTGGCACAGATGGGGTCCTTCGTGCCCGCCCCTGCCACCGCTGAGAGGAGAGGAGGGTAAGGGAGAGGCAGCAGCAAGCGCTGGGCGCAGGCCGCCTGGCACAGTGCCCGCAGAGCAGCTGGGGAGCAGCCCTGCTGGGGCTCTGGGGAGCAGCAGGGCCGGGGGGGTGCAGCAGCCCTCAGCACTCACTGCGGATCTGCTTCTTGATCTCCTTGGAGGGGTCCAGCCAGTTCTGCGGGAGGAGACAGCAGGTCAGGGGGCGCCGGGCAGCAGCAGCTGGCACGGCAGGACCCTGGCACACACTCACCTTCTGGCTGTCCGAGTCGCAGAAGGTGAGCCCGAAGTAGTCCTTCTCCAGGAGGTTGAGGTGTTCGCACACCAGGTCGAAGAGGACCTGGCCCCGGGCGTGCTTCTGTCAGGGACACGGAGAGGGCAGCGCTGAGCTGCTGCCCTCTGCCCGGCGGCGCTGGCAGGCGCAGGCAGGGAGCGCTGGGGAGCGGCAGGGAGGCCCTGGCACTCCAGACGACCACCCACACACATCGTGGGCTGCCCTGGGGAGAAGCCCTCTGGCCTGGCAAGGCTGCTCTGGGGGCACCCGGGTGGACAGGGCATGCTGCAGCTCAGCCAGCGTGCTGCAGGTTGCAGGTGCCAGAGGCTGGAGGGACCTGGTGCCCACCCAGCTCATCCGCTGCCACACCAAGGGACAGTGATGCCAGGCCAGGCACAACAGGAAGCAGGGACAGATGAAGAGAGAGGTGGCAGGGCTCACGGCAGCTGGCACTGCCCAGGGGACAAGCTCCTTTCCAACACCCTCCCTGCTGCTGCTGGTGGCTGTGTCTCAAAGCCATGAAGAGCCTGGCACACAAACCAGGGGGGCACCCTCCTTACCCAGCCCTCTGGGTTCCCCTCAGCTTCCCTTTGGCACCCGTGGCAGCGAGGCTCAGGCTTGCCAATGGAGATGGGCAACCCCCTCCATGGGCACTTCTCCCCTGTTTACAGCCTGGCAGCTCCCATCCCCCCATGCCAGGACATTCATTTACTGCAGCACCTTCACCCCAGGGCACCAAGTGGCACCCCCAGCCTGCACCTCCAGGCTCCTGCTGCCCTGCAAAGCTTGTCAGCAGCTCTGGGGGCCCTTCTTGGGTCTCCTGCTTCCTGCTGACTCGGGGTTGGAAGGCAGGGGCTCACCCATGGCACACACAGGGGCACCACACTGAGTGCCCTGACTCCCTTTAGGACTTTGAGGCAGTTTAAACACAAATCCAACCCCCTGCCCACACTCAACCTCCTGCCAGCAGCAAGTGCCAAGGTCTCCCTGGCAAAGGCTCTGGATTTCTGCTCCTGAGCAGCCTCAGTGCTTACATTTTAAAGCAAAGTCACCAGTCCATAAAAATGTCCCTGCCAGCAGGGTGATGCCACTGGGCAGAGCAGTGCTGCCTTGCCCAGGCTGCAGGCAGGGCACAACTGTGAGTGCTGGGCACAGAAAGAGGTGGTCCCAGCGAGTCCTTCACCCACCTGCCTCTGCCCCTGCCACAGAATCCAGCCTCAACTCCAGATTTAATCCTGGCAGCTCCCCCCTGAGAAGGCAGAGGTGCTGTGCTGCCAGGGGCTGAAGCAGCCCTCTGTGCCAGCTACCAGTGCCTGCTGTCCCTCCCTGCTGTGACAGCCACCCCCAGGAGCACACCCACCTGTGTGCCCATGGCACACACAGGTGATGCTGCCTGACTAGTGGGTGGCCTACAGCCAGAGCAGGGTGCTGGGCCACCTGCCCCGGCACACAGGAGGGTGCAGCCCCCAGAATGTGCCCATGTACACGGGCACAGGCAGACAGAGGATGATGCCCAGGCTCTGACTACCTCCCCACCCAGTTCCTGGCCTGCCAGCTCCATGGGAGTGCCAGCAAGGGACAGGAATGCTCCAGGCTTGGGACAGGGCAGCTGGAAAGTACCTGGGGGTGCTGGGTGACAGCAGCTGAACAGGAGCCAGGCTGTGCCCAGGTGGACGAGGAGGGCACCAGCAGCCTGGCCTGGATCAGCAATGGTGTAGGCAGCAGCAGGGCAGGGATGGTGCCCCTGGTCTGGGCACTGCTGAGGGCACACCTTGAGCATTGGGTTCAGTTCTGGGCCCTCACTCCCAGAAGGACACTGAGGAGCTGCAGCAGGGCCAGAGGAGGCCAGCAAAGGTGGGGAAGGGTCTGGAGAAGAGGGCTGGGGAGGAGCAGCTGAGGGAGCTGGGGGGGTTGGGGTGGAGAAGAGGAGGCTGAGGGCAGAGCTCATTGCTCTCTGCAGCTCCCTGAGAGGAGGCTGCAGGCAGCTGGGGTTGGGCTCTGCTGCCTGGGGTCAGGGGATAGAAGGGGAGGAAATGTCCTGAAATGGTGCCAGGGGAGGGTCAGGTTGGAGAAGAGGACAAATGTCTTTGGTGCCAGAGTGGTGAGGGATTGGCAGAGGCTGCCAGGGAGCTGGTGGAGTGCCCATGGCTGGAGGTGTTCCAGAACTGTGTGGCCATGGCACCTGGGGCCAGGGTTTGGTGGCCATGGTGGTTGGAATGGATGACCTCAGAGGGCTCTGCCACCCCAAACAACTCTGTGATTCTGTGAGAAGATGAACACAGGGAGGGTGGGCACAAACCCACCCAGGGCAGCTGTGAGGGCCCACACCTGCCAGCCTCAACACAGCAGCGCTTGCTGATGCCCCAGCGCAGGGCACAGCCAGCGTGCCAGGCTTGAGGTGCCAGCAGCCAGGCTGGCACGTGGCTGTGTGCTGCACATGCTGTCAGGCACAGCTCTGCCCCCACCCATCCAGCTTTCCAGACACTGCTTGCTGCTGCCAGCTGCTGCCAAGTGTGGATTCCCTGGGCTGGAATTCCCAGGCAGGCTCTGGCGGCCCTGATTCCTTCCCCTTAGTTAGGAATTTCATCCTCCATGGCAGGTCCTGGGCATCCTCCTGCCTAAGAGACAGCTCCTACCAAGCTGCCCTGGCAGAAGCCCCGGGCTGGGCTGAGAGCTGTGCCCTCCTTGGTGCCAGCACAGCTGCCCGAAGGCAGGACTCACCTCCACCTCGCACTCGTAGTCGGAGCCGTCGAGCAAGGTCACCCTGCAGACTGCACTCTTCACCTTCTTGGTGCTCTTCTGGGGGGACTTCTGGGTCTTGCTGGGGGTGGTCTTGTCCGAGAGCCCATCTGTCTCACTGTAGTCCTTCTCCTCCATCTCGGTGCCCTGCAGCAGGGGCACAGGCAGAGTTAGCTGGCACCGCTGCCAGGGCGGCTGGGTGGGCAGACAGAGAGCTGGGAGAGCCCTCCCACGGCGGGCAGGAGGGAGGCTGATGGGCACAGCTCTGCAGCCAGCAGGACTTCTCCCACCCCATGCCACCAGCACGGACGGGGGCCCTGGCAAACAGATGCTCACGAGAGCCCCAGGGTCAATTGGCACCTGCAGCCCTCCTGCCCCACTGGGGTGCAGCCACCGGCCCCAGCCGTGCCAGGCACAGCTCAGTCCTGGCACACAGGGCCACCCACTGCCCTGCCCCAGTGCCATTTCCAGCAGCCAGCACTCAGGCTGCCCTGGGGCTCCGTTTGCCCACCCTGCCTGCAAGGAGGCCTGCAAGCAGCTGAGAGGCAGCTGGCGGAGCCCAGGTGGTGCCCTGCTTGCAGAGGGTTCCCCGCCGGGACGCAGCCCTGCTGGCACAGACACGGTGGCACAGACACGGTGGCACAGCCCCTGCCCCTGCTGCAGCTTCCTCTGCCACGCCACAGCACCCAGACTCACAGATCACCTAGATCCAGCCCCTGCCCTGGGCAGGGGCACCTCCCACTAGCCCGGGTTGCTCTGAGCCTCATCCAGCCTGGCACTGAGCACCTTCAGGGAGGGGGCATCCACTGCCTGCCTGGGCAGCCTGTGCCAGTGCCTCACTCTAAAGGACTTCTCTCTGCCTGGCCACGATCCACTCACCGGCTCCACGCTGCGGGCATCAGCCTGCGCCCCAGGCTTGGCATTGGCCTCGGCGTCGCGGCCGGTGGGGTTGGTGCCAGTAGGGTTGGTGCCGGTGGAGTTGGTGCCGGTGGGGCCGTGCCCAGCTGCCTCCAGCTGCTGCTGCGGAGCCTCCTCCTGGGCGCTCTTCACCTCGGAGCCAGGGCCTGTCTCTGTCGTCATGGCCGCTGCTCACCCTCTGCCAGCGCCACCCACACGGAGAGACAGCAGAGGTCAGGAGCAGTGTGGGCAGCAGGACAAGGGAGGTTCTTGTGCCCCTGTGCTCAGCACTGCTCAGGCCACCCCTGGAGTGCTGTGTCCAGTTCTGGGCTCCTCCATTGCAGAGAGATGCTGAGGTGCTGGAAGGTGTTTGGAGAAGGGCAGCAAGGCTGGGGAGGGGCCTGGAGCAGAGCCCTGTGAGGAGAGGCTGAGGGAGCTGGGGGGGTGCAGCCTGCAGCAGAGGAGGCTCAGGGCAGAACTCATTGCTGCCTGCAGCTGCCTGCAGGGAGGCTGTAGCCAGGTGGGGTTGGGCTCTGCTGCCAGGCAGCCAGCAGCAGAAGAAGGGGACACAGCCTCAAGCTGTGCCAGGGCAGGTCTAGGCTGGATGTGATGAGGAAGTTGTTGGCAGAGAGAGTGATTGGCATTGGAATGGGCTGCCCAGGGAGGTGGTGGAGGCACAGTCCCTGGGGGTCTTCAAGCAAAGCCTGGATGAGGCACTTAGTGCCATGGTCTGGTTGGTTGGTTAGGGCTGGGTGCTAGGTTGGACTGGATGAGCTTGGAGGTCTCTTCCAACCTGGTTGATTCTATGATTCTATGTCACCAGCTGCCTGGGCACATGTGGCACCTGCCCAGCCCTGCAGCCCCCAGCTGGGCACCCGGCGGTGGCTTGGCCAAGGGCAAGTGGCAGCAGCACAGCAGGGCAGGATTCCAGCCTAGCTTGAGCCAGCAGAGGGACACCGGCGGCAGGGACCCGCTGCAGCCAGGGGCCAGGACTCGTGTGCCATGGCTGCACAGCCCCCTGCTGCCCCCGGCCCTCCTCTGGCACTGCTGCTGAGGAAGGGCCAGGCGGTGGGCACGGCTAAAGGCTGCCCTGGCACAGGAAGCCGCAGCCAGGGACACCCCCACAGGCTGCACGGTGCCCTCCGGGCTCCCCAGCAGCTCTTGCTGCCTTCCCACGGCCAGACCCTGCCTGCTGGGGACACAACCTGCAGCCTGTGCCCAGCCCCAGCTGCCTGTCCGGTGCCAGGGGCCAGAGCAGAGCCAGGGACAGGTACAGGCTGGGGGAGGCAATTCCCATGGCAGGGGCTCACTGCCACAGTGCCAGGGGCTCACTGCCACAGTGCCAGGGGTTCACTGCCACAGCTCAGCAGCCCTCCTGGGTTTGAAACAGCATCACAGCAGCATGCAGGTGGGCAGAGCCCCTCAGCATCCCAGGTCCAACCTAGAGCCCTGCTCCACAGGAGTCACCTTAAGCCATAGCCCCAAGCACCACATCCAAACCAGCCTCACACACCCCCAGGCTGGGTGACTCCAGCCCCTCCCTGGGCAGCTCATTCCAGGCCCTGACCACTCTCTCCCTAAAAGCTTTCTCCTGATGTCCAATCCAGACCTCCCCAGCCTCAGCTTGAGGCCATTCCCCCTTGTTCTGCCTCCAGCTACCTGTGAGCAGAGCCCAGCAGCAGCCTCTGCACAGCCTCCTCTCAGGCAGCTGTAGGCAGTGATGAGCTCTGCCCTCAGCCTCCTCCTCCTCCTCACACCAACCATGCCCAGCTCCCTCAGTCTCTCCTCATCAGATCTCTTCCCCAGCCCTTCCCCAGCTTCCCTGCCCTCCTCTGCACTGCCTCCAGCACCTCCACAGCTCTCCTGTACTGAGGTGCCCCAAACTGGACACAGCTGCTGAGCTGTGGCCTCACCAGAGCCCAGTGCCAGGGCACAATCCCCTCCCTGCAAGTGCTGCTGGCTCCTGCCGTGCCCCCCACACACAGGGGCTTTGGTGGCCATCCCCCAGCCACCACTTGGGCTTCTCAGGCCTCCCCAGCTGCCCACTGCTGGGTGCCCTGGGCCGTGCCCAGCCGTGCAGGACCAGCTGGCATGGTCCCCACCAGAGTGTCTGCAGCTGCCCATGGCCCACTTTGCTCACAGATGAGCAGTGCCAGGAGTGGTGCCCCCAGCACCACTTCCAGCCCCGATGTGGAGTGTGGGAATCCACCCAGCACATTCCAGAGCTGTTTCAGGAATGACAGCCCAGCTGGCACCAGCAGCACTGGCTTCTCCCTCAGCAGGCTTTGCCCCAGGCACAGCAGCACAGGGGTGAGGTGCCAGGGCAGCTCCAGGTGACAGAGATGGCCACTCTGGGGCTAGAGGAGCTGCCTGGTGACCTGGCATCCTGCCCCCTACTAGAGGAGCTGCCTGGTGGCCTGGCACCCTACCACCTTCACCTCCGAGGAGCCCCAAGTTGCCAAATGTTCTTCTAGCAGGCATGGGGGATCAGGAGGCTGGTCAGGACACAAGCTAAGGTGGGCAGGGGAAGAGCACTGCTGGCACCACAGGATGGCTGGGTTTGGAAGGGGCTTTCAAAGGCCATCCACAGCCCACCCCCATGCCACGGGCAGGGACATCTTCAGCTCCATCAGATTGCTCAGCCTGATCCTGAACATTTCCACAGCTCTCTGGGCAGCCTGGCTCAGGACCTCACCACCCTCACTGCAGGGCATTTCCTCCTCATGCCCAGTCTGACTCTGCCCTCTTTCCCCTGAGCTCCAACAGGTCCTTGTCTGCCTGGCACTGAGAGCTGCAGAGCAGGACACAGCACTGCAGGTGAGGACCCGCAGGGGCAGAGCCAGAGGAGGAGAATCACCTCCCATGGCCTGCTGGCCACACTGCCTGTGATGCCACCCAGGATGTGGTTGGCACTGTGGGCTATAAGCTCACAGTGCTGGCTCATGCTGAGCACCCCCAGGGCATAGAATAGAATGGTTTAGGGTGGAAGAGACCCCAAAGCTCATCCAGTGCCAACCTCTGCCATAGGCAGGGACACCTCCCACTAGAACAGGTTGCTCAAGGCCTCATCCAGCCTGGTGCTGAACACCTGCAGGGAGGTTGTGGAGCACAGAAGCACCCAATGTGATCTTTGATCACATTGGGTGCTTCTGTGCTCCACAACCTCCCTGGGCAACCTGTGCCAGTGTCTCAGCACCCTCAACCTGTGCCAGTGTCTCACCACCCTCACTTCCTCCTAACATCCAGGTTCAATCTCCCTTCTGCCAGCTTGAACCCATTCCTCCTCCTCCTCCTCCACCTCTCATTCCCAGCCCTTGTCCATAGCCACTTCCCAGCCCTCCTGGAGCCCCCTTCAGCTCCTGGAAGGCCACTCCAAGGTCTCCTCCAAGCCTTCTCTTCTCCTCAGGGCTGCTCTCAGCTCCTTCCCTTTCACAGACATCTCAGGGCGCAGCTCAGGTCCCACCTCTGCCTCGCTGCTGTGCTCAGCACAGAGAGGAGATGTGGAGCCCTACCCAGACAAAGTGCTGAAAGTGGCTGCTGGGGGAGGGAGGGAGCAGACAGGAGACAACAGCAGGGACAGGCAGAGAAGACAGAGCCAGGTCAGCCTGCTTGGCAGCAGCCCTCTGCCCTGCCCAGCGGGCAGTGACGCTGCTGCTTGCCATGCTGGCTGTGCAAGTGCTGAGGTCACCACACAGGGGCTTGGATCATGCCAAGAGACAGGACTGCACTCCCCTGCCCCAGGGCCACCACTCTCCTGGGCCAGAACAGGCAGGACAAGGCAGCAGTGGCCCTGGGAAACATCAGCTCAACAGCAGCCAGCAGCACAGGGAGGGGATTCTGCCCCTCCAGTCTGCTCTGCTCAGCCCTCACCTGCACCACTGCCTCCAGCTCTGGGAACACAGCACAAGCAGGACCTGGAGCTGCTGCAGAGGCTCCAGAGGAGGCCAGCAAGAGGAGCAGAGGCTGCAGAAGCTGTGCTGTGGGGCCAGGCTGGGAGAGTTGGGGCTGTGCAGCCTGGAGGAGAGAAGGCTGCAGGGAGAGCTGAGAGCAGCCTTGCAGTGCCTGGAGGGGCTGCAGGAGAGCTGGGGAGGGACTCTGGACAAGGGCTGGCAGTGGCAGGCTGAGGGCCAATGGCTTTGAGCTGGGAGAGGGGAGAGGGAGAGTGGAGCTGGGGAAGAGATTGTTGAGAGTGAGGCTGGGGAGAGACTGGCACAGGCTGAGGGTGGTGAGACACTGGCACAGGTTGCCCAGGGAGGCTGTGGAGCACAGAAGCACCCAATGGGATCTTTGATCCCATTGGGTGCTTCTGTGCTCCACAGCCTCCCTGGAGGTGTCCAGTACCAGGCTGGATGAGTCCTTGAGCAGCCTGTGCTGGAGGGAGCTGTCCCTGCCCATGGCAGGGGGATTGGCACTGGCTGAGCTTCAGGCTCCCTTCCAACCCAGCCCATTCCAGGACTCTCCTACCAGCCCCCCGTGCAGAAGGAGATTTCAGAGGTCACCACTGGTGTCCTGTTGCCACAGAGGACTCACAGCTGCTGCTCTCCCACTGCAAATTCCATCAGCTGCCTGCTCCCAGCACCACTCCCTGCAGGGATCATTCTCAGCCACCTCTGCCTGGCTCTCCCTGGCTGATTTTTTTTTAACCGAGGTGAAATTCCTCCTTTGACCTCCACTCCTCAGGGCCCAACCCCATGCTGAGGCTTTTGCACTCAGGCTTTCTGAGTGCAATTCCCAACTGTTTCCCCCTGCACCAAGAAGCAGCAAACCCTGAGGGGGGTAGCAGGATGGGAATTCATCCCAGCTCCCCCTCAAGCCAGCTCTGATTTTCCATGGTAGCCTCCAGTGCAAACCTTCTGACAGTGGGCAAGATCAGGGCACCTGAGCTCTCAGCTGCAGCACCTGCCTCATAGAACCATAGAGCCAAGCAGGCTGGAAGAGAGCTCCAAGCTCAGCCAGCCCAACCTAGCACCCAGCCCTGCCCAGTCACCCAGAGCATGGCACTAAGTGCCCCAGCCAGGCTTGGCTTCAACACCTCCAGCCACAGCCACTCCACCACCTCCCTGGGCAGCCCATTCCAAGCTGGCAGTGCAACACAGCAGTGCCAGGCAGGTGGGGCCCAGGCAAAGGGCAAGCCCCCAGGAACCATCTCAAGAGCAGTGTGGGCAGAGGGCAAGGGAGGGCATTCTGCCCCTCTGCACCCTCTGCTGAGACCCCACCTGGAGCACTGTGCCCAGCTCTGGAGCCCCTGGGACAGGAAAGGTCTGGAGGTGCTGGAAGGTGTCCAGAGCAGGGCCAGGAGGATGAGCAGAGGGCTGGAGCTGCTCTGCTGTGGGGACAGGCTGAGGGAGTTGGGGCTGTGCAGGCTGCAGAGGAGAAGGCTCCAAGCAGACCTTACTGTGGCCTTGCAGTGTCTGAAGGGGGCTGCAGGAAAGCTGGGGAGGGGCTTCTGAGGGTGTCAGGAAGGGACAGGAGTGGGGGGAATGGATCCAAGCTAGAGGAGGGGAGATTGGGATCAGATCTTAGGAAGAAGTTGTTCAGCATGAGGGTGGTGAGAGCCTGGCACAGGTTGCCCAGGGAGGTGGTGGAAGCCTCATCCCTGGAATGTTTTAAGGCTGGATGTGGCTGTGGGCAGCCTGATCTGGTGTGAGGTGTCCCTGCCCATGGCAGGGGTTGGAGCTGGATGGTCCTTGGGGTCCTTTTGAACCCCAACAATTCTATCCCTGCTCCCATTGTGGCCTGGCTTCTGTTGCCAGCCTGCTTTGGCATCCTGGCCACTGCTCCCTTTCTCCATCTCAGCATGACCCTGGCACCACCTGTCCCATGGCTCTGTATGGGCACAGAGGAAATCTGGGCACCAGTGAGCCCTGTGCAGCAGGGCCCACTGATTCCATGCCCGGGGCTCTGCTCCTGCCCCAGCAGTTGGCACAGGGAGGGAGGAAGAATGAGGCCTCCATGCCCCCAGAGCAGGATGGGCTCAGGGTGGAGCAGGAAGCCTCTCAGCCTCTCCTTGCAGCCATGCTGGCAAGGCTCCACCCTGCACCGGGCTAAAGGGCTCTGGGAGATGCCCTGACACAGCAGCCCTGGGGACACAGCACTGCTGCAGCTGAGCCCTGCAGGTGTGCACAGACCTGGCACAGGCAGTGCAGGCAGGGGAGGGCCATGCTGGCACTGCCATGCTCCTGGGCATAGCCACAAGAGCTGCGTTCAGGAGCCAGAGGGGTGTTGGTGCCATGCCCGTGGCAGTGCTGCTGCCTGGGGTTGTGTGCCCACATTCTTTCTGACCACAGTAGAGCTGAGCAGAGGATGCCAGTATGGAGCAGTGGGGCCAGGGGGCTTGAGGCTGGCTGGGCACCAAGGGTCAGCCTCAGCCTGGCAGTGCCAAGCCCCTGGAGATGGCGGTGCCTAGGCCCCAGGGCTCAGGCCAGCAGTGGGATGCTGCCACCATGCCCAGAGCCTGGTCAGCTGCACCTGAGGCTGCTTCAGGCCCAGCCATGGCAGAAGGCCACCGAGGCCAGCATGCCCACCTGCACCTGACTGTGCCCTCTGCCAGGCTGCAGCACCTGCGAGGACTCTGCTGAGACCTGAGCAGCAGGAGCAAGCCCCAGCAAGCCCCTGAGGGCATCCCCACAGCACAGAAGGTGACTGCAGTGGGAGCATCTCTGGCTGGAACAACCCTGGTTCAAAGGGGCTGGTCCTGGGCACTGCTTTCTGGATGCCAAACTCAGCTCCTGCTGCTCCACCTCACAGGACAGGTGCCCAGTGAGGGGGGCACAGGTCGAGGAAGGGCAGGAGCCTCAGCGTGCTGCCAAGGCACAGCTTCACTGATGTCTTTGCCACCACAAAGCTTCCCAGGAGCTCTGGAGCGCAGCTGCAGCTGAGCAGAGAGCTGTGCCCATGCTGCCCAGGTCACTGCCCTGGCTTCTGAACACCACCAGGCAGGAGCAGGACCCAACCCTGCAGGCCAGGCAGCCTCTCCAGGCTGTTCCAGCCCTGCCCAGCACCTAGCCTGGCTCATGCATCTTCCTGTAGGAGCAAAGCCAGGCCCAGAGCAGCTGCCAGGCTGAGGCTGGCAGTGGCCCAGGCAGTGGCTGGCATCACCTTTAATGGTTGGACTTGGTGACTTTCACCTTCTCCAGCCTCTCATCTCCCCAGGCCCCTTCTGCAGGCTGAGGGCTGCAGGAGTCCTCCACAGCCACGCTCCCTGGTGCCATGTGCCAGGCACCACTCCCAGCAAGGGCTGGCGCCCCCCTGCTGCCCCTGGACCAGAGCAGGCCTGGGGCATCCTCTCCCCAGGGCAAACCCCAGGTGAAAAGGCTGGGGGCTGGCTGAAGCCCCAGGCCCCAGAGCCAGGCAGGTGGGCACCATGCCCGAGCCCAGCTGGACCTGCTCGGCATGCCCAGGGTCTCCTCCCACCGCCTGCCTGCTCCTCCTTCCCTGGGTGTTTTCCCCTTCCCCCCCAGCAGGAGTGTGGATTCTCGGCTTCCTCAGACACTGCCCCCGCACCTCCCCCCGCAGCCTGCCCCCAGCCCCCTCACCCTGCCTCCAGCCCCTGCTCCCTGCCCCCAGCCCCTGCTCCCTGCCTCCAGCCCCCTCACCCTGCCCCCAGCCCCTGCTCCCTGCCCCCAGCCCCCTCACCCTGCCCCCAGCCCCTGCTCCCTGCCTCCAGCCCCCTGCACCCTGCCCCCAGCCCCCTCACTCTGCCTCCAGCCCCTGCACCCTGCCTCCAGCCCCCTGCACCCTGCCCCCAGCCCCCTCACCCTGCCCCCAGCCCCTCACCCTTCCCCCAGTCCCTGCACCCTTCCCCCAGTCCCTGCACCCTGCCTCCAGCCCCCTGCACCCTGCCCCCAGCCCCCTCACCCTGCCCCCAGCCCCTCACCCTTCCCCCAGTCCCTGCACCCTGCCCCCAGCCCCCTCACCCTGCCTCCAGCCTCCTCAGCCTGCCCCCAGCCCCTGCACCCTGCCTCCAGCCCCTGCACCCTGCCCCCAGCCCCTCACCCTGCCTCCAGCCCCCTGCACCCTGCCTCCAGCCCCCTCACCCTGCCTCCAGCCTCCTCAGCCTGCCCCCAGCCCCTGCTCCCTGCTCCCAGCCCCTGCACCCTGCCCCCAGCCCCTGCACCCTGCCTCCAGCCCCTGCACCCTGCCTCCAGCCCCCTCACCCTGCCTCCAGCCTCCTCAGCCTGCCCCCAGCCCCTGCTCCCTGCCCCCAGCCCCTCACCCTGCCTCCAGCCCCTGCACCCTGCCTCCAGCCCCCTCACCCTGCCCCCAGCCCCTGCTCCCTGCCCCCAGCCCCTGCTCCCTGCCCCCAGCCCCCTGCACCCTGCCCCCAGCCTCTCACCCTGCCTCCAGCCCCCACAGCCCCCTGCCTGAGCCGCCTCTCCCCTCGCCCCTGCCCCTCCGTTGCTCTCAGCATCCCCCTGGCCTCTGCCCCCCCCAGCTCTGGCCCCGCTGAGGGCTCTGCTCGGCTCTGCTCTGCAGCTTCGCTTCTGGAGCAGCAGGGACAAAGGCAGGCAGGAGCCAGCAGAGCCCAAAGAGGGCTCCAGGGGCTCTAGCACCACCCAAGTGCCCTTCCCCCTTGGCACTGCATTCTGCAGCTGCTGAGGGTCCCTGGGGCTGATCCGGACAGCAGAGCCCAGCCCCACGCTGCGGGACAGAGCTGCTGCAGGACAGGCAGAGACTGGGAGCAAGCTGTGCCCATCCTGCAGGGGTGGCAGTGGCTGCAGGGCACTTGGCAGGGGGTCCAGGTACCTGCCAGCCTCCTAGAGCAACAGAGGAGCTGACTAGGGCTGCAGCACCCCTGCCATAGAGCAGAGGCTGGACAGGCAGGGGACAGCAGGGTGAGGGCACAGGCAGAGTGAGGGCACAGGCAGGGTGAAGGGACTGGCAGGGTGAGGGCACAGACAGAGTGAGGGCACAGGCAGGGTGAGGGGACAGGCAGGGTGAGGGGGCAGCAGGGACAGGCAGGGTGAGGGGACTGGCAGGGTGAGGGCACAGGCAGGGTGAGGGGACAGGCAGGGTGAGGGCACAGACAGAGTGAGGGCACAGGCAGGGTGAGGGGGCAGCAGGGACAGGCAGGGTGAGGGGACAGGCAGGGTGAGGGGACTGGCAGGGTGAGGGCACATGCAGGAAGCCTGAGCCCTGGGTACCCTCCAGGGAGGCAGCAAAACGGAACAAGGAAAGAGGATCCCAAAGCCTCGGCAGGACACAGCAGCTCTGAGCCCCACAGCCACCCAGCCCTCGCTGCCACCCAGCCCTTGCTGCCACCCAGCCCTCCCTGCCTGGCACCGGGGCACATGCAAATCCCCAACCCCCTCCGCAGTGCAGCAGGCAGCCTGGAGAGCTCTCCCCTGCTGCTCTGCAGCAAGGCCAAACACCAGCCCAGACCCTTGTAATGCTAAAGGAGGAGACCCCCAACACAGCCTGCCCCCAGCTCCTGCAGCCAGCCCCCAGCTCCTGCAGCCAGTCCCCAGCTCCTGCAGCCTGCCCCCAGCTCCTGCAGCCAGCCCCCAGCTCCTGCAGCCTGCCCCCAGCTCCTGCAGCCTGCCCCCAGCTCCTGCAGCCTGTCCCCAGCTCCTGCAGCCTGCCCCCAGCTCCTGCAGCCTGCCCCCAGCTCCTGCAGCCGGCCCCCAGCTCCTGCAGCCTGCCCCCAGCTCCTGCAGCCTGTCCCCAGCTCCTGCAGCCTGCCCCCAGCTCCTGCAGCCTGCCCCCAGCTCCTGCAGCCAGCCCCCAGCTCCTGCAGCCTGCACTCCTTACGCAGGTCCGGCAGGGGCAGGCTCTGCACTGCCCACAACTGTTCCCCAGCCGCAAAAGTACCCTGTGCCCCAGGACCCGGGCTGCAGGACCCTCATCCCATCCAGGCTGGTGCTCCTCACGCCGGGTGCCCACTGCCAGCTGAAGCCCAAGCTCCTGCCAGCATCCCGCCGGCAGGCAGGCAGCAGCAGCAGCGCAGAGCATCCCTTCGCCACGGCCATGCCAGCCCTACCTTGGTGCCAGCTGCCCATGCCTCCAGCACAGCTTGTGGCTGCCTGAGTGCCGCCGCGTCCGAGGCAGAGCTTTCTGCAGCGCTGCCTCTGCCTCAGCCCCGACCCCCCCCCCACGCAGTGCCTGCCGCAGCCGCAGCCAGGCTGGCAGCTGCGCTGCCTTCCCGGCCCGCTGTGGGCTGCCCCTCTCTGCCGGCTCCGTGCCTGCACCACCTCGGCGTGGCAGGAGGATGCCACGTGGGTGCCAGCCCCATCACCCCCCCTTTGCCTGCAAACAGCTGATTCACCCCGAGCCGGGCACCCGAGAGCCAGCACCGGCTGCCACCCTGCCCCGATCCTTCCCTACGCATGGCCCAGCAGGGGCAGAGCTCAGCTGCTGCCCTGGCACCTGGGCACACCTTGCAGCCTCACCCCGAGTCAAGCTGGCACTTTCCTGCATCACCTCCTCCATCTTCTACACGGCTCCTAGGGCAGCCAGCAGCTGTGCCACCTCCAAAACGTGCCCCCGTGCACCCCACTGGCACTGGGCAGCCTGGAGACAGACCAGCAGCGAGGGCTGAGCAGAAGCTCCTTCACTGCCCCTGTGCACGGTGAGGAGCAGAGCAGAGCCTGGCACCCAGCACAGCCCTGCCCCACTGTGCCCCAAGAGGGGCACCACCAGAGAGCAAACACTGAGGCCTGGTACAGCGCTGCAGGGGTGCCTTGGACCCCCCAGAGAGCCCAGAGCTGGCACTGCCACAGGTCCTGCCTTCAGGGAGCAGTGGGGAACACCCCAGAGTGCAGGCAGGGCTGGCTGGGGCTGGGCACCATCTACCAAGCACAGGCAGCCTGCTGGGAGCAGCAGTGCCCAGGTGGCACCCCCCGGGTTGGACACATGCTGATGGAAACTGCAGAGCATGCCAAGCCTTCAAGAGCCCCAGGGCAAGAAGCAGAAGCCAGGCAAAACCTTGCTGGCAGGCTCCTGGCAGGCTCTTGCTAACTGGCATGTGGGCACCTGCCCAGGTGGTCCAGGCAGGCAGAGCCTGGCCACACTGGATGCCCAGGGACAAGAGCCCACTCAGCCCCAGTGCCCCACCGGGCGCGGGTCCTGCCCTTGGGCACCGCCGAGGAGAGCCTGGCAGCCAGGAACCCCTGCAGCAGCTAAGGGTAGCAGATGCTGAGGGTGGCAGATGCTGCTGGGAGCAGGGGGGAGCTGCCCCATGGATGAGCTCCTCTACTTTTCACTCTAAGGAGAGGCAAATGAGCCCCAGGGGAGAGAGGCCAACCCAGGCAGCACTTTCCTCCCTTTAGAAGGAAGGAGATGGCAGAGTCTCAGCACAGCCCCAGCAGTGCCCAAGGTCCCCATGCCTCACGCACTGGAGGGCAGGACTCAGGCCAGCAGAAGAGTACCAGCAGTGCTGCCAACCCAGGCCAACAGGAGGGTACCAGCAGTGCTGCCAACCCAGGCCAACAGGAGGGTACCAGCAGTGCTGCCAACCCAGGCCAGCAGGAGGGTACCAGCAGTGCTGCCAACCCAGGCCAGCAGGAGGGTACCAGCAGTGCTGCTAACCCAGGCCAGCAGAAGGGTACCAGCAGTGCTGCCAACCCAGGCCAGCAGAAGGCTACCAGCAGTGCTGCTAACCCAGGCCAGCAGGAGGGTGCCAACAGTGCTGCCAACCCAGGCCAGCAGGAGGGTGCCAGCAGTGCTGCCAACCCACAGAACCAGAGAATCACTGCAGCTGGAATAGACTCAATCACCAACTCCAAACATCCTCTACCTCGTACCAAGGCTGGGGCTCAGCACCACTTCTCTGTGCCTCTGAAACTCCTCCAGGGGTGGGCACTCAACCACCTCCCTGGGCAGCCTGTGCCAGGCTTTGAGAATCCTTTCAAGTCAGTTTCTTCTTACTTCCAACCTAAACCTTTCCTGGAGCAACTCGAGGCCATTTCCCACCCTTTGTTAGGAGGGAGGGGAGGCCAACCCCCACCCTGCTCCTCCCTGCTCCATCCCTGCTCCTCCCTGCTCCATCCCTGCTCCTCCCTGCTCCATCCCTGCTTCCAAGGAGCTGTGGAGAGCAGTGAGCAGCAGCCCCAACGGCCATGGTGCCACCAGGCTCAGCAAGGCCCCAGCTAGAGCCTGAGCTGTCTCACAGAGATGTGACCCCTGGGCTGGGCCTGATCCTGCACCTCCTCATCCCCCCCAAAACCCACACCAAGATCCCTCTCCTGGGGGAGGGAGCAGCCTGGGCCCCCACTCACCTCAGAGGTGCCCCTGCAAGCAAGCACTGAGCCATGCCCCTGAGCCAGGCTCCTCCAAGGGCTGCTGGTGAGTCCCTCCTTGCTCCCTCCACCCCTGCTGACCTCAGAATGCTGCTTCCTCACATTCTTGTGAGCCCACCCAGCACAGGAGGAGCCTTCCCCACTGCCACCCAAAGCACAGGCACAGAAGCAGAGGCAGCTCCCTCTGAGCCGGGGGGCACTCAGCTCAGCTCCTGGCAGAGGTCCCTCCCAAGCCCAGCCACGCTGTGATTCCGTGAGGGCTGCACAGCCACGAAGCACATCCCCAGCAGTGAGAGAAGCCCCAGCAGGATCTGGACACAGAGAGCCCAGAGTGTGCCCAGGTGAGCTGGTGGCACAGGGCTGGCAGCTCAGCCTCCTGCCCGCCGCGGGGCTCAGTGTTCTGCTGAGGAGCTGGGTCGGAGGCTCTGAGCCCCTGCCCATGGCCAGCTGTGGGGCAGCAGCAGCCTGCCCACTGGTGAAGATGCACAGCTGCAGTGAGCAGCAGGAGGCCAGCAGGAACCCTCCTGAGTGCACAGAAAGGTCACAGAATCATAAAGTGCCAGGGCCGGGAGGGACCCCAAGGACCATCCAGCTCCAGCCCCTGCCATGGGCAGGGACACCTCACACCAGAGCAGGCTGCCCACAGCCACATCCAGCCTGGCCTTAAACACCTCCAGGGATGAGGCTTCCACCACCTCCCTGGGCAACCTGTGCCAGGCTCTCACCACCCTCCTGCTGAACAACTTCTTCCTGAGGTCTGATCTCCATCTCCTCTCCTCCAGCTCGGATCCATCCCCCCCAGTCCTCTCAGCCCCAGGAGCCCCTCCCCAGCTCTCCTGCAGCCCCTCCAGCGGCTGCAAGGCCACAGGAAGGTGTCCCTGGAGCCTTCTCCTCCGCAGCCTGCTCAGCCCCAGCGCTCTGCGCCTGTCCCCACGCAGAGCAGCTCCAGCTCTCTGCCCACCCCCACGGCCCAGAGCCCTGCGCTGCAGCCTCCCGGCGCAGCAGTGCAGCCTCTGGGACACCTCCGTGGGGCTCCAGGGCAAGGACAGCTCCGAGGCGCCGCGGCCGTGGCACAGCTGCAGCGCAGCACTGCCCAGCAGAGGCAACGCTGCGGGGCCAGCGGGGCCGGAGCGCAGCCAGGGCAGAGGCCGAAGCAGGCAGCAGGAGCCGCAGCGGCTGCGAGCGGCACAGAGGCCGCCCCTGGGCTGCCCCCGGCAGCGGGCACCGAGGGGCACCGTGCGGCGGGCAGGGCTCAGGCCGTGCGGGCAGGGCTGCGGCAGCCGCAGGCAGCGGCAGCGATGCTGCGGAGGAGGCATCTGGGTCCTGCCCCCGCTGCGGCTGCAGCCAGCCCCTTGCCAGGGCTGCCCACGCCGGGCTCCTGCGCCCCCCACCGCCGCAGCGGGCAGCAGGGCAGGGCAGGCTGTGCCCTGCCCACGGGACGGAGCTGTGGCAGCTTGCGGGGAGCCCGCGGGGACCTCCCAGCTCCGGCCAGGCTTGCCCCACCCATGCCCACACCCCCCACCCTGTCTGGGGCAGTGCCCAGGGTGCCCAAAGGCCTCTCTGGAGCACCCCCGGGCCTGACCTGCAGCCTGTGGGGAGCTGTGGGGAGCAGCCCAGCACCCCACTGCCCTGGGCCAGGGCTCAGCCGCCTAAGCCTCAAGGGCAAGGAGGAAAGGGCCCCCCAGGGGAGGGCACAGGCCCTGCCACCCACTCTGCAGGAGCAGACCCGCAGCTGCCCCACGCCCACCTTCACAGACCACACACTCCCGGGCACCACTCTCCTCTTGTGCCAGCTGCCGCCCCCAGGAGCTGGGATGCCACTCCCCAGCTCTGCTGTGGCACCATGCCAGAGGTACCCAGAGAGCAGCCAGCCAGCTCCCGGGATTGACTCCCATTCCCTCTTGCTGAGCATCCTCCCTTATCCGCCGCCTCTTTGTCTCTCGGCAGCAGCCAGCCCTGCCCAGGCTGCCTTCCCCGCCTGTTTCCTACTCGAGATGCAGAGGCAGCTCTCTGGAGTGTGCCTGTGCTGCACGCCACAGCAGCAGGCACACCGGGCACCGCCACCACCACCTCACAAGTCCGTGTCCCGGGGCCGCGGTGGCACCGGTGCCCGTCCGTGCCCGCAGTGCCCGGCTCCGCAGCGCCCGCTCCCACAGCCAGCCCACGTGCAGCAGGGCTGGATTCCAGCTGCAGCAGAGCAAACTGTACCTCGGAAATTTCCATGCCCTGAGGCATCTCACAGACAGCAGAAGGACCAGGGAGGTGTCACGGGAGACGGCACAAGGCAGGAGCTGAGCCGCGGCCAGGGACGGCAGCCAGAGCCCAGCTTGCATGTGCTGGGAAGGACCCGGGCACGGGTGGGCAGACCTGCCCACAGCAGACAACAACCTTCACAGGGCTGCCTCCCTGGTGATGGATGGCAAAAGATGTGCATGGCCTTGAACAACCTTTCCCACCCGGCTCCAGCGCTGCTTTGCCAGGAGGATCCTTCCCCAGGCTCGCTCAGTCATTCCTGTGCCCACAGACTCTGTCCTTGGGCACCTGAGTGCCTGCACACCAGAGACACCCAAAGCAGGGACAAATGGAAAGCTCCTCCACGGCTTGCAAATGCCAGCAGACAACCTGCTG
Organism: Pogoniulus pusillus; assembly: GCF_015220805.1. Classification (NCBI taxonomy): domain Eukaryota; kingdom Metazoa; phylum Chordata; class Aves; order Piciformes; family Lybiidae; genus Pogoniulus; species Pogoniulus pusillus. The sequence continues at coordinate 1,410,593 of NC_087292.1, forward strand.
ACGTCAGGCCTCAGCCTATGCAGGGCACCTGGTCTGCAGAAGCCCTTCAGAGGGCACTCAGAGGCTGGCAAGCACCCACCTGGGCACGCAGGCACTGAGGACTCCACACCCCTGTGAGCTGCAGCTTCGAGGGCAGAGCCAAGCCCCCCGAGAGGCCAGCTCTGAGAATTTACACCTCAAGGTGAGGTATCTGAGCCCAGAAAGGTGGTGGAAAGATGCCTGGGTGATGGTTTTGTAGCACGACAGAGCTCGACCACTGCCCTCCAGCCAGCTCACCACAGCGCAGGGCACTTAAGGCTGTGCCAGGGGGCATCTGCCTGCCACCGGGACAAGGCAGCAGGTGACCCCCCCACTCTTCATGCAAATCACAGCCACACCTGCTCAGCACAGCCTGCAGGGCACAGGAGGGAGCGGGGAGCTCGTTCCTGCTCTGGCAGCAGGACGGCACTCAGAGATCCGTGGAGGTCCCTTCTGACCCCTGGCACCTTCTGATCCTGTGCTCCATGCTCCCTGCCTGGCCGCGGGAGGGACTGATGAGCTCCAGGGGACTGTACCCCCGGGTTAGGACAAGGCTGGCTGGCTGCAGCCACCAGCTCACTAAGGTGCCAGGGCAGCAAAACCCTCTGCCCCAGTACTGCCAGGCAGGGGACAGGCAGACCACGGCTCGGTGCTGGCCGAGCCCAGGCTTGGGCAAAGCTGAGAAGATGAGGGAAAACATCTTCAGCCCCTCCTCTGGCACTGCCCTCCCTGCAGAGGATGAATGGCAGCCTGGCAGCGCCGCTCTGAGTCACCGGCAGCCAAACGCTGACTCACGGAGCTGCGCCTGACGCCGCAGCCCAGGGCCACGCAGCCTCCTCCTGCCGGTGCCCACTCTGCCCCTGCCAGCCCCTGCGGAGCGGGGAGGATGCTGCAAGAGATCAGCTGATGCCACCTGGCTCAACAGACAGAGCAGCTCCATCCAGGGCAGCCTGACAGCCCTGGCATCCTACCGCCCTGGAACGGGTCGGGTGGGAAGGGATCCCAAAGCGCATCCAGCTCCAACCCCCTGCCATGGGCAGGGACAGCTCCCACCAGCACCAGCCTGATGCTGAACACCTCCAGGGAGGCTGTGGAGCACAGAAGCACCCAATGTGATCGAAGATCACATTGGGTGCTTCTGTGCTCCACAACCTCCCTGGGCAACCTGTGCCAGTGTCTCAGCACCCTCAACCTGTGCCAGTGTCTCAGCACCCTCAGCCTGTGCCAGTCTCTCCCCACCCTCACTCTCAACAATCTCTTCCCCAGCTCCACTCTCCCTCTCCCCTCTCCCAGCTCAAAGCCATTGGCCCTCAGCCTGCCACTGCCAGCCCTTGTCCAGAGTCCCTCCCCAGCTCTCCTGCAGCCCCTCCAGGCACTGCAAGGCTGCTCTCAGCTCTCCCTGCAGCTTTCTCTCCTCCAGGCTGCACAGCCCCAACTCTCCCAGCCTGGCCCCACAGCACAGCTTCTGCAGCCTCTGCTCCTCTTGCTGGCCTCCTCTGGAGCCTCTGCAGCAGCTCCAGGTCCTGCTTGTGCTGTGTTCCCAGAGCTGGAGGCAGTGGTGCAGGTGAGGGCTGAGCAGAGCAGACTGGAGGGGCAGAATCCCCTCCCTGTGCTGCTGCTCTCCCTGCTCTGGCTGCAGCCAGCACACAGCTGGCTCTGGGCTGCAGCCACCAGTGCTGGCTGCTGGGCACTCTGGCACCACCTGAGCCCCCCAAGGCCTTCTCCTCAGCACTGCCCTCAGCCACTGCTCACCCAGCCTGGAGCTGTGCTTGGCACTGCCCTGCCCCAGGTTCAGGACCTTGCCTTGGCCTTGCTGACCTGCAGGAGCTTGGCTTGGGCACAGCTCTGCAGCCTGCCCAGGTCCCTGTGCATGGAGCCCTTCCCTCCTGCGGTGCCAGCTTGGTGCCATGCACAGACCTGCTGAGGGTGCCTCAGTGCCACTGCCCATGCCACTGCCAGAGATGTCAAACAGCAGTCTCCTGTGGTGGAAACTCCTCTCCCTGCAGCTCCACCTGCCCCACAGCTTTACCTGAGCACATCCCTGGCATCCCACCAAAGTGCCTTCAGTGTAGTTTTGGGCTGTCCCTGACCTGAGCAGTCAGAGCAGAGCTCCTTCTCCTTTCCACTACTTCAAGCTCAGCAGCTCCCTGCCACCCCCAGGCCCCAGGAGCAGCCTCACAGCCAGCCCAGCCCTGCAGGGGAGGCAAAACCCATGGCAGCTCCTTCAGCCCTAGGACAGCTACCCTTTGTGACCACCACTCACCAGCAGGACCTGCACCCGTCCTGACAGGAAAATCACAGCAGCATGCAGGTGGGCAGAGCCCCTCAGCATCCCAGGTCCAACCTAGAACCTGCTCCACAGGAGTCACCTTAAGCCATAGCCCCAAGCACCACATCCAAACCAGCCTCACACACCCCCAGGCTGGGTGACTCCAGCCCCTCCCTGGGCAGCTCATTCCAGTCCCTGACCACTCTCCCTGTGAGAAGCTTTCTCCTGATGTCCAATCCAGACCTCCCCAGCCTCAGCTTGAGGCCATTCCCCCTTGTTCTGCCTCCAGCTACCTGTGAGCAGAGCCCAGCAGCAGCCTCTTGCACAATGTCCCTTCAGGCAGCTGCAGACAGCAGAGGTCTGCCCTCAGCCTCCTCTTCCTCAAACTAAACAGCTCCCTAAAAAATGCTCTCTCAGTTCCATCAGGGTCCAGCCCTGGTCCTGCCCTGGTCCTTCCCAGAGGTGGTCTGGAGGCCCTCAGAGAGCAGCAGCTCTGCAGCAAGGTGAAGAAGCTGCCCAGGGAGCCTCCTGTGGGAGCAGCCCCAGGAGCTCCTCTCTGCCCTAAGGGAGCAGACTGCAGCTGACAGAGTGCTGCTGGCTCCAAAGCAGAGCCTTCAGCTTCTCCTGCTGCCACCAGCGCCCTGGCAGTGCCATGGGGCTCCAGCCCCGTGCCCTTGATGCCTATAGCTGGCAGGGTGTTGGGGTTCAGCTCTGGCCTCTGCCTGGCTCATGCAGGTGCCTGTCAGGGAGGCTCTGCCAGCTGCTGCCTGCTGCACACCACAGCTCTCTCAGACCCCTCCTGCCCACAGGCTGGGCTCAAGCCCCCCCCCCCCCCCGCATGGCCTGCTCACATCCCACTGCTCCCTGGGGGCAGTCTCACAGGTGGATGTTTGAGCATCTGAGGCCTTTTCCAGACACCCACAACCTCTTCTTATGTGCTCCCCTTGCAGCAGAGCAGTTCTCCCTCCAGCTCACACCACAGGCAGGGCCAGGGGAGGGCAACCAAGCTGGGGAAGGGTCTGGAGAAGAGGGCTGGGGAGGAGCAGCTGAGGGAGCTGGGGGGGTTGGGGTGGAGAAGAGGAGGCTGAGGGCAGAGCTCATTGCTCTCTGCAGCTCCCTGGAAGAAGGTTGGAGTAAGAAGGGGTTTGGTCTGTTGAGCTAAGGAACAAATGACAGGACAGGAGGAGATGGTCTTGGGTTGCACCAGGGGAGGGTTAGGTTGGAGAGGAGGACAAATGTCTTTGGTGCCAGAGTGGTCAGGGAGTGGCGGAGGCTGCCCAGGGAGCTGCTGGAGTGCCCATGGCTGGAGGTGTTCCAGAACTGTGTGGCCATGGCACCTGGGGCCAGGGTTTGGTGGCCATGGTGGGGCTGGGTTGGACTCAGTGATCTTAGAGGTCTCTTCCAGGCAGGGCAATTCTGTGAGTCAAAGACATCCTCCCACTGCCAGTGACCTGCCTGCCCTGGCCAGCAAGCACAGACCCTGGCATCTGTGGCTGGAAAGCTGTGACTCAGAGAGAAATCTGGGGGTGTTGGTTGGCAGTGACTGAACATGAGCCTGCAGTGCCCAGCTGGCCAAGAAGGCCAATGGCATCCTGGCTGGTGTGAGAAGCAGGGTGGGCAGTGGTGCCAGTGGCATCCTGGCTGCTGTCAGAAGCAGGGTGGGCAGTGATGCCAGTGGCATCCTGGCTGCTGTCAGGGGCAGGGTGGGCAGTGATGCCAGTGGCATCCTGGCTGCTGTCAGAAGCAGGGTGGGCAGTGATGCCAGTGGCATCCTGGCTGCTGTCAGGGGCAGGGTGGGCAGTGATGCCAGTGGCATCCTGGCAGCTGTCAGAGGCAGGGTGGGCAGTGATGCCAGTGGCATCCTGGCTGCTGTCAGGGGCAGGGTGGGCAGTGATGCCAGTGGCATCCTGGCTGCTGTCAGAAGCAGGGTGGGCAGTGATGCCAGTGGCATCCTGGCTGCTGTCAGAAGCAGGGTGGGCAGCAGGCACAGGAGGTGCCCACCCCCCTGTGCTCAGCACTGCTGAGGCCACCCCTCGAGTGCTGTGCTCAGCTCTGGGCCCCTCACTGCAGGAAGGACACTGAGGGGCAGGAGCCTGCCCAGAGCAGGGCAGCCAGGCTGGAGAAGGGCCTGGAGCAGCTGGGGGTGAGGAGGGGCTGAGGGAGCTGGGGGTGTGCAGGTGGAGCAGAGCAGCCTGAGGGCAGAGCTCATTGCTCTCTGCAGCTGCCTGCAGGGAGGGGGCAGTGAGCAGGGGGCAGCCTCTGCTGCTTGGTGCCAAGGGCCAGAGGCAGGGGGAATGGTTCCAGGCTGCCCCAGGGGAGGCTCAGGCTGGAGCTCAGGAACTATTTGTGCCCTGGAAGGCTTCTCAGAGCTTGGAGTGGTCTGCCCAGGGTAGTGCTGCAGTGCCCAGCCCATGCAGGCTGGTAGCAGCAGCTGGAGCCCACCAGCAGCTAACCACAGCAGGCTGCTCCCAGTGAAACTGCAGGCTCAGACCAGCTCCTGTCCCTCCAGCTCAGAGCCTGCCTGGTGACACAGGGCAGGCAGAAGGAGTCAAACCCAGGGCTGCTGAGCACCACGAGGGGAGGTGGCTCCATCACTAAGGTGTCCAGTGGCCAGGCTGGAGCTGCCAAGTGGTGGATTGGGTGAGGTGGGCAGCAAGAGCAGAGTTAAGGCAGCGAGGAGGAGATGCTCTCCGCGGGGGCAGGGATCCTGTGGGACACCACAGCCACAAGCTCTGGGACCCACCCTCTGGATAAGCCCCCAGCTGGGGCTGTGCCACCTCTCTGAGGAGGGCTGGCAGAGCACGGCAAGGCCAGGCTGATGGCCACGTGTGGGGCAGCTCTGCACTGGCACCATGGCAGCAGCTGGCAGCAGCACAGACCTCTGCTCGCTCCTCATGCGCCTGCCAGGCAGCGCTGACACTTCTGACCCCAGAGCAGCCTGCTGGGCTCCTGCACACAGCTGACAGGCAGGAGAGGGCTCCCACACCCCCAGACTGTGCCCCACTGGTATGGCCCTCAGGAGAGGGGCAGTGACCTGCTGCCTGCCCACAGCGGCATCCCTCTGCTGCAGGGTGCACAGAGCAGCCTAAGCCCATTGCATAGAATCATAGCATGGGTGGGGCTGGAAGGGACCTGAAAGCTCACCCAGTGCCAATCCCCTGCCATGGGCAGGGACACCTCTCACCTGCCCAGGGTGCTCAAGGCCTCAGCCAGCCTGGATTTGAACAGGCAGGGGACATCAACAGCCTCCCTGGGCAGCCTGTGCCAGTCTCTCCCCACCCTCACTCTCAACAATCTCTTCCTCAGCTTCACTCTCCCTCTCCCCTCTCCCAGCTCAAAGCCATTGGCCCTCAGCCTGCCACTGCCAGCCCTTGTCCAGAGTCCCTCCCCAGCTCTCCTGCAGCCCCTTCAGGCACTGCAAGGCTGCTCTCAGCTCTCCCTGCAGCCTTCTCTCCTCCAGGCTGCACAGCCCCAACTCTCCCAGCCTGGCCCCACAGCACAGCTTCTGCAGCCTCTGCTCCTCTTGCTGGCCTCCTCTGGAGCCTCTGCAGCAGCTCCAGGTCCTCCTTGTGCTGTGTTCCCAGAGCTGGAGGCAGTGCTGCAGGTGAGGGCTGAGCAGAGCAGACTGGAGGGGCAGAATCCCCTCCCTGTGCTGCTGCTCTCCCTGCTCTGGCTGCAGCCAGCACACAGCTGGCTCTGGGCTGCAGCCACCAGTGCTGGCCCCTGGGCACTTTGGCACCACCTGACCCCCCCAAGGCCTTCTCCTCAGCACTGCTCTCAGCCACTCCTTGCCCAACCAAACTCAACTCTTTCACCAAACCCAACTCTGTGGCTCAGCCTCTCTTCCCACTAGGTCCAAAGGCATTGTGCCATGGGTCAGAATTAGCCATAAGGAATCTGGGGGTAGGGGGGAGCTAAGCAGCCCCAGAGCTGGTGGGAGGAGGGCAAAGCTGTTCTCCAGAGCAGCCCTGGGTTGGTGCCTCCCACCTCTGCTGCCAGCATCAACCAGCCCAGAGCCTGCTCCAAGAGCCCAAAGCCTCCTTCCAGCTTGCTCCATCCCTGCTTTGACAACAGCCCTCTTGGCACCAGCAAAAAGCAGGCCAAAGGAGCCCTCTGCTGCATCCCAGGAGGAGGAGGGGGGAGGGCAGGTCTGTGGTGCCTCCTCCACGGCTGCCAGCAAGCAAAGGCAGTGCAGCCTCCTCCCTGCTGGCCTGCTCCCACCAGGTCAGGGCAGGGGCAGTCTGCAACAGCTGGGCAAGCTCAGGCCTTCCCTAAGGAGGCTTCACTGCCCCCCTTCCGAGTGACACCTCCCAGCTGCCTCAGGAAGCTGAGGAATGAACTGCTGTGAGCCCTGGCAGCAGCTGCCCAGGGAGCCACCAGCACCTTCCACCCCACCTCCCACCCATGCAAGCACTGCCCCAGCCCTGGCCAAAGCTCTCTGCACCTCCCCACATCCAAGTGCAGCCCAGACTCTACCATCAGGGAGAGCAAAGTGCTGGCAGCACAAACTGTGACCCCCCAGGCACCCCCTGAGCCCCAGTATGCCCTCCTGGCAGCCCACCTGAGCAAGTGGGATGGGACTGGCAGCACCAGCCACAGCAGGCTGTGTGCCATGGCTGAGGCCACAGCACCACCTTGGCAGGCCACAACCCACCTGCTTAGGCCTCTGGGCACCCCTTGGCTTTCCTTGGCACCCACAGGTCCCTCCAGTCTCACTCATTCCCACTCCCACAAGCCAAGTCAAAGTGATGCCCTTGGCCATGCCATGGTCCTGCCCCTCCTGCCCAGCCAGGGCAGCAGCTTCGTGGTCCCACGGCCTCTGGAGTTGCCCAAGGGCCACCACAGCAGGGCAGCAGCAATCTGAGGGCTTCCTGGAATGCTTGGGTGACAATTTCCTCTTCCAGGTGGGAAAGGAGCCCAGGAGGAAAGATGCTGTGCTGGATCTCATCCTCACCAGCAGGGAGGTGCTGCTGAGTGACAGCAAACAGCCTTGGCTGTGGCCACCATGAAATGATGGAGCTGAAGACCCTCAGGGTGCCAAAGGGAGTGGGAAGCAAACTCACTACTCTGGATTTGAAGAGAGCAGAGCAGACTTCATCCCTTCCAGGAGTCTGCTTGGCAGAGTGTCATGGGCTAAAGCCCTGGAGGCAAGAGTGGCCCCAGCAAGGCCCAGGAGCAGAGCTTCCCAGGGAGGAAGGCAGGCAGGAGTGCCAGGGTGACCAGGGTGCTCCCTTGGGCACAGAGGGAGAGTCTGCAGGGAGTGGAAGCAGGAAGAGGCCACGTGGGAGCACTCCAGGGAAGCTGTGCAAGCAGGCAGGGAGCAGGTCAGGACAGCACAGGCACAGAGGGAGCTGCAGCTGGCCAGGGACACAAAGCGGAGCAAGAAGTGCATCAGGGATGTACTGCAGGTGCAGCAGGGACAAAAAAGCTACTAGGGAAGAGGTGAGGCCTCCCCAGGAGGAGAGTGCAGACCTTGGCAGGAGGGCCATGGGCAAGGCTGAGCTGCCCAGTGGCTGCTCTGCCTCAGTGCTCACTGCCCAGGGCTCAGGCTGCACAGCTGGGGAGCAGGAAAGGGAAGAGCTGCCCACGGGGAGCACAGAGCAGGTCTGAGACCAGCCAAAGAGCCTGAAGGTGCACAAGAAGCCCATGGGCCAAACAGTGCCCAGCCACAGGTCCTGAGGGAGCTGCTGGGTGAAGCTGCCAAGGCACTGTGCATCGCATTTGAGAGCTCCTGGCAGGCTGGCAAAGCCCCTGCTGGCTGGGAGGCCTCTCCTCCCCTTCAGCAAGGGCAAAAAGGGCACCCCTCTGTGCCAGCACAGCCACCCCAGCCCACAGGGCTGCAGCAGCCCCAAAGCTCTGCCCATGCACAGCCCAGAGCCAGCTCCCTCTGGCAGTCTGGCTGCTGTGCCACTCAGGGGCAGTGATGCCATGGGCTGGCTGCAAGCCAAGCAGCCCCTCTGCTAGCCCTCAGCATCATGCTCTGCTGGCAGCCCACCTCCTGCCCACTGCTCCAGCAAAGAGCCCAGGGGCTGTGGAGGTTCATGAAGGCTTCTTGCAACACCAAAAGCTGCCCAGCTTGCCTGCTGGCAGCCCTGCCAGCCGGGAATGTGCCTCTGCCAGGCAAACACCTTCTGGAAGGCACAGCTGCAGAGTCAGCAGAGCCCACAGGGCACCAGGAGCAGGGCACAGCAGATTCCTGGTACCACAGCACACTCAGGGCACTCAACTCTTCCAGCAAAGGCCCAGCAAGAAGCACTGGCAGTGGGCACAGATATGACAGGAGAGGGCAGGGGAGAGAGGTTGCTTAACACGGAGCACACAGCACTGCCCAGTGCCATGGCACCTGGGAACCAGCCCTGGGGCTGCACTCAGGACAACCTCCCCATCCTCCAGCCCTGCACACTCAGCCACACAGCTCCTCCCCACCCTGCAGGGTGCCACTGGATCCAAGCACTCCCCAAGTGCCTTACAGCCCTGGGCAGGCCACAAAGAGGAGGTCAGAACCTGCCCAGGCAGGGCTGCAGCCACCCTGAGGGACAGCACTCAGGAGTCAGCTGGGCAGTGTGGCCACCAGCACTTCCCCAGCCCTTCAGAGAGTCACAGAACCAGCCAGGCTGGCAGAGAGCTCCAAGCTCAGCCAGCCCAACCTAGCCCCCAGCCCTGCCCAACCAACCAGACCATGGCACTAAGTGCCCCAGCCAGGCTTGGCTGCAACACCTCCAGCCACGGCCACTCCACCACCTCCCTGGGCAGCCCATTCCAGTGCCAATCACTCTCTCTGCCAACAACTTCCTCCTAACATCCAGCCTAGACCTGCCCTTCAGCACCACTCAGGCATCCCACGCCACTCTGAGCACCCCTACCCTGACACAGCCACCACCTAAGGAGACCAAAGGTGGGCAGGCTCCACTAGCACAGCTCTCCCAATGGGCATTGCTCCCCCAGTGTCTCACAGCCAGCTCAGCCTCTACCCCCAGCCCCCAGCCGAGGTGCTGGGCACACACAGGGGTGGAGGAGCCTCCAGGCTGCCCTCACTTCCTGCCTCGGTGCCAAGCAGCAGAACCAGACAGGCAAGAGAGGGACCTGGAAAGCCACATAAAAGGCTCAGCAGAGCTTCAAGACAGCTTCCTCCCTGGGGTGAGGCTGTCTCTGACCTCGGGCAGAGCCCCAACCAAGGTGCAAGAGCAGTGTGGGCAGCAGGGCGAGGGCAGTGCCCGCTGCTGAGATCACACCTGCAGTGCTGCAGCCAGCGCTGGAGCCCTGGGACAGGAGGGCTGTGGAGCTGCTGGAAGGGGTCCAGAGAAGGGCCACAAGGATGAGGGCTGGAGCTGCTCTGCTGTGAGGAGAGACTGAGGGAGTTGGGGCTGTGCATTGTGGAGAGGAGAGGGCTCCCAGGTGACCTCATTGTGGCCTTCCCGTGTCTGAAGGAGGTTACAAGAAAGCTGGGGAGGGACTTTGAGGCTGTCAGGTAGTGATAGGACTGGGGGGGATGGAGCAAAGCTGGAAATGGGGAGATTCAGCCTGGATGTTAGGAAGAAGTTGTTCAGCATGAGGGTGGTGAGAGCCTGGCACAGGCTGCCCAGGGAGGTGGTGGAAGCCTCATCCCTGGAGGTGTTTAAGGCCAGGCTGGCTGTGGCTCAGGGCAGCCTGCTCTAGTGTGAGGTGTCCCTGCCTGTGGCAGGAGTTGGAGCTGGATGGTCCTTGGGGTCCCTTCCAACCCTGACACCCAGGGCTACCCTTCTGCCCCGGGCCTGGGTGGTGTGGCCAGCAGGGTGGCAATGGCTGGAGCTGTGCTGCCTGGGGAGGATGTGGACAATGCTGGAGCAGGCAGCAGAGCGCAGGCAGCAGCGCTGGGGATGGTACCCAGAAAGCTCCACCTCTGCCGGTTGCTTAGCAACCCCCATCCCGCAGGAGCCAGCTCCTGCAGAGCCCTGCCAGCAGCACCACTCTGCTGCAGCAGAGGTGAGGCCAGAAATAGCCACCTGGTGCCCACCAGCTGCCTCCTTCCCACTCGAGCACCAGGAGCTGGCTGTGCTGAGGACGTCCTGCTCTGCTAAGTGTCCCTGCAGCACCTCGGCCCCGAGGCTCAGCTCCCTCAGCAGCCCAGAGCAGAGGCAGCAACAGCTGCAGGTGAGGCAGAGCTGCCACCCCCAGGCCTTTGGCTGCTCCAAAACCTGGCAGTTGCTGGATAGGGCAGGGAGAAGTTCACATGGAAACCACTTTGGGTTGGAAGAGACCTCAAAGGTCATCCAGTCCAACCAGCCCCACCAGGGCCACCAAACCCTGGCCCCAGGTGCCATGGCCACACAGGTCTGGAACACCTCCAGCCATGGGCACTCCACCACCTCCCTGGGCAGCCTGTGCCAATCCCTCACCACTCTGGCACCAAAGACATTTGTCCTCCTCTCCAACCTGACCCTCCCCTGGCACCATTTCAGGACATTTCCTCTCCTTCCATCCCCTGACCCCAGGCAGCAGAGCCCAACCCCAGCTGCCTGCAGCCTCCTCTCAGGGAGCTGCAGAGGGCAATGAGCTCTGCCCTCAGCCTCCTCTGCTCCACACCAACCCCCCCAGCTCCCTCAGCTGCTCCTCCCCAGCCCTCTTCTCCAGACCCTTCCCCACCTTTGCTGGCCTCCTCTGGCCCTGCTCCAGCCCCTCAGTGTCCTTCTGGGAGTGAGGGCCCAGAACTGAGCCCTAATTTCAGGCCATTTCCTCTCCTATCTCAGTGGGGAGAAGCAAATCCCCAGCACCACAGCAGCTCTTTCCTGGGGACACCAATGCAGCTGAGCCACTCCCACCTGCTGCTCTGCTCAGCATCACCCTTCAGGGCTTGGCACCCTCCTACCAAGTGCCCAAGCTGCAAAGGGCAAATCACCATCCTCAGCACCACTGAGTTGCTTCCCAACTGACAGAGGCCAACACAACTGGGAAAAATCCTTCCACAGACCTCAGGATTCCTTTGCAGGAAGGGAAAAGCTCCAAGGGCACAGCAGGAAAGCAACAGAGCAGGAAGGGAACCAGATAGGAGCTGGAGCTCAAAGACCAGAACTGTTGCAAACGTCTTTTGGACAGTGCCTGCACTTGGTGCTGCACTTGACAGACCTGAAGCATGATGAGGGTTTGGAAGGGACCTCTGGAGATCATCTGAGCCCCCACACTGAAGCAGGCTCACCTGGAGCAGGTGGCACAGGATCATGTTGACCTCACTCGGAGTGGAGCCAGATTGGCTGGACAGAAAGAGCAGCAGGGAGGTGCTGCCCTAGCCATGGCAAACAGACCCCCTGGGGCCAGTAGGCTGAAGAGGAGGCAGCAGTGCCCAGGTGGGCAGCAGAGCCAATGGCATCCTGGGCTGGCTCAGGAGCAGTGTGGGCAGCAGGACAAGGGAGGTTCTTGTGCCCCTGTGCTCAGCACTGCTCAGGCCACCCCTGGAGTGCTGTGTCCAGTTCTGGGCTCCTCCATTGCAGAGAGATGCTGAGGTGCTGGAAGGTGTTGAGAGAAGGGCAGCAAGGCTGGGGAGGGGCCTGGAGCACAGCCCTGTGAGGAGAGGCTGAGGGAGCTGGGGGGGTGCAGCCTGCAGCAGAGGAGGCTCAGGGCAGAGCTCGTTGCTGCCTGCAGCTGCCAGCAGGGAGGCTGTAGCCAGGTGGGGTTGGGCTCTGCTGCCAGGCACCCAGCAATAGAACAAGGGGACACAGCCTGGAGCTGTGCCAGGGCAGGTCTAGGCTGGATGTTGTTAGGAAGTTGCTGGCAGAGAGAGTGATTGGCATTGGAATGGGCTGCCCAGGGAGGTGGTGGAGTGGCTGTGGCTGGAGGTGTTGCAGCCAAGCCTGGCTGGGGCACTTAGTGCCATGGTCTGGTTGGTTGGGCAGGGCTGGGTGCTAGGTTGGAGCTCTCTTCCAGCCTGCCTGATTCTAGGATTCTCTGATTCCTTCCACTGCCCCCAGCTCTGCTGTCTCTAGCAAGAGTCCCCACAGCACCTCTGTGGGTGTGGCTGACACCTCAGGCTCTGCTGCCACCCACCCAGACCTGGACAGGCTGAGAGCTGGGGGGAGGCAAACCTCATGAAGCTCAGTAAGGACAAGGGCTGAGTCCTGCATCTGAGGAGGAACAACAGCAGGCAGCAGTGCAGGTTGGGGCTGCCCTGCTGGAGAGCAGCTCCGTGGAGTGCTGGTGGGCAGCAAGTTCTGCAGGGGCCAGCAGTGTGCCCCTGGGGCCAAGAGAGCCAATGGCAGCCTGGGGGGCAGCAGGGCTGGGGAGGCTCTGCTGCCCCTCTGCTCTGCCTGCTGAGCCCCAGCTGCAATGCTGTGTCCAGTGCTGGGCTCCCCAGTGCAGGGGAGACAGAGACCTGCTGGGCAGAGTCCAACATGAGGATGATTTGGGGACCTGAGCATCTCCCCTATGGAGAGAGGCTGAGAGCCCTGGGGCTGGTCAGTCTGGAGAGGAGAAGGCTGAGAGGGGACCTGATCAATGCCTATCAATAGCTGAGGGGTGGGGGTCAAGGGGCTGGGGACAAGCTCTTTTTGTTGGTCTACAGTGAGAAGCCAAGAAGCAATGGACACAAACTGCAGCAGAGGAGGTTTCACTTCTCCAGGAGGAGAAACGTTTTGATGTGAGGGTTCTGGAGCCCTGGGGCAGGCTGCCCAGAGAGGTTGTGCAGTCTCCTTCTCTGCAGAGCTTGCAAACCAACCTGGGTGCACTCCTGTGTGGACTGCCCTGGGTGATGCTGCTGTGGCAGGGGCTTGGCCTGGATGGTCTCTGGAGGTCCCTTCCAACGTTCTGTGATCTCAGGGGGCAGGCCAAGCCTTTCCTCCAGCCCAGCACCAAACCCTCTGACTGCTCAGCAGCGTTGCAAGGAGTCACTGTGAGCACAGGCACACTGCTGGGAGGCTTCCAGGAGCTGCCAGCCCTGCACTGAGAGACTCCTTGCAGCCTGGCACTGGATGCCAGCACAGTGGGAAGCAAAGGCCCCAGGCAGTAAAGCAGCTCAAGATACCAGCAACTGGGTCCCCAGAGGCTTCTCCCCCAGAGGTGTGCACACAGGATGGCACTGGGGAGACTGGCATGGGCTGGCATCCCTCGCCCAGCCCCCTCCTGGCATCATGAAAAGCAGAGGTCTCTGTGTGGAGCAGAGCAGAGCATCTCAGAGGGATGGGGGCCTGGGGGGGCTAAGATCTAGGAAGGAGACATCATGCAGCAAACCAACTGCTGCTGGAGAGGCTTTCAGCAGCCAACCCCCCCACTCTGCATGGACACACAGCATGGCTTGGAAGGACCCTGAAGCTCAGCCAGTGCCAGCCCCTGCCATGGGCAGGGACACCTCCCACCAGCACAGGCTGCCCAAGGCTTCATCCAGCCTGGCCCTGAGCACCTCCAGGCAGGGCACATCCACAGCCTCCCTGGGCAGCCTGTGCCAGTCTCTCCCCACCCTCACTCTCAACAATCTCTTCCCCAGCTCCACTCTCCCTCTCCCCTCTCCCAGCTCAAAGCCATTGGCCCTCAGCCTGCCACTGCCAGCCCTTGTCCAGAGTCCCTCCCCAGCTCCCCTGGAGCCCCTCCAGGCACTGCAAGGCTGCTCTCAGCTCTCCCTGCAGCCTTCTCTTCCCCAGACACCAAGAGAGGAATGCAGATTGAACCAGACTCAGAGCACTGGTCAGAGGCAGCAGCAGGGCAAAGGCAGCAAACTGGAGGCACAGGAGGTTGCCCTGCTGATGTCCACACCATGCTCCCTGGTGCCCATGGGCAGCCAAGCTGGAAGCCAAGCTCCTGCCAGCTCTCTGCTGGTTCTAAGACTACAAACAATGCCAGTGCCTGGGTCTGACCCCATGGCCACTGCATTCACCCCAAATTCAAAGCTCAGAAGAACTTCTGCTGATGTTTTCCTCTCCTCAAAGGAATGCTGAAGGCTTCAGCTGAGCCTGGCAGCTGAGGCCTGATGCACCCCGTGGGCACAGGCAGCTCTCTGGTCGTGGCAGGCAGCAGCCCCCACTGCTGACAGGCAGCTGAGGGTTCACTGCCAGGCACACTGTACCCACAGGGCCCACACAGGAATTCAGCCCAGGTAGGACACCAAGGCTACAGCTTCAGTTCAGTGACACATTTCAGCCCTGGCACCTCCCTCCCACTCCCACCCCACCGGATGCCAGCCCTGCCAGAGGGGTGGCACACATCAGCCACGTGGGTGATGCACAGAGCTAACACTGCTCAAACAGCTGTGCAAAGCCAGCACAGAGCCACAGCAGGTCAGGGGCTGGAAGGGACCCCCAAGGCTCAGCCAGTCCAACCCCCTGCCAGAGCAGGGTCACCTGCACCAGACCCCACAGGAACACATCCAGGCAGGTCCTGAACATCTCCAGAGGAGACTCCACAGCCCCCCTGGGCAGCCTGCTCCAGGGCTCACAGGGAAAAATTCCTCCTCCTGCTTCCATGCAACTTCCTCTGCCTCAGCTGCCACCACTGCCCCTGTGCTGCCCTTGGGCATCACCCAGCAGAGCCTGGCTGCAGCTCCTGGCTCTCACCTGCACACATTGATACCCACTGCTTGGGGCACCTCTCAGCTCCTCCTCTCCCAGCCCCAGCTCCCTCAGGCTCTCCTCACAGCAGAGCTGTTCCAGTCCCTGCAGCAGCTTTGGGGCTCTGTGCTGGACTCTCTCCAGCAGTTCTGTGTCCCTCCTGAACTGGGGGCCCAGAACTGGGCACAGTACTCCAGCTGTGGCCTCAGCAGGGCAGAGCAGAGGGGCAGGAGAACCTCTCTGACCTACTCAGCAGAGGCCTTTGAATGCCCTGCTGGGCACCAGAGCACATTGCTGCCTCCTGGCAGGCTCAGAGCTGGCAGGGGTGCATGGAGACCCTCAGCATCCACTGCACAGCTGCTCCAGCCTGGTGCTCCCCGACCTAGTAGCCTTTAGGGGGGCACACAGGCCCAGGCAGCCTCTCAGGCTCCAGGCAGACATTTTCTGGCAAGCAAACCCTGCTGATTTCCCTCTCTCTCCCCCAGCCCTTCCATTGTAGCTCCTGGACAATCCTGAGCAGCTGTTTGATCTCTGCAGCTCCCAGAGGATGTGCTCAGCGCCTGCAAGCAGCTCAGCTCCCTCTGCTCTGCCTCAAGGTCTGCCCCAGGCAGGTGATGAGCACCCAGGGAACTTGGACCATTAGATGACAACAGAAGGAAGGGCTGCAGGAGGAGGCTTAAGTCCAACAAGTAGGGGTGGGGGGGAAAGCAAACCTGAATGAAACCTCTCAGCCCCAAGGTGGGCAGAGCCCACGGTGACCACCAGGGCATGAAGCCCTGCCCAAAGCACAGGAGGGGGCTGTGGGCAGCCTGGCAGCAGGGAGCAGATCACTGCAGCCAGGTTGGCCCCACCACGACACTACCCGAGGGGGAAATCCGTGCCCAGGAGGTGCTGCACACGAGTGGCTGGCACAGGCTGCAGCACTCCCCAGCACACGACCTGTGCTGAGCAGGCCCAGGCAGAGGGGGGCACAGCTCCTGCCCCCCAGTCAGACCAGGGCAGCCTCGGGCAGGGTCAGGGATGCAAAGGCAGCAGTGGATCCCAGGTGGATCTGGGCTCAGCCAGGTCCACCCCAGCCTGACCCCTCTGTCCCACGCAGCCCAGGCTGCCATAGGGCTGCTGGGCACAGAGCAGTGACACCACAGCTGCCACAGGCATGAGGCTCCAGCACCCCCACAGCAGCAGGGGGAACAGGACAGAGGTGCCTTGCACCTGGCACCCATGCTGGGTGGGTTCTGTGGATGGCAGGCAGCACACCCAGGCCACAGCCAGGAGGGCAGCAGTGGAGGCAGCCAGAGGGTGCCCAGGGCTGAATGCACCCAGAGCTCCTGCCTGGAAGAGGTGGTGGGTGGGTGACAGCCATGTGGGGACACAGGCAGCTCTGTCAGAGCACCACCACACTGCACCCAGCCCCAGGCTGGCACAGCACCACATGCCTCTGCTAGCCCATCCCTGGTGCCCCCCCATGGCTGGTGCTTCCCAGAAGCCAAGCCCAGGCTCTCCAAGAGATGAGGCTTCCCATCCTGCTGGATGAGCCAGGCAGTGGCAGACAGCCCCCAGACAGCCTATCTCACTTGCCACCTCCATGACCCCTCTGGGGCTGGCACGAGAGACCCACCTGGAGATGGCCCTGCCCCATGCCCCATGCCCCCCCTGGCTCTCCCCAGCCTGCCTCAAGCTTCGAGGCATCCATCCCAGGCACTGGGGTGGCCACAGCCATCAGAAGCCACAAATGGGGGCTCCATCAGCAGTGCCCCCCCGGAGAAGGCAGCACACACACTGCTCAGTCCCCTGCAACAGCAGGAGGGGCAGGCAGTGGAGCTGGCAGTGGCAGAGGGGTGGCAGTGAGGGGCTGGCAGGAGGAGTGCCCGGCGCGGCTGCAGCTCCAGCGCCACGCACCAACATCTCTGTCTCCCTGGCAACCTGCTGGCAGCTGAGCACTCTCATGCAGCAAGAGCCATGCTGCATCTGCAGCAGCACCACAGCAGCCCTCTCCTGGCCCTGCCCTCCTGCCCTGCCCACCCAAAACTCACCCTTGCAGCACCACGCCAGGGTGGCAGGGAGCGGCAGCGCCTCTGCCAGCCTGCCAACCGCCAGCTTGGGGCTTCCAGCTAGAGCTAAGTGGGTGCTGGGCAGCAGCTGTAGGTGCAGTGACGGATGCCAGCTCAATGCCAGCTACCTCAGGTGGCCTGGGAGCAGGATGAACACCCTCCAGGTGACAGCAGTGCCAAGAAGACTCAACTCCACTCTCCACCCAGCAGGTTCAAGTGGCCTCGCTCCTCGCTGCACTGCAAAGCTCCCCCTGGCGCCCTGCCAGCCTCTCCACTGCCCCACCAAGTGCTCTGTCTCCTCTGCAGGTGGCACAGGGCACAGCTGAGCCCTCGGGCAGCCACAGCCCCATCAGGAGCTGGCCCTTTCCTGAGGCCCTGAGCAATGCCAAAGCAGAGAATCCAGCAGCCATGCTCAGGACCCTCCCGAGAGCTGAGCTGCTGCACACAGGCAGGACAAGCACCCAGCGTGCCCGGGGGAGGCAGGGGAGCCCCAGCACCCCGATGGGGCTGACCCTGGCAAGCTGCAGGGAGTGGAGCAGAGGCAGGGGAGCCCCAGCACCCCGATGGGGCTGACCCTGGCAAGCTGCAGGGAGTGGAGCAGAGGCAGGGGAGCCCCAGCACCCCGATGGGGCTGATCCTGGCAAGCTGCAGGGAGTGGAGCAGAGGCAGGGGAGCCCCAGCACCCCGATGGGGCTGATCCTGGCAAGCTGCAGGGCGTGGAGCAGAGGCAGGGGAGCCCCAGCACCCCGATGGGGCTGATCCTGGCAAGCTGCAGGGCGTGGAGCAGATCCAGCTCCGCAGAGCCTGTTGGTTCTACTGAGCAGCTCTCAGCACCTGCTCCTGTAGCTGCCCAGGGTGGGAAGTGCCTGAACACTCTTTAAGCCCTTGCAGCACTGGGAAGGGAAGCCAGGAGAGGAAGCTCAAAGCCTCAAGCCCAGAATAAAGCAGGGAATAGCGAGGCTGTGAGGCAGCTGGGCTGGAAGGAGCCCAGGCAGGTGTCACCTCCAGCAGCCATCTGTTGGAAGATGATGCCCCAGAGCAGGTCCACATCAGGGCCAGCTGCCCTCCTGCCTGTGGTCCAGCCACTGCACCCACCCGTGGCACCCCACGTCCTGCAGATCCCAGCCCACACTGTGTGCTCCACTGCTGCCTGCAGCATCCCCCGGGTCCTGCTGTGCCCAAGAAGCTGCTGAAACTCGGGCGGCAGAGCCTGTCCCACAGGCACACCGCAAGGGACAGCTCCTCCTTCCCACCTGGCTCACTGCCACCACCAGGGCACAGAACCACAGATTGCATCGGGCTGGAGGGGACCCTCGAGGGTCAGCTTGGTCAGCAGAGACACCTCCAACCAGAGCAGGTCGTGCAGGGCCACATCAAGTGTGACCTCGAATGTCTCCAGGGATGGTGCCTCAACAGCTCTGGGCAGCCTGTGCCAGTCTCACTGTGCAGAGCTCCCTCCTGATGTCCAACCTACCTCTGCCCTGCTCCAGTTCCAAACCACTGCCCTCATCCTATCCCCACAGGCCCTTCTGAACAGTCCTTCCCCAGCCTGCCTGCAGCTCCCCTGCAGACACTGGGATGCATCTCTGAGGTGCAGCAAGGCAGGAGTCCACCCCAGCCCTTCCCACCCTTGGCCAAAACCAGCGGTGAGGCTACTGGGACAGGGAGAGCTCTCAGTGAGGGCTGGGGCAAGGGCAGAGCCAGCAGAGCAGCAGAGCTGCTTCTTGCAGGGAAAGCCCCATCAGGGACAGCCTCAGCTCCTGCTGCTCAACACACAGTGCCACATGTCACAGGATCACAGACCCCAGGCTCACAGATGTCAGGGGTTGGAGGGCACCTAAAGAGCTCATCCAGTCCAACCTCCCTGCCAGGGCAGGACCACACAATCTAGCTCAGGGCACACAGCAACACATCCAGACAGGCCTGGAAAGGCTCCACAGGAGGAGACTCCACAACCTCTCTGGGCAGCCTGTGCCAGGGCTCTGGGACCCTTCCAGTAAAGAAGCTGCACCTTGCGCTGAGCTGGAACCTCCTGTGCTGCAGCTTCCATCCACTGCTGCTTGTCCTTGTCAAAGGTGGGGGCAAGAGCACAGCCCCAGCACAGCTCTAACAATGACAGAATCAGGCAGGCTGGAGGAGACCTCCAAGCTCCTCCAGCCCAACCTAGCACCCAGCCCTGCCCAACCAACCAGACCATGGCACTAAGGGCCCCAGCCAGGCTTGGCTACAACACCTCCAGCCACAGCCATTCCACCACCTCCCTGGGCAGCCCATTCCAATGCCAATCACTCTCTCTGCCAACAACTTCCTCCTAACATCCTGCCTGAACCTGCCCTGGCACAGCTTGAGCCTCTGTCCCCTTGTTTTGCTGCTGGCTGCCTGGCAGCAGACAGAGGAAGCTCCTCCAGCCCAGCAGAAGGGACAGAGCTGGGTGGCAGCAGCCCAGCTGAGACAGGGCACGGGGGCAGCTCAGCTCCTCGGTGAGGTGATGCACAAGAGATTGAAGGCTCAGCTGGAGCCAGCAGGGTGCCAGGCCAGCTGCCAGCCTTCCCGCAGTGTGAGGGTGCTGGCAGCTCTCTGCAGCCCTCAGGCCATGCGCTGCCACACACCACAGCCTGCTCAGCCCAGCAGCTGGGATGGCAAGGAGCAAGCTCCACTGACCCAGGCATGTCTCACAGGCAGGGTGGGCCCCGAATCCAGAGGGAAGTGCCCTGGCAGGCCGAGGCAGGGTAGGCAGTGGGCACTGCACTGCCCCAGCACTGCCACCCTGCAGCAGCACTGTGCCGGGGGCTGCGGCTGCTGCCTGCCCAGGCAGGCTCCCAGGGATGCAGAGGTGGAGGGCAGGAGGAAGGAACAGCTTGGTCCTTCCTAGCTGCTCCAGGAAGCAGACTGGCAGCCTTCCTCGGGCAGAAGGTGACCCAGGCAGCACCCTGGGCTGGTTCTTGTCTCGCAGAGCTAATCCTGGTGCCCAGCTGCACTTCGCAGCCTCTGGGCACTGCCTGCAGCTGTCCAGGCAGGGCAGGGGCTGGGCCTGCAGACAGAGCTGCCTGTGCCCTGCTGCTCCCTGCACGCTTCTCCAGCTGGAGAAGAGGCTGCCCAGGAGGTGCCACAGCCCAGGCAGGGACCAGCGCTGCAGCCACTGCTCCACTCCTATGCCAGCCCTCAGGCAGGGGTGGCACCAGAGCAGACCCAGAGGAGAGAGGGGGGACCAAAGGTTGCTGTGCTACCAGCCACTGCTCTCTGCACTCCAGCCAGCTGCAGGTAGCCCCGGGGTGGCTACTGCAGCCCCCCAGCAGGGCACCTCAGACACAGCAGCAGCAGGCAGGGCTGCTGCACACCACGGGGCTGCTGCTCAGGCTTTTCTTTCAGCTGTTACAGCTCCAAGAGGAGGCTGCAGGGAGCTGGGCTTGGGCTCTGAGCCCTAGGATCAGGGCATGGAAGGAGAGGCAATGGCCTGAAATGGTGCCAGGAGAGGGTTAGGTTGGAGAGGAGGACAAACTTCTTTGGTGCCAGAGTGGTGAGGGATTGGCACAAGATGCCAGGGAGGTGGTGGAGTGCCCATGCCTGGAGGTGTTCCAGAACTGTGTGGCCATGGCACTTGGGGCCAGGGCTTGGTGGCCACGGTGGGGTTGGGTTGAGGGTTGCACTGGATGGCTTTAGAGGTCTTATCCAACTGAAATGATTCCATGAGGCCCACCCAGGAACACTCTTTGCCCACCAGTGAGTGACAGCAGAGCCACAGCTCCTGCCCCAGCACTCCGAGTGCCTCTGCAGCAAGCACTGCTGAGGACAAAAGCCAGCAGAGGAAGGCAGAGACCACAGGTCCATCTGCCAGGGCAGATGAGAACACAGGGCCAGACACCCTGGAAACCATAAGGCCAGCCTGAAGCATGGTGCTGGAAGAGGAAAGGACTTTGAGTAGATCCCAGGAGAGTCACTGAAGGGAGCCCAGCTCGAGCACAGGCTCAGTCCTGCCTTCTCCCACCTCCTCTTTCCTTCCACAGGAGGCCCCAAGCTCTCTGCCTGCAGTCCTCACCCACTCATCCACACCCCAGAAGAGTCCTGCTCAGGGGCTAAAGCAGTGGCTGCAAAGTGCCACCTTCCCCAGGGCAGTGCTCACTTCTTGTGTACCACCTCCAGGGACAGGAGCTCAGTTGGGAGCCTACAATGACCACCCAGCCCAGGTGGGTGACCTTCCCCTCCAGGCAGGCTGCCAGGCAGGCAGCCCACTCCCTTCAGCCACCTGGCACCCAGGAGACAGGGTTTTACACCAGCTGTGAGGAAGCTGCAGAAGGGCAGGGAAACAGGAGGCTCACCAGCAGCACAGACACTGAGCTGTGACCCGGGCACCAGAAGCAGGGGGCACCTCCCCTGGTGCACAGCAGCAGCTGGCCCGGGCTGTGCTGGCATGACTTAGCTCGCTCAGGCTTGCCAGGGAGCTGGCACACAGCTGGGCAAGTCTGCCCTGAGCACACAGCCACGAAGCAGCTCTGCTCTGCAAGTGCTGCCCCAAGGCCTGCCAAGCACCCACGAGACACAACTGAAAGTGGGGAACAAGAAACCAAAGACCACGACCAGCCCTGGGCCACTGCCCCTGAGCTGCAGCCACAACACTGAGGCCACCAGGGAAGGGGAGGTGCTGGCTGGCTGCCAGAGGTCACTGTGCAGGGGCAGTGCCCTCCTGTCCCCCATGCCACTCGGGTGTGGGGAATGCTGGCAGGGACTTGCACCTTCACCAACCCAACACCACCATGGGCACCAAACCCTGTCCCCAGGTGCCATGGACACACCCAAGTTCTGGAGCACCTCCCAGGATGGGCACTCCACAGCCTGTGCCAATCCCTGAGCACTCTGGCACCAAAGGAAGCTCCACCTCACATCCCACCTGGCATCTGCTTTTTTCAACAGCTCCAGGCATGGTCACTCCACCACCTCCCTGGGCAGCCTGTGCCAATGCCTCACAACTCTCCCAGCAAAGAAACTCTTCCTCATCTCCAACTGGAACCTCCCCTGCAGCTGCAGCTTGAGGCCACTTCCTCTTGTCCTGTCACTGGAGAAGAGGCCAACCCCTGCCTCACTGCAAGCCCGGACGGGTTGTGCCCAGCCCCCACCAGCCCAGGGACCTATGCCCTGGGCTCAGATCCACACCCAACCAAACCCTGCCTTGCTCAAATCCCCCTCACAAAAGAGTGCACAGAAACTCAGCGTTCAGTGTGGCAGCCCAGGGGCACCCCAGCAGAGGGCAAAGCCTCAGGCAGATGGTGCCAGGCTCTCTGCTGGCACAGGGCTGCAGCCCAGCGCCCAACTAAACCCAACACGGAGCCAGGACGAGCCCAAGCACAGCAGCTCTGTGCTTTGGTGGTACCAGATCAGATTCCCAGTGCTGCCAGGGCCTTCTGGCAGATGAACCTCCCTGGGCACACCAGCTCCACGCTGAGCAACCCTTCGCATGCCCCAAAGCCCACTCAGCCCCGGGGGGGATCTGGAAAGGAGAACAAAAGCTTTGCAGGAGAGACTCACACTGCTGCCAGGGGCTGCTCTCGGCACTCTGCTGGGCCACGGCTCACGACCTGCAGAGGAGAGAAGAATGCTGGTTAGAGAGGGAAGGAGAGCAGGAAACAGCCAGCACTGGCAGCCCTGGCAGAGCCGCGGGCAGGGGCAGCCTGCTGCCTAGGGGAGGGATCTGCTGCCTAAGGGAGGGATCTGCTGCCTAGGGGAGGGATCTGCTGCCTAAGGGAGGGATCTGCTGCCTAAGGGAAGGATCTGCTGCCTAAGGGAAGGGTCTGCTGGCTAAGGGAGGGATCTGCTGGCTAAGGGAAGGGTCTGCTGGCTAAGGGAGGGATCTGCTGGCTAAGGGAGGGATCTGCTGCCTAAGGGAGGGATCTGCTGGCTAAGGGAGGGATCTGCTGGCTAAGGGAGGGGTCTGCTGGCTAAGGGAGGGATCTGCTGCCTAAGGGAAGGGTCTGCTGGCTAAGGGAGGGATCTGCTGGCTAAGGGAAGGGTCTGCTGGCTAAGGGAGGGGTCTGCTGGCTAAGGGAGGGATCTGCTGCCTAAGGGAGGGATCTGCTGCCTAAGGGAGGGATCTGCTGGCTGAGGGAAGGATCTGCTGGCTAAGGGAGGGATCTGCTGGCTGAGGGAGGGATCTGCTGGCTGAGGCAGGGATCTGCTGGCTAAGGGAGTATTCTGCTGGCTGAGGGAGGGATCTGCTGGCTAATGGGTGGGTCTGCTGGCTAAGGGAGGGATCTGCTGGCTAAGGGAGGGGTCTGCTGGCTAAGGGAGGGATCTGCTGCCTAAGGGAGGGATCTGCTGGCTAAGGGAAGGGTCTTCTGGCTAAGGGAAGGGTCTGCTGGCTAAGGGAAGGGTCTGCTGGCTAAGGGAGGGATCTGCTGCCTAAGGGAGGGATCTGCTGCCTAAGGGAAGGGTCTGCTGGCTAAGGGAGGGATCTGCTGGCTAAGGGAAGGATCTGCTGGCTAAGGGAAGGGTCTGCTGGCTAAGGGAGGGATCTGCTGCCTAAGGGAGGGATCTGCTGGCTAAGGGAAGGATCTGCTGGCTAAGGGAAGGGTCTGCTGGCTAAGGGAGGGATCTGCTGGCTAAGGGAAGGGTCTGCTGGCTAAGGGAGGGATCTGCTGCCTAAGGGAGGGATCTGCTGCCTAAGGGAGGGATCTGCTGCCTAAGGGAGGGGTCTGCTGCCTAAGGGAGGGATCTGCTGGCTAAGGGAGGGATCTGCTGGCTGAGGGAAGGATCTGCTGGCTAAGGGAGGGATCTGCTGGCTGAGGGAGGGATCTGCTGGCTGAGGGAGGGATCTGCTGGCTGAGGGAGGGATCTGCTGGCTAAGGGAGTATTCTGCTGGCTAAGGGAGGGATCTGCTGGCTAAGGGAAGGATCTGCTGGCTAAGGGAAGGGTCTGCTGGCTAAGGGAAGGATCTGATGGCTAAGGGAGGGATCTGATGGCTAAGGGAAGGATCTGCTGGCTAAGGGAAGGGTCTGCTGGCTAAGGGAGGGATCTGCTGCCTAAGGGAGGGGTCTGCTGCCTAAGGGAGGGATCTGCTGGCTAAGGGAGGGTTCTGCTGGCTAAGGGAGGGATCTGCTGGCTAAGGGAGGGATCTGCTGGCTAAGGGAAGGGTCTGCTGGCTAAGGGAGGGATCTGCTGGCTAAGGGAGGGATCTGCTGCCTAAGGGAGGGATCTGCTGCCTAAGGGAGGGATCTGCTGCCTAAGGGAGGGATCCGCTGGCTGAGGGAAGGATCCGCTGGCTAAGGGAGGGATCTGATGGCTGAGGCAGGGATCTGATGGCTGAGGCAGGGATCTGCTGGCTAAGGGAGTATTCTGCTGGCTAAGGGAGGGATCTGCTGGCTAAGGGAAGGGTCTTCTGGCTAAGGGAGGGATCTGCTGGCTAAGGGAGGGATCTGCTGGCTAAGGGAAGGGTCTGCTGGCTAAGGGAAGATTCTGCTGGCTAAGGGAGGGGTCTGCTGGCTAAGGGAAGGGTCTGCTGGCTAAGGGAAGGGTCTGCTGGCTAAGGGAGGGATCTGCTGGCTAAGGGAAGGGTCTGCTGGCTAAGAGAAGGGTCTGCTGGCTAAGGGAGGGGTCTGCTGGCTAAGGGAGGGATCTGCTGGCTAAGGGAAGGGTCTGCTGGCTAAGGGAGGGATCTGCTGGCTAAGGGAGGGGTCTGCTGGCTAAGGGAGGGATCTGCTGGCTAAGGGAAGGATCTGCTGCCTAAGGGAAGGGTCTGCTGGCTAAGGGAAGGGTCTGCTGGCTAAGGGAAGGGTCTGCTGGCTAAGGGAGGGATCTGCTGGCTAAGGGAAGGGTCTGCTGGCTAAGGGAGGGATCTGCTGGCTAAGGGAAGAATCTGCTGGCTAAGGGAAGGGTCTGCTGGCTAAGGGAAGATTCTGCTGGCTAAGGGAAGGGTCTGCTGCCTAAGGGAGGGATCTGCTGCCTAAGGGAGGGATCTGCTGCCTAAGGGAAGGGTCTGCTGGCTAAGGGAAGGATCTGCTGCCTAAGGGAGGGATCTGCTGCCTAAGGGAGGGATCTGCTGGCTAAGGGAAGGGTCTGCTGCCTAAGGGAGGGATCTGCTGCCTAAGGGAGGGATCTGCTGGCTGAGGGAAGGATCTGCTGGCTGAGGGAAGGATCTGCTGGCTAAGGGAGGGATCTGCTGGCTGAGGGAAGGATCTGCTGGCTAAGGGAGGGATCTGCTGGCTGAGGGAGGGATCTGCTGGCTAAGGGAGTATTCTGCTGGCTAAGGGAGGGATCTGCTGGCTAAGGGAAGGGTCTGCTGGCTAAGGGAGGGATCTGCTGGCTAAGGGAGGGATCTGCTGGCTAAGGGAGGGATCTGCTGGCTAAGGGAGGGGTCTGCTGGCTAAGGGAGGGATCTGCTGGCTAAGGGAGGGATCTGCTGGCTAAGGGAAGGATCTGCTGGCTAAGGGAGGGGTCTGCTGGCTAAGGGAGGGGTCTGCTGGCTAAGGGAGGGATCTGCTGCCTAAGGGAGGGATCTGCTGCCTAAGGGAAGGGTCTGCTAGCTAAGGGAGGGATCTGCTGGCTAAGGGAGGGATCTGCTGGCTAAGGGAAGGGTCTTCTGGCTAAGGGAAGGGTCTGCTGGCTAAGGGAGGGATCTGCTGGCTAAGGGAGGGATCTGCTGGCTACGGGAAGGGTCTGCTGGCTAAGGGAGGGATCTGCTGGCTAAGGGAAGGGTCTGCTGCCTAAGGGAGGGATCTGCTGCCTAAGGGAGGGATCTGCTGCCTAAGGGAGGGATCTGCTGCCTAAGGGAGGGATCTGCTGGCTGAGGGAGGGATCTGCTGGCTGAGGGAGGGATCTGCTGGCTAAGGGAGTGATCTGCTGGCTAAGGGAGGGATCTGCTGGCTGAGGGAAGGGTCTGCTGGCTAAGGGAGGGATCTGCTGGCTAACGGAGGGGTCTGCTGGCTAAGGGAGGGGTCTGCTGGCTAAGGGAGGGGTCTGCTGGCTAAGGGAGGGATCTGCTGGCTAAGGGAAGGGTCTTCTGGCTAAGGGAAGGGTCTGCTGGCTAAGGGAGGGATCTGCTGGCTAAGGGAGGGATCTGCTGGCTAAGGGAAGGGTCTGCTGGCTAAGGGAGGGATCTGCTGGCTAAGGGAAGGGTCTGCTGGCTAAGGGAGGGATCTGTTGGCTAAGGGAGGGATCTGCTGGCAAAGGGAAGGGTCTGCTGGCTAAGGGAAGGTTCTGCTGGCTAAGGGAGGGATCTGCTGGCTAAGGGAAGGATCTGCTGGCTAAGGGAAGGGTCTGCTGGCTAAGGGAGGGATCTGCTGGCTAAGGGAAGGATCTGCTGGCTAAGGGAAGGATCTGCTGGCTAAGGGAGGGATCTGCTGGCTAAGGGAAGGATCTGCTGGCTAAGGGAGGGATCTGCTGGCTAAGGGAAGGATCTGCTGGCTAAGGGAAGGGTCTGCTGGCTAAGGGAGGGATCTGCTGACTAAGGGAAGGATCTGCTGGCTAAGGGAAGGATCTGCTGGCTAAGGGAGGGATCTGCTGGCTAAGGGAAGGATCTGCTGGCTAAGGGAGGGATCTGCTGGCTAAGGGAAGGATCTGCTGACTAAGGGAAGGATCTGCTGGCTAAGGGAAGGACCTCAGCCAGGCTCTCCATCACAAGATGGTGCCTGTGTGGCTTGAGTGCTGCATTTAGAGCCCTCCCCCCAAATCTTCTTGCTGGAGAATGGAGGCTCCAGGTGCTGCTGGATGCTGCTTCACCCTCGAAAAGCCTGATGTGAAGGCAGCCCCTCGCCCGGAGCCAGCCCCTCGCCAGGACCCAGCCCCTCGCCAGGAGCCAGCCCCTCGCCCGGAGCCAGCCCCTCGCCAGGACCCAGCCCCTCGCCCGGAGCCAGCCCCTCGCCAGGACCCAGCCCCTCGCCCGGAGCCAGCCCCTCGCCAGGACCCAGCCCCTCGCCAGGAGCCAGCCCCTCGCCCGGAGCCAGCCCCTCGCCAGGAGCCAGCCCCTCGCCAGGACCCAGCCCCTCGCCAGGAGCCAGCCCCTCGCCAGGAGCCAGCCCCTCGCCAGGAGCCAGCCCCTCGCCCGGAGCCAGCCTGCCCAGCGCGGCAGGAGCAGCTCAGCTCAGCTCCCCACAGCAGCCAATGTGTACTGCAGGCAGCGCTGCAGAGCCAACACCTCCCAGGGCTGCAACGGACACCCTCCCGGGCTGCACCCGCCAGGCGCTACCCACCGCCTCCCTGCAGTGCCATCTGTGCCACCCCATTGTCACCCAAGCCCTCCAGCACACCGCTGCCACCCCCGAGGGCAACACCTGGCCGGCAGGGCAGCAGTGCAGCAGCCAAGGGAGCCAGCCCTGCCCACCTGGCTGCTCTGGCACAGCAGCACTCAGGCCAGTCCTGCCCGCCTGGCTGCCCTGGCATAGCAGCACTCAGGCCAGCCCTGCCCGCCTGGCTGCCCTGGCACAGCAGCACTCATGCGAGCCCTGCCTGCCTGGCTGCCCTGGCACAGCAGCACTCAGGCCAGCCCTGCCTGCCTGGCTGCCCTGGCACAGCAGCACTCAGGCCAGCCCTGCAGCCTGGTGCTCTGGCACAGCAGCACTCAGGCCAGCCCTGCAGCCTGGCTGCCCTGGCACAGCAGCACTCAGGCCAGCCCTGCAGCCTGGCTGCCCTGGCACAGCAGCACTCAGGCCAGCCCTGCCCGCCTGGCTGCCCTGGCATAGCAGCACTCAGGCCAGCACTGCCCGCCTGGCTGCCATGGCACAGCAGCACTCAGGCCAGCCCTGCCCGCCCGGCTGCCCTGGCACAGCAGCACTCAGGCCAGCCCTGCCCGCCTGGCTGCCCTGGCACAGCAGCACTCAGGCCAGCCCTGCCCGCCTGGCTGCCCTGGCACAGCAGCACTCAGGCCAGCCCTGCCCGCCTGGCTGCCCTGGCACAGCAGCACTCAGGCCAGCAGCTGTGGCAGGCACAGCCCCAGCCTTGCAACGCCACTTCAGTGCCATTCTTTCGATGGCAGCTGCGCCCCGTGGGGGAGGGGAACCTGCCCGGCAGGCACTGCAGGTACACGGAGGAGCACACAGGCTCACAGGGCAGCCAGGACACTTCTGCTCTTCCACGGGGGGGTTTTCAAACGCCCCCCCTCAGTGGGCAAGGACCATCCCTGCCTATGGCAGCCCAGGACCACCCCTGCCTATGGCAGCCCAGGACCACCCCTGCCTATGCCAGCCCAGGACCATCCCTGCCTATGGCAGCCCAGGACCATCCTCGCCTATGGCAGCCCAGGACCATTCCTGCCTATGGCAGCCCAGGACCACCCCTGCCTATGGCAGCCCAGGACCATCCCTGCCTATGCCAGCCCAGGACCATCCCTGCCTATGCCAGCCCAGGACCATCCCTGCCTATGGCAGCCCAGGACCATCCCTGCCTATGCCAGCCCAGGACCATCCCTGCCTATGGCAGCACAGGACCATTCCTGCCTGTTCCAGCCCAGGACCATCCCTGCCTATGGCAGCCCAGCCTATGGCAGCACAGGACCATTCCTGCCTATGCCAGCCCAGGACCATTCCTGCCTATGCCAGCCCAGGACCATCCCTGCCTATGGCAGCACAGAGCCAACCAGAGCCTGGGCTGCAGCAATAGCAGGGTGAGGAAGGAGATTCTGCCCCTCTGCTCTGCTCTCCTCAGACCCCACCTGGAGCACTGTGCCCAGCTCTGGAGCCCCTGGGACAGGAAAGATCTGGAGGTGCTGGAAGGTGTCCAGAGCAGGGCCAGGAGGATGAGCAGAGGGCTGGAGCTGCTCTGCTGTGGGGACAGGCTGAGAGAGTTGGGGCTGTGCAGGCTGCAGAGGAGAAGGCTCCAAGCAGACCTTACTGTGGCCTTGCAGTGTCTGAAGGGGGCTGCAGGAAAGCTGGGGAGGGACTTCTGAGGGTGTCAGGCAGGGATAGGAGTTGGGGGAATGGAGCAAAACCAGAAGTGAGTAGGTTCAGACCTAGGAAGAAGTTGTTCAGCATGAGGGTGGTGAGAGCCTGGCACAGGTTGCCCAGGGAGGTGGTGGAAGCCTCATCCCTGGAGGTGTTTAAGGCCAGGCTGGCTGTGGCTCTGGGCAGCCTGATGCAGTGTGAGGTGTGGAACCCCCAGTGGAGCTGGAACTGGGTGATCCTTGAGGTGCCTCCCAGCCCTGTCAGTTCTGTGGCTGTGTGAGCCTCCCAGAGGCACAGCAGCAAAGCAGGCAGGGTGAGGCCCCCCTGCACAGCACGGATTCAGCAAAACCCTTTCACTCCCCACAAGCAAACATCAGCTGTGTGCAGCCCTGAGGGACAGACAGACACCATCCTCTGTGGCCCTGCTCCTATTCTGCCAAGCCCAGCAGTTCCTGTGGGGCTCTGGTGCTGCTCCCAGGAGCCTGCACTCAGCCTCCTCCCATCCCTGCTCGACGCTGAGTCGAGAGGTGCACACAGAGGCAGGAGGCAGAGGCACAGCCAGGCACAGAGGCACAGGAGCAGCTGGCTTTGGACTGAGCCAGAAGCAGGGTATTGTGCCAGCAGCCCTGCCACCCAGGTCCCTGCTGGGAGGGAGGAGGAAGGATGCAGTCACCAAAGGCAGGACAGTGGCACTCAAACACAGAAGGGTCTGGGCTGGAAGGCACCTCCAGAGCTCAGCCAGTCCAAGCCCCTGCACTCAGCAGGGACATCCTCCACTGGAGCAGGTTGCCCACAGCCCTGCCCAGCCTCACCTGGAACATCTCCAGGGCTGGGCCTCAAGCACCTCCCTGGGCAACCTGTTGCAGTGCTGCAGCAGCCTCCTGGGGCAGAACTTGTTCCTCACATCCAATCTCCATCTGCTCTGCTCTGCTTTGCAGCCATTGCCCTCGTCCTGTCCCTGCAGCCCTTTGGGCACAGCCTCTCTGCAGCCTGCTTGCAGCCCCTTCAGGTACTGGCAGCAGCTCTGAGGTCTCCCAGGGCCTTCTCCTCTGCAGGCTGCAGACCCCCAGCTCCCTCTGCCTCTCCTCACAGCAGAGCTGCTCCAGCCCCTGATCCTCTTCCTGGCCTTCTCTGGACCTGCTCAGCTCAGTGGTGCCCAACTGCCTGTGCCCAGGCTGCCTGGCAAAGCCCCTGTGCTCTCCATCAGACACCAACCACCTCTCCCTCCCACCCCCTGCCGGGTGAAGCAGCACTCACCAGGGTTGGCTACACCACAGCAGGCTCTCAACTATAGAGATTTTGGGATCTGAGCTGCTGCATCAATTAGCATCATATTAACAAAGCGTTCTGAGATCACAGGCAGCGAGGCCCTCCCCCAGCCCTGCTCCCTCCTGCCTGCAATCCAGCAGCTCCCCACAACAGCCCTGCCCACAGCATCATGCAGCACATCTGGCAGGCAGAGCCCTCCAGGCTCATCCAGTCCCAGCCTCCACCCAGCACTGCAGGCTCAGCACCAAACCATGGCCCCAAGCACCAGGGCCACAGCTGCTGGAGCACCCCCAGGGCTGGGCACTGCAGCACTGCCCTGGGCAGACCACTGCAAGCTCTGAGAAGCCTTCCAGGGCACAAACAGTTCCTGAGCTCCAGCCTGAGCCTCCCCTAGGGCAGCCTGGAACCATTCCCTCTGCCCCTGGCCCTTGGCACCAAGCAGCAGAGGCTGCCCCCTGCTCACTGCCCCCTCCCTGCAGGCAGCTGCAGAGAGCAATGAGCTCTGCCCTCAGGCTGCTCTGCTCCACCTGCACACCCCCAGCTCCCTCAGCCCCTCCTCACCCCCAGCTGCTCCAGGCCCTTCTCCAGCCTGGCTGCCCTGCTCTGGGCAGGCTCCAGCCCCTCAGTGTCCTTCCTGCAGTGAGGGCCCAGAGCTGAGCACAGCACTCGAGGGGTGGCCTCAGCAGTGCTGAGCACAGGGGGGTGGGCACCTCCTGTGCCTGCTGCCCACCCTGCTTCTGACAGCAGCCAGGATGCCACTGGCATCACTGCCCACCCTGCTTCTGACAGCACCCAGGATGCTATTGGCATCACTGCCCAGCCTGCTTCTCACACCAGCCAGGATGCCACTGGCATCACTGCCCACCCTGCCTCTCACACCAGCCAGGATGCCACTGGCATCACTGCCCACCCTGCCTCTGACACCAGCCAGGATGCCAACGGCTTTGCATCAGGATCTCCTGCCACTCTCCCCGGTGCCAGGCCAGTCATGCACCATCTGAGCTGCAGACAGTGCCCCAGGCTGGAACACATCCCCAGTGACCCACATTGTCACAAGGCAGTCACCACGATCACCCAGCCTGCCCCTGACGGGGTGAGCAGGAGTGCTGGCTGCGAGAGCAGGCGCTGGGGCACCAACGGCTGCCAGACAAAGCCCACGGCCCTGCAAGGGGCACAGCCTGGGCAGCACCACTGGCTTGGCTCAGCAGCTGGCCATGGCCAGGAGGCAGCCCTGTGCTGAGCCCAGCTCACTGGAATCTAAGCTGCTGATTGAGAAGTGAAGGGTAAGGAAGGGGACAGAGCTTGGTAGTGTCCCCTCCGCTTGCCCAAGAGGGCAGAGCAGCCTGGCAGCTCAGCTGGGCACGAAGCACGAGCAGGGGGAGGTTCAGCTGGGCACTCTGCAGTGGGCAGCGCAGCACAAGGCAGAGTTTGCCCACCCTGAGCATGGCCTTGCAGCCTTGAAACAGACTTTACAGAGCTCATGAGAAGCCTCTCTCTGGTGCGGATCCCTCACGGCCCTGGGCGAGCAGCCCTGGTTTTCAGGGACACAGCTCTGCCTGGCAGCTGCAGCTGATCCAAGCCTGAGCCAAAGCTGCTGGCACTGGGAGGAATACTCCCCTTATGTCCAGGGAATGCCTGGCCTGGTTCTCCCTGTCCTCACTGGAACAGCCTCCCTGGGGAGGTGGTTGAATGCCCAGCCCTGGAGGCGTTTCAAAGACAGAGGTGTGGTGCTGAGGAGGATGGATCAGCCCCAGCCTCACTGCAGTTAGACAGTGTCAGAGAGTGGCCTGGAAGGGCTTTCCCAACTGGAAGCCCCCTGGGATCCTAGCTCTGGTGAGCTGAGAAGGAGCAGCCCAGCCAGCACCCAGCAGGAGATGACCACAGACCACAGCACCATGGCCCTGCCAGGCTGCTCTGCCCACACAGAGCAGGCTGCCACGGCCAGCAGCACCACGCCGGGGTGGGACTGAGCTCCAAAGCTCCTGCAGCACCACAGAAGTGACCAGGGGGGCTTACAGCAGTGGTGGGAGCTGCCTCCAAAGCACAGCATGGGCAGCTGTGCCTTCTCTGTGCCCTGTCACCCTCCAGCCAGCTGCACTTCTTACACAGGCCAAGGTGGCCATCAGGGGCTGGCTCAGCTCACGCCACCAGCAAGCACTTTTTGGTTCCCTGAAGAAGACTCCCAGGGACCTTGCAGAGGGAATGGCCACTGCCAGCTTCATGTCCATCCAGAGCTGGATCAGGCTGGTCTGACCCTCTGCAGGACCACCACATGCCAGGGCTTCCACTAAATCCCCTCCAAGGCAACACTGCCACGAGTTCAGCCTGGTTGTTTGGGCAGCCTGGTTGATGCTGGCAGCAGAGGTGGGAGCAGTGAGCTGCCTTTGCTGCCCAGCTCAGGGCTGCTCTGGAGAACAGCTCTGCCCTCCTCCCACCAGCTCTGGGGCTGCTCCCCCCTACCCCCAGATTCCTTATGGCTAATTCTGACCCATGGCACAATGCCTTTGGACCTAGTGGGAAGAGAGGCTGAGCCACAGAGTTGGGTTTGGTGAAAGAGTTGAGTTTGGTTGGGCAAGGAGTGGCTGAGAGCAGTGCTGAGGAGAAGGCCTTGGGGGGGTCAGGTGGTGCCAAAGTGCCCAGGAGCCAGCACTGGTGGCTGCAGCCCAGAGCCAGCTGTGTGCTGGCTGCAGCCAGAGCAGGCAGAGCAGCAGCACAGGGAGGGGATTCTGCCCCTCCAGTCTGCTCTGCTCAGCCCTCAGCTGCACCACTGCCTCCAGCTCTGGGAACACAGCACAAGGAGGACCTGGAGCTGCTGCAGAGGCTCCAGAGGAGGCCAGCAAGAGGAGCAGAGGCTGCAGAAGCTGTGCTGTGGGGCCAGGCTGGGAGAGTTGGGGCTGTGCAGCCTGGAGGAGAGAAGGCTGCAGGGAGAGCTGAGAGCAGCCTTGCAGTGCCTGGAGGGGCTGCAGGAGAGCTGGGGAGGGACTCTGGACAAGGGCTGGCAGTGGCAGGCTGAGGGCCAATGGCTTTGAGCTGGGAGATGGGAGAGGGAGAGTGGAGCTGGGGAAGAGATTGTTGAGAGTGAGGAGAGACTGGCACAGGCTGCCCAGGGAGGCTGTGGCTGCCCTCTGCCTGGAGATGTCCAAGGCCAAGATGGACTTGGCAGGCAGTTGGCACTGGATGATCTTTAAGGTCCCTTCCAGCCCATTCTCAGACTGCTTCTGCCACCATGCCGTGCCCATCAGGAGCTCCTGCCAGCAGAGCCCTGCCAGATCAATAGTGCTGCTCATTAGAACATTTAATTGCTTTTCATACACGGAAGCATCATTAAGGAGCAAAACCTGCAGGACCCCTCCCAGTGCTGCAGGCCTTCACGCACGGCTGGGTGATGGTCCTGTGCGGATGGGCAGGAGGAGGAGGGTGCCAAGGGCTGTGCTCTGTGGCCTGCCAGGGAACGCAGCAGCCTGGCATGGCTTTCTGCTGGCCACCCAGGGCGGCTTTCTGCTGGGGCTCACCCTGGCGAGCAGGACGAGCCGGGTACAGGGGGGAGGTGCCGTTTGCAGGGCACAGTCAGGGTTGGCAGCCCTGCTGCCATGACGGAGTGCCTGTGAAATGGCTCATTCTGCTCTCCCGGAGAAACGAGGCTCCCTGCACCAGCCTGATACGAGGAGATGGGGGGGGGGAGGGAGAAGAGAGAATGAAATACAACAGAAAAGGCAAAGCTAAAAATACCTCCTGAAAGATACCACGACAGCAACAGATTCGCAGGAAAAGGAGGTGGGAAGGGGGCTGTGAATGTGTTAAGATCCTGATCAATCTCTCCCCAGCCGCCAAAAAAATAAAGGATCCAGCGAAAGCAGAGCTGATCCTTCAATATTTCCTTTGTGCGAGAGCCGACTCCACCCTGCGCTTCCCTCCGCACCTGACACCGGGGGAAGGGAGCGCACACAGCCCTGCCGGCTGCCGGGGCCAGCGGAGAGGGGGCAGGAGCCGGCGGGGGGCAGCCGGCAGCGGGGCCAGGCTGCGGATGCTGCGTTCGGCACGGCCCCGCTGCGGGCAGCAGCGCTGGGCAGCAGCGTGGCACTGGCCCTGCCAGCCACCCCCTGGCCCCGCAGAGCAGCACCCACCGAGCTGCGGAACCGAGAAGGGCTGCGGGGCGGCCAAGCCCAGCAAGGGGGCTGCGGAGCCCGGTGCCGGCCGGCGGGCAGGGGGCTGCTCTCTGAGAGGGGGGAGGCGCAGCAGGTGCTAAGCTGCCACTGTATTTCACCGCCACAAAGGGTGAAAGTGCTGACCCGCTGGCAGCGGCGGAGCTGCAGCCGCAGCCTCATTGTGCTCCCAGCACAATAGGGTCAGCCCAGTCTGTGCTCGGACCGCGCTGGACCCGGGATGCTGCTTACCCAGACCCGGCTGCCCCCGGGCACTGCAGCTCCAGGCTGGGGCACCGCTAAGTACCAGGAGGAGCTGGTTTTGCCCTCCAGGGCAAAGGGCAAACCATGGGCAAAAGATCGAAAGGAATTCCTCTTGTAGAGCACTACGGTCTGGAGTGTAAGGCTCCGTCTGCCACTCTCACCCCCCCAGGCAGGGAAGCTGGCAGCGTGCACAAGCACACACATGGGCATGCCCACCCCATAGGCTGGGCACTGACCAGCGCCTAGCCTCAGCTCAGGGCAGGGGCAGCTGTGCACTGGGACAGGCAGACACGCAGTATTCCTGCCGGGTCACCCACCTGGGGCTCCGGGATGGCTGCCCCTTCCCACAGGGCTCCCTGAACAAACGCCAGCTCCTGTCCCGCTGTGGAGAAGCTCAGCTCCTGGTACAGGCACCTGCGGGCACCCCCAGGCGGCCCCAGCGGCACAGGGCAGGGGCTGGAGGGGAGCTCCCAAAGGACTGTCCTGCAGCTCCCGCAACTACAGACAGCTCCTCCCAGGCTGCAGGGGCAGCATGAGCCCACAGTGAGTGTGACCCCAGGCCCAAGCCCCCCGCACTGTGCACCCCAGCACCTCACTGTGCTCCCCAGTACCACCGCCCCGGCGGCGGCAGACCCAAACCTGCTGACTCAGAGCCACCCAACTGCTCTGATGGGAACAATAAGCCCTGCAGCCGTCACAGCCCCAGCACATTTCCAGCTGCCCTGTGAGAGTCATGCGTCAGGAGCTGCACAGGGCTGCCTGGACAGGAGCTTCCAGCAGCCAGAGCCTGCTCAGAGACCTCTGCTGCTTCACCTCGCTTCTTTCCGTCTAGGCTTAAAACACAGCTTCAGCCTCGGCTCAGACCTCCAAGTGACAGGCACCACATGAGAGTCTGCTACACAGCTAAGCAGAGGCCCTGCAGACACCCACGCAGAGCTGTCACACACAGCCACAGCTCCCCGTACCCTGCCCAGCTCCCCCAGCCTCCCTGGGGCAGCGCTGAGGCAGCACGGACGCCGCCCCGGGCCCTTGCCAGACCAAAGTAAGGCAGAGGACACCCGGGGGAGGTCTGCAAAACTGGGCAGGAAACTCAGGACAAGCCCAGCCCAGCCCCTGCCCTTTCACCAACAGGTCATTCTCCAGGACTTCCTCATTTAGAGATCCCAATTAGCTACAGGAATGAGGAGGCTCAGGGCAGAGCTCATTGCTGTCTGCAGCTGCCTGCAGGGAGGCTGGAGACAGGTGGGGTTGGGCTCTGCTGCCAGGCAGCCAGCAGCAGAAGGGGACACAGCCTCAAGCTGTGCCAGAGCAGGTCTAGGCTGGATGTGAGGAGGAAGTTGCTGGCAGAGAGAGTGATTGGCACTGGAATGGGCTGCCCAGGGAGGTGGTGGAGTGGCTGTGGCTGGAGGTGTTGCAGCCAAGCCTGGCTGGGGCACTTAGTGCCATGGTCTGGTTGGTTGGGCAGGGCTGGGTGCTAGGTTGGGCTGGCTGAGCTTGGAGCTCTCTGCCAGCCTGGCTGATTCTGTGATTCTATGACCACTTTGTCCCTAAAAGAAGACATCAGGCACTGGGCTGGGCTGGTTGTCTCTACAACACAGCAGCAGTCTCTAGTAACACAGCAGCAGTGCTAGAGCCAGGAGGAACATAGGCAACACAGAGTGACACTGGAGCTCTAGACAGGACAAGGGCTTGGTGCTGCCAGCAGAAGGCATGAAAATGTGTTCTGTAAATCACTGAGAGGTCCAACCCCACACCGGGGCCAAGGTCATCACCAAGAGCTTACCGAGGAGCTCAAACATCTGGGGAAAGAAAATGGGTGCCTAAGATTTCCTCTGTTCTACACTGCAGTGACTTCTTCAGCTGACCCAAGCACCTCTGCTGGCCACCCCTAAGCCACATGCCCCGGGAGCAGCCACGGCAGCCCAGGAAGGGGGGGCACAGCGAGCTCCAAGCAAGCACTTGGGCTGGAAAGGTCTTCACCCAGGCTCTCTTCTACTGCTTTTTGGTTAGAAATACAACACTGAGCTTCAAAGCCCTTTTGTTTTAGAACCTTCCTCTCAAACGACAGAAATCTCCCCTGGGAGGTTTGGTAAATGCCAATTTCTCCAAAATTGGCAAAGCTAAGGATTCTGGACAGTTCAGGCTGCAATAGCAACCAGCAACCAAAACGGCAGGGGAAGAACACATCACCTGCAGTCAGCCAGCACAAACACTCACAGGCTCTGCAGCCAAGCCAGAGCTGCATCACACCCCCAGACACCCTGCAGCCCACCCCAGGGCTCTGCTGTGTGGGGGGAGGCCTGGTTTAATGCCTGCCTTACCCTCTGAAGTTGCAGCTAGAGCAACCTACACGGCACCAGGACGGTGCAAAGAGGAGAGGAGACATCAGTGCACCACTCCTGGCAGGGTCAGCAGGCAGGGAGGAGGCTCACAAACCCCCCCCCCCCGCCCCCCCGACCCCGAGGGACTCAGCACGGTCCTCTGACACCAAAGAGAGAGGTTAGCCCTGTGCAAGCTGGGAGTGCTCTGGGAGAAGGAGGGTGGTTGTGAACCTGCCAGACGCTGCCACAGCCTCCAGAACACGCCCTGCATCGCTGCACACAGCAGAGCAGGGTCCTCGCTGAGAGCATGACTGAGCAATCCTGGGAGCTCCTCAGCATCCCGAGGAGGCCTCCAGACAGGTTCCACACCTACCAAATCAGACTCTTCAATAAAAGCCAACACTAATTAAAGAGTAATTCCCTTCTCGTAAGGATCATCGCCCAAACCCAGCCTTGCCTCGGCTCCAAACCTGCTTGACCACGACAAGGGCATGCAGCTCAAGGCCACCAGAGCAGCTCTCCAGCCTGGGCAGCCTTAGTCAAAGGGATGTGACACATGCAGAAGCCTCCAGTGGGCCACAAACCAGGTCGAGATCCGCCGGGCAGCCCCAAGGAGCAGCCCCTGGTAACAATGTGCTTCCCACATCTCAAGTTGTCTGGAAGCAAAAATGACTTTGGACAAGTCTAGCATGAGAAAGCCAGCGGGAAACTGACAGCCAAGCACAGGCAGGAGAGGGACGCACCGGGCTGGCCTCTCTAGGGATGCCGGTGAAGTCCCACCTCAGGCTCGGCACTGGCTCCAGAGGACGCTGATCAGAAGCCACCTCACACCATCCCCAGCCGAGTCGAGCACAGCCTTCCCCACCGCCCCGCTCCCGCAAGGCGCTGCGACTCCCAGCCACGCACAGCCACACCATTGTTTGTCCACCGGAGGGTCCGCACCGTGCCGAAGGCAGGGAACGCCAGAGGCAAACAATGCCCCCGCACAGCCGGCGAGAGGAACCGCGTCTGGGTGCAGCAAGCACCGACGGAGAAAAGGGCCACGTAGGTCCTCGAGTCCAATCTCCCGGGAAACCAGCCCGGGCAGAAAACGCTGAGCTCAAGGATACCTCCCGAGCCCACCTCCTGCCGTATGACGAGGCTCCAAAAATAACCACAGAAATATGCGAGGACCCAGGCCAAGTTGTTTCTGGCTCTCTCCACATTCCCCCTCTAATGTAAATCGTCTCCCGGAGCCCGCAGCCCGGAGCGCGGCTGGGGGAGCGCCGCGGCTCGGCCGACGGATGCCGGGGAAAGGCTCACGGCGCCCGCAGGCAGCGCTGCTGCTTCCCCGCGCTCGGCTCCGGCTCCTCCGCGGGTGGGAGGCGCGGAACAGCCCCACACCCCCCCACACCGCACCCCACGCCACGCCGCGCTCCGGCCGGACCCCCGCGGGGAGCCGCGCCCCGCCCGCAGCATCCCGCCGCGCACGGCGGCTGGGGAGCAGGGCAGGCTGCGGGAGGAGGGCAGGCTGCGGGAGGCTGGGCGGGGTGCGGGAGGCTGGGCAGGGTGCGGGATGCGCTGCCTCCCTCCCTCCCGCAGGAAGGGCAGGCCCGGCTGGAAAAGCGTTCCCAGCGGCGGGGCTGCGCCTGCCTTACAGCCCTGCCCGCAGCTCCGCAAGCAGCCCTGCCCGCGATCCTGCCCGCGATCCTGCCCGCGATCCTGCCCGCAGCCCTGCCCGCAGCCCTGCCCGCAGCCCTGCCCGCCTCTTCCTTGCAGGCAGCACCTGGGGCCGCCTGCGCTACCCGGCCCCAGCCCCGGCCCCGGGCCCGGCCCGCCCTGGCGCTCACCTCGGCTCGGCTCGGCTCAGCCCGCTCCGCTCCGCTCCGCCGCCGCCTCCCGGGCGCGGCCCCACGCCGCAGCGGCCGCTGCCCACCCCGCTGCCTGCGCTGCCTGCCGCCGCTGCCTGCCCGCCGTGCGGCGGGGCGGGCGCAGGCTGCGGAGCCGAGGGAAGGGCCAGGCCCGCCCCGCTCTGCGCGGGAGCCGCCCATGGGCCGGGCCGCGGCGCGTCCCGGGGCTGCTGCGGCTGCCCGGCCCCCGGCTGGTCCTCCTCCGCCTGGTCCTCCTCCTCCTCCTGCCCCTGCCTCTGCTCCTCCTCATCCCCCTCCTGCCCCTCTTTCTGCCTCTGCCTCTGCTCCTCCTCATCCTCCTCTGCCCCTGTTTCTGCCTCTGCCTCTGCTCCTCCTCATCCTCCTCTGCCCCTGTTTCTGCCTTTGCTCCTCCTCATCCCCCTCCTGCCTCTGTTTCTGCCTCTGCCTCTGCTCCTCCTCATCCTCCTCTGCCCCTGTTTCTGCCTTTGCTCCTCCTCATCCTCCTCTGCCCCTGTTTCTGCCCCTGCCTCTGTTCCTCCTCATCCTCCTCTGCCCCTGTTTCTGCCTCTGCTCCTCCTCATCCTCCTCTGCCCCTGTTTCTGCCCCTGCCTCTGCTCCTCCTCATCCCCCTCCTGCCCCTGCTTCTGCCTCTACTCCTCCTCATCCTCCTCTGCCCCTGTTTCTGCCTCTGCCTCTGCTCCTCCTCATCCCCCTCCTGCCCCTGCTTCTGCCTCTACTCCTCCTCATCCTCCTCTGCCCCTCTTTCTGCCTCTGCCTCTGCTCCTCCTCATCCTCCTCCTGCCCTTGTTTCTGCCTCATCCAGCCTGGCCTTGAACACTTCCAGGGAGGTTGTGGAGCACAGAAGCACCCAATGTGATCGAAGATCCACAACCTCCCTGGGAAACCTGTGCCAGTGTCTCACCACCCCCAACCTGTGCCGGTGTCTCACCACCCTCACTCTCAGCAATTTCCCCCTCATCTCCAGCCTCAGTCTCCTCTCTCCCAGCCCAAAGCCATTGTCCCTCCTCCTGTCAGTACACTCCCTGATGTCCCTCCCTTATCTTTCCTGTAGCCCCCATTTAAAGGCTGGAATGCCACTGTAAGGTCTCCCTCCCTGCAGCCTGCTCCAGGCAGAACAAGCCCAATTCACACAGCAGAGATGCTCCAGACTCATCTTTGCAGCCTCCTCTGGACCTGTTCTAACAGTTCCATGTCTTGGGCCCCAGAGCTGGTCACAGTACTTCAGGTGAGGTCTTGGGAGAGTGGAGCAGAGGAGGAGAATCATCTTCCTCAACCTGCTGGCCACACTGCCTGGGATGTCACCCAGGATGTGACTGGCTTTTGGGGCTGCTGGCTCATGCTGAGCTTCTCATCAACCAACGACTTGGATCCCTCTTCCATTCCACGCTGGGACTGAGGATCATAGAACCACAGAATGCCAGGGGCTGGAAGGGACCCCCAAAGCTCAGTCTGGTCCATCCCCCCTGCCAGAGCAGGGCCACCCAGAGCAGATCCCACAGGAACACAACCACATGGTTCTTGAGTATCTCCAGAGAGGGGCTGGAAGGGACCTCCAAAGCTCATCCAGTCCAAGCCTGCTGCTAGAGCAGGGTCCCCTGTACCAGATCCCACAGGAACACACAGAATCACAGCATCATAGAAAGGTTTAGGTTGGAAGGGATCCCAAAGCTCATCCAGTTCCAACCCATAGAATGCTTTAGGTTGGAAGGGATCCCAAAGCTCATCCAGGTCCAACCCCTGCCATAGGCAGGGGCACCTCCCACTAGAACAGGTTGCTCAAGGCCTCATCCAACCTGGCCACGTCCTGGCAGGTTTTGAATACCTCCAGAGGGAGACTCCAGAACCCCCCTGGGCAGCCTGCTCCAGGGCTCTGTCACCCTCACAGGTGAAAAATCCCTCCTCATGCTCCCGTGGAACCTGATTCAGTTCACATGGACTACCCAGCCCGAGCACAGGACCTTGCATCTGGCCTTGCTGAACTCCCTGAGTGTCACACAGAGACACCTCTCAGGCCTGCCGAGGTCCCTCTGGGTGATCCTCTCCTTTCAGCATGCACAGCATGGGTGCCCCTAGTCCAGGGATGCCCCAGGCCCATGGAGCCTCCTGCTGTGGCACAGCTGCCAATGGCCACTACTGCCAGAGGTGAAACCTTGGAGCAAATCACTCTGTGCCCATCAGCAGGAGGAACCAGGCTGGAGGGCACTGCCCACACAGCCTCTATGCCTGGCAGATGCTGAGGAGTGAAGGGAGGAGGGCATCTGTCAAACAGCACTAGGGCAGCCAGCACTGCCCTAGTGCTGGCTCTGCTGTCCTCCTTCCCAGAGCCTGCAACTAGCCCTGGCGTGACCCCTGGTGCCCACTAGCATTGGTGCATCATAGAACCAGCCAGGCTGGAAGAGACCTCCAAGCTCATCCAGTTCAACCAGGCAGAGAGGGTCCTGGGGGTGCTGGCAGAGAGGAGCTGCAGAGGAGGCAGCAGTGTGCCCAGGTGGGCAGCAGAGCCAATGGCATCCTGGGCTGGCTCAGGAGCAGTGTGGGCAGCAGGACAAGGGAGGTTCTTGTGCCCCGGTGCTCAGCACTGCTCAGGCCACCCCTGCAGTGCTGTGTCCAGTTCTGGGCTCCTCCACTCAAGAGAGATGTTGAGGTGCTGGAAGGTGTTTGGAGAAGGGCAGCAAGGCTGGGGAGGGGCCTGGAGCACAGCCCTGTGAGGAGAGGCTGAGGGAGCTGGGGGGGTGCAGCCTGCAGCAGAGGAGGCTCAGGGCAGAGCTCATTGCTGCCTGCAGCTGCCTGCAGGGAGGCTGTAGCCAGGTGGGGTTGGGCTCTGCTGCCAGGCAGCCAGCACCAGAAGAAGGGGACAGAGGCTCAAGCTGTGCCAGGGCAGGTCTAGGCTGGATGTGAGGAGGAAGTTGCTGGCAGAGAGAGTGATTGGCACTGGAATGGGCTGCCCAGGGAGGTGGTGGAGTGGCCATGGCTGGAGGTGTTGCAGCCAAGCCTGGCTGGGGCACTTAGTGCCATGGTCTGGTTGGTTGGGCAGGGCTGGG
Source organism: Pogoniulus pusillus (assembly GCF_015220805.1). Lineage (NCBI taxonomy): Eukaryota > Metazoa > Chordata > Aves > Piciformes > Lybiidae > Pogoniulus > Pogoniulus pusillus. Next base: position 1,452,206 of record NC_087292.1, read on the forward strand.
TGCTAGGTTGGGCTGGGTGAGCTGGGAGCTCTCTTCCAGCCTGCTCGATTATGTGAACCTCTTGAATGAAGGGCTCCAAGCAGTTGTGTCCTGACCATCCTCGTGGTTCCTTTGCTAGCTCTGCTCTCTAGCAGCACAGCTGCCACTGGTTACTCTTCTGGCCCTCAGAAGTTGGAAGGGTGCAGCTCTGCCAGGGCCCCCCAGCCAGGCAGGTCCCCAGCGATGAGGGGCAGGACTGGGGAGTCTTCTAGCACAGGTCTGCCCTGGCTGCCTGTGCTTGTCCTCTGCCAGCCAGGGCTGACCTGGGGCAGCTTGTCATGGTGTGTCAGCACCCAGTCGCCTGTCTGGCAGCAGCGGGTGCCAGGGCTCTGTGCCAGCTGCCAGTGGGTGCAGCTCTACAGCTTCCTGCCCCCCAGCCTGCAGGAACCCTGCCACTGCCCCTCACAAAGGGCACCTGACCCCTGTGCCCCCATGGCAGGGACGCAGCTCTGGACCGAGGCAGAGCCTTTCTTGCTGCTCCATCAAGCTCCTCCTCCCTTAGCTCCGCTGAGGCTTCTCTGCCGACTGCCCACATGCCAGCGGAGAGCACCAGGAACAAAGTGGAGCTGCATGGTCCAGCGGCTCCAGCCAAGGCGGCGATGCCAGCAGGATTGTGGGCTCTAATCCCCTGCTGAGCTGTTGACTCGCTGTACAAACTCAGCCGGGCCCTGCCTCTTTGTGCCTTGGAGAAGCCCAGCTGGAAAGTTGGGCAAATAGCAGCAACCTCTTGGGAAAAAACAAAGCCCCAGAGCCTGGGAGCCAGCCCCAGGCAGAGCCTTCCCCTGCAGGCAGAGGATGTCCCAGCTGCATCTCCTGCCTCTCGCAGCGTGGAGCACGCCAGGGCCCTTCCCTGCTGTGTGTCCCTGAGGGCAGATGCTGAAGGCTGCACAGAGTCACAGAAGCACTCAGGTGGGCAAAGCCTCTCAGGACCCCCAAGCCCAAGCACTGACCCTGCTCTGCAAGGCTCACCCTGAGCCACAGCCCCAAGCACCACAGCCAAACACCTTCAAACACCTCCAGGCTTGGGGACTCCACCACCTCCCCGGGCAGCCTGTGCCAGGGCCTGACCACTCTTGCTGCCAAAGGACTTCTCCTCCTGGCCAGCCTAAGCCTGCCCTGCTGCAGCTTGAGGCCATTCCCCCTTGTTCTGCCACTAAGTACCTGTGAGCAGAGCCCAGCACCAACCTCTGCACAGCCTCCTCTCAGGCAGCTGCAGGCAGTGATGAGCTCTGCCCTCAGCCTCCTCCTCCTCCTCACGCCAACCATCCCCAGCTCCCTCAGTCTCTCCTCATCAGATCTCTTCCCCAGCCCTTCCCCAGCTTCCCTGCCCTCCTCTGCACTGCCTCCAGCACCTCCACAGCTCTCTTAGAATCACAGAATCAACCAGGCTGGAAGAGACCTCCAAGATCATCCAGTCCAACCTATTGCCCAAGGTGTTGTGTTGAGGTGCCCCAAACTGGACACAGCTCCAGAGCTGTGGCCTCATCAGAGCCAGGTCCAAGAGGCCAATCCCCTCCCTGCTCCTGCTGGGCACAGCATTCCTGAGCCCAGCCAAGCTGCCATTGGCTTTCTGTGCCACCTGGGCACATTTCTTGCTCTTATTGAGTTGTTTGTCTGTTACAACCCCCAGGTCTCCTTCTGCCAGTTGCTTTCTGCACTGCAGGGGACACCACTGCAGGGGACACCACTGCAGGGGACACCACTGCCTGTCAGCCTGCACTGAAGGCAGCTAGTGCAGGAGAGAAGCTGCACCACAGTGGTGCACTAACACCAGTGGTGATCCCCAGGGCTCAGTGCTGGGTCCAGTCCTCTTCAGCATCTCTAGAAATGATCTGCACAGCCTCAGGATGTCTGCTGATGGCATTAATTGGGTGGGAGTCTTGATGTGCTGGAGGGCAGGAAGGCTCTGCAAGGGGACCTGGCTGGAATGGATGGATGGGCTGAGGTCAGTGGGATGAGGTTTAACAAAGCCAAGTGTGGGTCCCAGCACGTGGGTCACAACAACCCCATGAGTGCTGCAGGCTTGGGGCAGAGTGGCTGGAAAGTGCCCAGCAGGAAAGGACCTGGGGGTGCTGGGTGACAGGAGCCAGGGTGTGCCCAGGTGGCCAAGGAGGGCACCAGCAGCCTGGCCTGGATCAGCCATGGTGTGGGCAGCAGGGTAGGGATGGTGCCCCTGGAATGGGCACTGGTGAGGGCATACCTCAAATCCTGGGGTCACCTTTGGGCCTTCACTCCCAGAAGGACACTGAGGAGCTGAAGCAGGACCAGAGGAGGACAACAAATGTTGGGAAGGGTCTGAAGAAGAGGGCTGGGGAGGAACAGCTGAGGGAGCTGAGCTGGGGGGGTTGGGCTGGTGTGGAGAAGAGGAGGCTGAGGGCAGAGCTCATTGCTCTCTGCAGCTCCCTGAGAGGAGGCTGCAGGCAGCTGGGGTTGGGCTCTGCTGCCTGGGGTCAGGGGATGGAAGGGGCAGAAATGTCCTGAAATGGAGCCAGGGGAGGGTCAGGTTGGAGAGGAGGACAAATGCCTTTGGTGCCAGAGTGGTGAGGGATTGGCACAGGCTGCCAGGGAGCTGGTGGAGTGCCCATGGCTGGAGGTGTTCCAGACCTGTGTGGCCATGGCACCTGGGGCTGGGTTTGGTGGCCATGGTGGGGCTGGGCTGAGGGTTGGAGTGGATGACCTCAGAGGGCTCTGCCAAGCCAAACACTTCTGTGGTTCTATGAATAAGGAACTGCAGCTGTAGCTCTGCACAGTGCCCTGGAGACTCCTCCTGTCCCTTTCCACCTTTCAGGTCATTCAAGCTGCTTTCTGATGGATGGGGAGAGCTCTGTCATGCTCTGGGAGACAAGACAGGCAATTCAAACTTTAGGCTCACTTCCCAGCCCACCTGGGTGAGGTAAGTCAGTGAGAGAACACACTGGCAGCATCATGAGCACAGCTACCCTTGGCATGGGCTCCCCAGGCCCCCCCACAGGGACCATTCCCCCTGTGAAGCCAAGCAGCCAGAAGAAGAATGAGTAGAACCAACCCCTCCAGTGACTCCTTTCCTCCCCTTCTTGCACTGGTGCAAAAGGCCCAACCTGAGCTGACTTCCATTCATCCCCAGGCTGAAACCTAAGACTCTCCAGGCCTCCTGAGGACACAGCAGATGCTCTCCATGCACAGACCTGGCCCTGCAGCCCGCTGAAAGGAGGAGGGCTGAGTGTGCCAAGTGTCATCTGTGAGCTCTTTGTCACCACACCACGAGCTGGATATTCTCTGGACAACCTCCTTCTGCCTGTTCAGCAGCAGAGAAACGAGCTCAGATCCCTGCTGGCAGTGATGGAGATACCTGCTCTGGCCACGTGTGGGGTGGCAGAGAAGAACCTGATCAGGTTTTGGGGAACTTAACTGAAGATCTGAAGGATTAAAATACAGATTTAAGGAGCTGACACTGGCTCAGTCATGGTTTTTATGCTGTCCCCTCCCTGGAGGTGTTCAAGGTCAGGCTGGGCAGGGTCTCGAGCAGGCTGGGCTGGTGGGAGGTGTCCCTGCCATGGCAGGGAGCTTGGAACTGGATGAGCTTTTGAGGCCTCCTCCAACCCAGAGCACTCTCTAGAGAAGTTCATTGCCTTCAACACCAGCACCCAGCTGGCTGCAGCTGCCTCTGCACGTTGGCCACTGGAGAGCTTTGCTGCCCTGTGCTGCATGAGGGACACCTTTGAGCCCCCCCCCCAGGTGCCATGGCCACATGGTTCTGGAACACCTCCAGCCATGGGCACTCCACCACCTCCCTGGGCAGCCTCTGCCAATCCCTCACCACTCTGGCACCAAAGACATTTGTCCTCCTCTCCAACCTGACCCTCCCCTGGCACCATTTCAGGACATTGCCTCTCTTCCATCCCCTGACCCCAGGCAGCAGAGCCCAGCCCAGCTGCCTGCAAGCTCAGTGGCTCCATGGAGAACCCTCCCTCAGGAGGCAGGGAATGTCTGCAACCCAAAGTGAGGCTTCCCTGGGCAGGTTCCCATTTGCCCAGCAGCATGAACTTGGCCCAACAAGGTAAGGGTAAGCAAACCCAAACACCTCTGCAGATAAATGAGGACTGGTCCAAGCTGCAAGGCCTTGCAGGTGTTGCATGGTTCAATATCAGGACAAGTTTGGTCCCAGGCTCTTGCCAGAGCTCCTTGAGAGCCTTCAAGGTCTTTCACTCACTCTGCTGAGTGATTCAGGGTGCTAAGGCAGGAGGAAAGCTCCTGTGGATGAGTTGGGCTGCTGTAGGGGTCACAGTACAGGGAAGAGCAGAACTCAGGCAGAACTACACAGGGCTGTGCAGGAAGGAGGTCTCCTGTGCCAGGGCACTGAGCCCAGGAGCTTTGCCCTTCAAAGAGCTGCACAAAGCTTCTGTGCTCTTCACAGACCTCACCACATCGAGTGCCAGCTTCCTTTCATCACCTGTGGAGCCAAAATGCTTGCACTGGGAGGAGGTGACCCCTGGAGGGGTTCACAAACCATGCAGCCATGGCACCAGGGGACATGGCTTAGTGGCCACGGTGGTGTTGGACTGAGGCTTGGACTGCAAGACTGGGAGGACTTCCAACCCTAAAGATGCTATGGTTGATTCCAGGGAGTGTCCTCCTTGCAGTTTAACCCTGCAACGATTCTGGCCTGGCCCCATGGCACAGAAAGGTGAGAGAGGCTCCATGGCACAGAGAGGTGAGAGAGGCTCCATGGCACAGAAATGCCAGAGAGGCTTCATGGCACAGAGAGGTGAGAGAGGCTCCATGGCACAGAAATGCCAGAGAGGCTTCATGGCACAGAGAGGTGAGAGAGGCTTCATGGCACAGAAGGCTGAGAGAGGCTCCACAGCAGGGACAGCCAAGAGGATCCTCCCGTGGTGATCCTTGAGTGTATTGCTACAGGGACCCTTCTCTTCCCTGGCACAGACCCATGAGCCAAGGGTGCCCAGCTCCATCGGTGCCACTCTGAAGAATTCTCTCCCAAGGAAGAGCACTTTGGAGCTGTTGGAGCTGCACCTTCTAAGCACAGAGCCAAATGTTGCAGCACCAGAGCCAAGGAAGCAACCCAGCAGCTGCTGGCAGCCATTGCAAAGCTCTCCCCAGCAGGCCTAACGAGCCAAGGGTGCAGCACACGCTGAGGGGGGGCTGTGCTCTTCCTCCCTTCCAGCACAAGGTGAAGATGCAGATCATAGAACCCTGGAATGGGTTGGGTTGGAAGGGACCTGAAAGCTCCTCCAGCTCCAACCCCCTGCCACGGGCAGGGACACCTCCCACCCGCCCGGGGGGCTCAAGGCCTCGTCCAACCTGACCTTGACACCTCCAGGGAGGGGACATCCACAGCCTGCTGGGCAAACCTGTGCCAGTGCCTGCCCACCCTGCTGTGAAGAGTTCCTCCCCTCCGGTGCCAGCCTGCGCTCCTGCAGCGCGATGCCCGCTCGCAGGCAGGGGCACGCTGGCACCTGCCAGCCCCACCGCTCGGGCATGGGGGTCAAGCCCTGCCTGGGAGCTGAGCCAGCCCTCAGGCTGCAGCAGAGGGGCTGGGTGCACCCAGACCCTTGGTCCCATCGAGCCCAGCCGCAGGGCCAGGGTGTGCAGGTCTGGGTGCCCCGGGCAGGAGGCTGCTGTGGCAGTCCCTGCCTGAGCTGCCGCTGGTGCTGCTGCTCTGTGCTCACAACCTTTTATGCCTCTGCCTTGTTTGTGCAGGACATGAAAAGCTCCTTTGTGCAGCTCGGGGAGCTGGCTGCCAGCTGGGATTAGAGAGAAGCTCCCTGTGTGCTCCTCAGCTCCAGCCCCCTCGGTAAAGCTGTGCCCACAGGGAGGCATTGGGTGGCCGCAGGCTGAGGGGGGCTGGAAGAGAGTCACCCTCAAGGAGAAAGAGCACAGCTCCTTGTGGTTTGCTTCTGGGCACTCTGTGCCCCTCACCCCTTTTGGATGATGCTGGACTCACTGATGAGCTCAGGCTGATTCACCTCCAGAGCCCCAGGCAATTGTTTCCATCCCAAGCATGGGTTGCCAGCTCTTGGTGCCATGTTGCTCCAGGCTGTTTGAGTGGGATCCAAAGCTCAGAGCAGTCCCTGGGACTGAGATGTCACCAGAGACCTCAGATCAAGGCCTTATTATCCCTGCCTCTCTGGGGACCTGAAGTCCTGGGGGATGAGAGGGCCTCCCACTGCCTTCACCTGCTGCTTTCCAAGGAGCAGGACCTGGTACCCAGATGCTGCCAGTGCCTGCTGACCTTCAGAGAGCTGGGCACAGCCTCACAGAGTGCTGCTCACAGGGAAGAGTGAGGAGGCAGACCAGGAGGAAATGGATTCTTTTCATGTCACTCCAGGGGATTAAGGACCTGTGTGACAGATGTGACACATGCCACAGTGACACCTGGCAGTGCAGAGAGCTGCAGCACCCCTGGCAGACAGGAATGTTGCCCCCCTTTGCAGGCAGGGGTCCTGAGACCCAGGGGAGAGTGTGGGCTGCCTGGTGAGCATCACCCAACAGAGCTGCAGCGAGGCCCAGAGCACTTCTGCTGCAGCCCTCTCAGCAGAGCCGAGGGACAGCTGCAGCCCCCGGGGAGCCAGCCGCGGGGTTAGGAGCCACCAACAGACAGAGCGAGGAAAGAGAGCTGCTGGGGGAGGGGAACCTCAACCCGTCCCACTCCTACCGCTCCGGTGCCAGTGCTTGCAGTCACAGGATCACAGATCCCAGGGTGCCAGGGACTGGAAGGGACCCGAACAGATCACAGTGTCACAGCATCACAGTATCACCAGGGTTGGAATAGACCTCACAGCTCATCAAGTCCAACCCTTTAGCACAGAGCTCAAGGCCAGACCATGGCACCAAGTGCCACGTCCAGTCCTGCCTTGAACAGCTCCAGGGACGGCGACTCCACCACCTCCCCGGGCAGCCCATTCCAGTGTCCAATGACTCTCTCAGGGAAGAACTTTCTCCTCACCTCCAGCCTAAATCTCCCCTGGCACAGCCTGAGGCTGTGTCCTCTCGTTCTGGTGCTGGCCACCTGAGAGAAGAGAGCAACCTCCTCCTGGCCACAACCTCCCCTCAGGTAGTTGTAGACAGCAATGAGGTCTCCCCTGAGCCTCCTCTTCTCCAGGCTAACCAATCCCAGCTCCCTCAGCCTCTCCTCGTAGGGCTGTGCTCAAGGCCTCTCCCCAGCCTCGTTGCCCTTCTCTGGACACGCTCAAGCATCTCAATGTCCCTCCTAAACTGGGGGGCCCAGAACTGAACACAGCACTCAAGGTGTGGTCTAACCAGTGCAGAGCACAGGGGCAGAATGACCTCCCTGCTCCTGCTGGCCACACCATTGCTGATGCAGGCCAGGATGCCACTGGCTCTCTTGGCCACCTGGGCACACTGCTGGCCCAAACCCCTGCCAGGGCAGGACCACACAATCCAGCTCAGGGCACACAGGAACACATCCAGACAGGGTGACTCAAGAGGGTTAATATTCAAGGATCACCTCCTCCAAGCTCCAAGGAGTGATGCACTCTGGCAAGGGGGCTTCATGGATGACCAGGGAGCTCCTGGACAAGCTCAGGCAGAAAGGGCTGTTCCAGGCACGTTGGTGACAGAGGGAGATGTGGACCCTCTCTGCAGAGCAGTTGGAGACCTGGGTGCCTGGAATGTGGACAAGGCTGAGACCCCTGAGGCTTTGCCTCTGCTGCCAGCAGCAAGGGCTGCAGCCACACTGCCTGAGTGGCAGAAGGCAGAGGCTGGGAGAATGCAGAACCTCCACTCTAAGGGAAGATCAGGTTCCAGACCATCCCAGGAACCTCCAGAGTGGACAAGTCCACAGGAGCTGGTGACATGGACTGAGGAACCTGGCAGGTGAAGTGGCTAAGCCACTACCCCTCACGTCTGAGGAGCTGTGCCAGGCTGTGAGGTTGCTGCTGACTGGAGAAGGGGAAGACCCAGGGAGTACCAAGCCATGAGCCTCACCTCTGTGCACAGCAAGACTGCAGAGCAGATCCACCTGGAAACGGTGCTCAGACACATGGAAGCCAGCACAGTCCCAGGCACAGCTCCAGGCTGGGTGGGGAATGGCTGAGAGCAGCCCTGAGGAACAGGCCCTGGGGGTCTGGGCTGATGCAAAGCTCCACAGGAGCCTGCAGGGTGAGTGCAGCCCAGACACAAGCCTGTGCTGGGCTGCAGCCAGAGCAGTGTGGGCACAGGGCAAGGGAGGGCATTCTGCCCCTTGGCTCTGCTCTCCTCACACCCCACCTGCAGCCCTGGGGGCAGTTCTGCAGCCCCCAGCACAAGCAGCACATGGAAGTGTTGGAGCCAGTGCAGAGGAGGCCACCAAGATGCTGAGAGGGCTGCAGCAGCTCTGCTGTGAGCACAGGCTGAGAGAGTTGGGGCTGTGCAGGCTGGAGAGGAGAAGGCTTGGAGGAGAGCTTGGAGTGGCCTTGCAGGAGCTGAAGGGGGCTCCAGAAGGGCTGGGGAGGAACTATTGACAAGGGCTGGGAATGAGAGGAGGAGGAGGAGGAGGAGGAGGAATGGGTTTGAAGTGGCAGAGGGGAGATTGAAACTGGATGTTAGGAAGAAGTTGTTTGCAGTGAGGATGGTGAGACACTGGCACAGGTTGCCCAGGGAGGTTGTGGAGCACAGAAGCACCCAAAGTGATCTTTGATCCCATTGGGTGCTTCTGTGCTCCATAACCTCCCTGGAGGTGTTCAGGACCAGGCTGGATGAGGCCTTGAGCAACCTGCTCTAGTGGGAGGTGTCCCTGCCTATGGCAGGGAGTTGGAACTGGCTGAGCTTTGAGCTCCCTTCCAACCTAACCCATTCTGTGATTCCAAGATAAGGAGGTGGCTGTTGGCACCACCATGGCTGCACTGAGTGCAAACCATGCCCAGCACATCAGGTGGGCTGCAGGGATGGGGGCACAGCCTCGGTGCTGGGGCACAGCCTTGATGCTAAGAGAGGAGCAGCTGATGGCTTCTACCTGGACTTGTCCAAAGAGTTTAACATTGAGCTGCTGGAGAGCAGGGAAGGGGAAAAGGCCCTGGGGGTCCTGCTGGGTGGGAGCTTGCCCATGAGCAGCAATGTGCTCTGCTGGCCAAGAAGGCCAAGGGCATCCTGGGCTGTGCTGAGTAGGTCAGAGAGGTTCTCCTGCCCCTCTGCTCTGCCCTGCTGAGGCCACAGCTGGAATCTTGTGCCCACTTCTGGGCCCCTCAGCTCAGGAAGGACCTCAGGAGCTGCTTGAGAGAGTCCAGCACAGAGCCCCAAAGCTGCTGCAGGCAGTGAACATCTTCCTGAGGAGGAGAGCCTGAGGAGCTGGGGCTGAAGCTTGCAGAGCAGGAGCCTGAGGTCCTCCAGGAGAGCAGTGCCACTTGGCCACAGCCTGTGCCAAAGGCAGGGCACAAGCAGGGCAGAGCTGACTGCCTGGCCCTAGGCAGCATTGCTTGCAGAGAGTGCTTGGGGCAGCTCCCAGCAGGCAGGGAGGTGCCCTGCTGTGCCATCTGCTGCCCAGGGACAGATGGATGCTGCAGCTGCAGCCACCTCTGCCCGCTGGCTCCCGGGGGCTGTGCTGTTCTCTCTCGAAGGGCTCAGTTTGCTTTGCAGGCAGCAGCTGGGATTGAGGTTGGCTCTGCCCAGCCTCGTGTGTGTCACCCAGGTCCCATCAGGGCAGGGGGCGGGTGGCAGGCAGGGCAGGCTCCCTCCTCAGCAGGCACCGACTTCAGTCCCCACTGGGTGCCAGGCGGGGTCCAAGGTGCTGAGTTCCCACTGCTCTGTGCCAGCTGCCAGGAACAGCAACCTCTGGCCCGGCTCAGCCAGAGCAGAGCTGCAGCTCCGGGGACAGGAGAGCCTCTCCCTGACGGCCAAGCAGAGGGAGAAGGGAGCCAGGGACAGCAGGGAGCCTGCGAGCAGCTGGATCCAGACCTGCCTTGGTACCAAGCTGCTGCCAGCTGGGAAGCTGCTGGAGCTGGGGCAGGAGCTTTGCCTGCTGCCTCTGCCCATGCAGGCAGGGTGGGAGGTGAGGGCTGGCTGGGTGCACACAGGTGCCCCCCATGGGCTCCTGCCTCTCTCCTCACAGACCTGCCTGTCCCTGCCAGCACTGCCCACGCCCACCCTTCCTGCCTGCCCTGCCTGCCCCTGGCAGCCCAACAGCCCAGGCAGCACCTCAGCAGCTCTCAGGTCTCTGGGGGCATCCAGGGCAAAAGGGGCAATGGTTTGGCACTGGTGCAGGGCAGAGGTAGGTTGGGCAGCAGGAGGAAGCTCTGCACCGTGGGGGGTGAGAACACTGGCACAGGCTGCCCAGGGAGGTGGCAGAGGCTCTGTCCCTGGAGACATCCAAAGTCAGACTTGGTGTGGCCCTGAGCAACCTGCTGCAGTTGGAGCTGTCCCTGCTGGCTGCAGGGGGCTGGACAGGAGGAGCTCTGAGGCTGCAGATGAGGAGGAAATTGTTGAGAGTGAGGGTGGGGAGAAACTGGCACAGGGTGCCCAGGGAGGCTGTGGGTGCCCCCTCCCTGGAGGTGTTCAAGGCCAGGTTGGATGAGGCCTTGAGCAGCCTGTGCTGGTGTGAGGTGTCCCTGCCCATGGCAGGAGGTTGGCACTGGATGAGCTTTCAGGTCCCTTCCAACTCAAACCACTGCAGGGTTCTCCCTGATGCATGCCCCAGGGTCCTGCTGAGCTCTGCTCTGCACCCTGGGCAGTGGCAGCTGTGCCCAGAGGGCCCAGTCCCACAGGCTGCACAAAAAGGAGGCCACAGGTGCCCAGGGAGGCTCTGGCAAGCACACAGCACCTCTGGCATCTGACCCACCGATGCCATGGGGCAAGAGGAGCACCCTGCTGGGGGATGCCACCTCACAAAGGGCAGTGCCAACCCTCAGCTGAGCTGAGAGCAGCCACAGCTGGGGACACAGACCCTGTGCTGCCCCCACGGCTGCCTCCCTGCCCTCCCAGCAGCAGCTGCTGGCACAGGCTGCCCCTGACCCCCCAGCTGAGGGCACAGAGAGCAGAGAGCAGCCTCCCTGCTGTGGCTGAGGGGCTGCCAGGCTGTGGGGCTGCCAGGCTGTGGGGCTGCCAAGCTGTGGGGCAGTCAGGCTGTGGGCTGCCAGGCTACAGAGAGGCCAGGCTAGGGGCTGCCAGGCTGGGGGCTGCCAGGCTGTGGGGCAGTCAGGCTGTGAGGCAGTCAAGCTGCAGGGCTGCCAGGCTATAGGGAGGCCAGGCTGGGGGCTGCCAGGCTGTGGGGCTGCCAGGCTGTGGGCTGTCAGGCTGTGGGGCTGCCAGGCTGGGGGCTGCCAGGCTGTGGGCTGTCAGGCTGTGGGGCTGCCAGGCTGTGGGGCAGTCAGGCTGTGAGGCAGTCAAGCTGCAGGGCTGCCAGGCTATAGGGAGGCCAGGCTGGGGGCTGCCAGGCTGTGGGCTGCCAGGCTGTGGGGCTGCCAGGCTGTGGGCTGTCAGGCTGTGGGGCTGCCAGGCTGTAGGGCAGTCAAGCTGTGGGCTGCCAGGCTGGGGGTGCCAGGCTGGGGGTGCCAGGCCGTGGCCCCTCACATGCCACGGAAGCCATTCAGCACTCCCAGGCCCTGGCAGCATCTCCCGGGGAGGTCCTGCCCTCATTAGTGCTCCTCAGGAGCAGAGTGCCAGAGAATGCTTGGAGCAGAGAGCCTGTGCACATCCTGCCCGTGCCAGGGCTGCCCAGCACCTGCCTGCTCCCCTCCCTGCAGCACAGCACCAGGCTCGGGGGGCAGAGCCCCAGCAGGGTTTGCCCCTCGGAGCCCTCTGCCCCTCTGCCAGCTTCACCTACTGCTGCCTGCTGGGGCCAGAAGCGGAGAGGGAGGAAAGGGCCTGCAGAGAAGCCTGCCCTGGTGCCAGCTCTGTTCCTTGGCCAGGGCTCCCGTGCTGCCATGGCCTTGTCTGGCCCCTGGCAGATGGTGTGGGACTGGCCCCAGGCTCTCCCGGGCTCAGCCCAAGGGGATGGGTGATGGGCAAGGGCTAGGGAGGGCAGCAGGGGCTAGGGAGGGCAGCAAAGGGACTGGGGAGGGCAACAAAGGGCTGGGGTGGGCAGCAAAGGGACTGGGAGGGCAGCAGGGGCTAAGGAGGGCAGCAGGGGCTAGGGAGGGCAGCGAAGGGGCTAAGGAGGGCAGCGGGAGCTAGGGAGGGCAGCAGGGGCTAAGGAGGGCAGCAGGGGCTAAGGAGGGCAGCAGGGGCTAGGGAGGGCAGCAGGGGCTAGAGAGGGCAGCAGGGGCTAGGGAGGGCAGCAGGGGCTAAGGAGGGCAGCAAGGGGCTAGGGAGGGCAGCAGGGGCTAGGGAGGGCAGCAAAGGGGCTAGAGATGGCAGCAGGGGCTAGGGAGGGCAGCAAAGGGGCTAGGGAGGGCAGCAGGGGCTAGGGAGGGCAGCAGGGGCTAGGGAGGGCAGCAAAGGGGCTAGGGAGGGCAGCAAAGGGGCTAGAGATGGCAGCAGGGGCTAGGGAGGGCAGCAAAGGGGCTAGGGAGGGCAGCAGGGGCTAGGGAGGGCAGCAGGGGCTAGGGAGGGCAGCAAAGGGGCTAGGGAGGGCAGCAGGGGCTGGGGAGGGCAGCAGAGGCTGGGGAGGGCAGCAGAGGCTAGGGAGGGCAGCAGGGGCTGGGGAGGGCAGCAGGGGGTAGGGAGGGCAGCAGGGAGCTAGGGAGGGCAGCAGGGAGCTAGGGAGGGCAGCAGGGGGTAGGGAGGGCAGCAGGGGGTAGGGAGGGCAGCAGGGGCTAAGGAGGGCAGCAGAGGCTAGGGAGGGCAGCAGGGGCTGGGGAGGGTAGCAGGGAGCTAGGGAGGGCAGCAGGGGGTAGGGAGGGCAGCAGGGGGTAGGGAGGGCAGCAGGGGCTGCTGGGGAGGGACTGGAGCCATGGAACCCTCACCCCACATCTGGATCAGGTCCTCACTGCTCTGAGCTGCTGGAGCCTGGTGAGCCCAGCTGGGCTGCACATCTGCCCCTGCCCCTGGGTGGCACACAGCCCACCAGGCAGTGATGCCAGCTGGCAGCTGGGTCCTTCTGGGGACGCTCTCCTGCCCTTCAGAACAGCCAGGGCTGAGTGCCACAGTGCCAAGGGTCATCTGGGCCAGGGGCATCTGCTGCACCCCTGGCAGTTCTCCCTTGGTAAGCATTTGAGGGGTGCCAGCCACAGCAGGCCGAGCAGCAGGCCCCCACCTCCCCTCCTGGGACGTCCCCCGGGTTCCACCTCCCCTCCTGGGATGCTGCCCAGGAGGTGCTGTGGGAAGCAGAGAGCTGCCTTGAGTCCTGAGCTGTGCTCTGCAGCGCTGCCAGGGCAGGAGCAGGCTGCAGTGTGCCCTGCCCGTGCCCCTCCCTGGCAGCAGCTCCAGCAGCCCTGCCGGGGAGCCACAGCTGCTCTGCCTTCTGCTCTGCTGAGCCCTCAGGCCACACATGCTGGAGGACAAAGCTGGGCTGCCGCTAGCCACAAGCAGTGGCCACATCCTGCTCCGGGCACAGCCACAGAGCTGCACTCCAGAAGGCTTCAGGCACCAGGTGCAGGCTGGCACTGCCCACACCTGGCAGCCCAGGAGGGCTATTTGCTGGCCAAAGTCATCACTGCAGGGACCAGAGGCACTGCTGAGGACGTCAGACTGGGCACACAAGCCCAGACTGGAGCACAGCCAGAGCCTGCCCCTGGCTCCTGCCCCCCAGATCCTGCCCCCAGCTCCTGCCCCTGGCTCCTGCCCCCCAGCTCCTGCCCCCAGCTCCTGCCCCTGGCTCCTGCCCCTGGCTCCTGCCCCCCAGCTCCTGCCCCTGGCTCCTGCCCCCCAGCTCCTGCCCCCAGCTCCTGCCCCTGGCTCCTGCCCCCCAGCTCCTGCCCCCCAGCTCCTGCCTCCCAGCTCCTGCCCCCTGGCTCCTGCCCCCTGGCTCCTGCCCCCTGGGTCCTGCCAGGACAAAAGACAGCAGCGTCACAGTGGCAAAGCTCCGTCCGTGGGGCAGGGGTGGCACAGCCTGTGCCCTGCACCTCAAATCCTGGGCTCAGCTTGGGGCCTCTCACTCCCAGAAGGACACTGAGGAGCTGCAGCAGGGCCAGAGAAGGGCAACAAAGGCGGGGAAGGGTCTGGAGAAGAGGGCTGGGGAGGAGCAGCTGAGGGAGCTGGGGGGGTTGGGGTGGAGAAGAGGAGGCTGAGGGCAGAGCTCATTGCTCTCTGCAGCTCCCTGAGAGGAGGCTGCAGGCAGCTGGGGTTGGGCTCTGCTGCCTGGGGTCAGGGGATGGAAGGAGAGGAAATGTCCTGAAATGGAGCCAGGGGAGGGTTAGGTTGGAGAGGAGGACAAATGTCTTTGGTGCCAGAGTGGTGAGGGATTGGCAGAGGCTGCCAGGGAGCTGGTGGAGTGCCCATGGCTGGAGGTGTTCAGGGGGCACTTGGGGCCAGGGGTTGTGGTGCTGGGCTGAGGGGTGGAGTGGATGACCTCAGAGGGCTTTGCTAGCCAGAGCAGCTCTGAGGGGCTGGGAGGGACCAGAGCTGAGTGCTCCCAGCTGGGAGCTGATTTCCCCTCCAGGAGCCATGCCAGCTTGCCCTCCATGTCGGCCCCTGCTGTCCCTGGCTGCTCCCTGGCCCTGTGCTGGTTGGGATAATGGGAGCTGATGGTTCCTGCTGAGGCCACATTCAGCAGTGAAAGGAGCAGGATCAGCTCTCACCGAGCAGCGATCACAGCACCTCCCAGCTCAGCTTTTGCCCTTGGCAGGACTCGGAGCAGCAAACCAGCAGCTGCCTGCTCTTGCACTTGCAGCCCAGGAGCAGCCCAGGAGCTGGAATCAGCTGGGAAATGACTCCAGAGAGCCCTGCTGGATTGCCCTGGCAATGGACCCAGCCAAGCACAGAGCCTCTCTCTGCCTCTTGGCTCTGTCCAGCGCCACAGAGAGGGGAGAGCCGGAGGGGTTCTGACCCCCAGGAGCGGAGGCACAAGGCTCTGTGCCGTGCTGCTGCCTGGGGAGGGCAGCCCCAGCTGCTCTGCCCACTGCCCGCTGCTGTTTGTGCATGGCCATGGGCAAGCAGCCTCCTGCTGGCAGCACCTGAGGCCCCTGCAGCTCGCTGAGCCTCTGGGCAGCACTTCTGCTTGTGGAGCACAGAAGCAGGCAGGCTTGGGAGGGACCTCAAGGACCATCCAGCTCCAACCCCCTGCCAGGGGCAGGGACACCTCACACTAGATCAGGCTGCCCACAGCCACAGCCAGCCTGGCCTTAAACACCTCCAGGGATGAGGCTTCCACCACCTCCCTGGGCAACCTGTGCCAGGCTCTCAGCACCCTCATGCTGAACAACTTCTTCCTAACACCCAGGCTGAATCTCCCCATTTCCAGCTTTGTCCCATTCCCCCCAGGCCTATCACTCCCTGACAGCCTAAAGAGTCCCTCCCCAGCTTTCCTGCAGCCCCCTTCAGACACTGCAAGGCCACAGTAAGGTCTGCTTGGAGCCTTCTCCTCTCTGGGCCTTTGGGGACAACAAGGACATCTCTGCACCCACTTTGCTCCCCTGATGAGGGAGCTGATGGCCACGGATGCTGAGGAGGTCCCAGCACCTAGAATCACACAGCAGGGGTTGGAAGGGACCTCTGGAGATCATTGAACCCAGCCCAGGGCAGGGCACACAGGAACACTCCAGGTGGGGCTTGCAAGCCTCCAGAGCAGGAGCCTGCACAGCCTCTCTGGGCAGCCTGCTCCAGGCCTCCAGCACCCTCACACCAAAGGAGTTTCTCCTCATGCTGAGGTGGAACCTCCTGGGGTCCAGTTTGTGGCCACTGCTCCTTGTCCTGGCACAGGGCAGCACTGAACAGAGCCTGGCACCTGCTTGGCACCCACCCCTCAGACATTTGTAGCCACTGGTCAGGTCCCCTCTCAGCCTTCTCCTCTCCAGACTAACCAGCCCCAGGCCTCTCAGCCTCTCCTCCTCACACAGATGTTGCAGTTCCTTCATCACCCTCACAGCCTCTGTTTGTCACTCTCCAGCAGATCCCTGTCTCTGGAACTGGGGAGCCCAGAACTGGGCACAGTCCTCCAGCTGTGTTCTCACCAGGGCAGAGCAGGGCAGAGGGAGAGAAGAACCTCCCTTGCCCTGCTGGCCACACTCTGTCTTTGCCCCTCCAGAACCCCATTGGCCTTCTTGCCCAGCAGGGCACATTGCTGCCCAAGCAGAGCTCAGTGCCCAGCAGGACTCCAAGGTCCTTCATGGAGCTGCTTCCCAGCAGCTCAGCCCCCAGCTGTGCTGCTGCAGGAGTTTGCTCCTCCCCAGGTGCAGGACTCTACACCTCATGAGGTTCTCCTGTGCCCAGCTCTCAGCCTGTCCAGATCCTGCTGAATGGCCACACCTGATGCCTTGGCACTATGAGGAGAGGCTGAGGGAGCTGGGGGGGTGCAGCCTGCAGCAGAGGAGGCTCAGGGCAGAGCTCATGGCTGCCTGCAGCTGCCTGCAGGGAGGCTGTAGCCAGGTGGGGTTGGGCTCTGCTGCCAGGCAGCCAGCAGCAGCAGAAGGGGACACAGCCTCAAGCTGTGCCAGGGCAGGTTGAGGCTGGATGTTGTTAGGAAGTTGCTGGCAGAGAGAGTGATTGGCATTGGAATGGGCTGCCCAGGGAGGTGGTGGAGTGGCTGTGGCTGGAGGTGTTGCAGCCAAGCCTGGCTGGGGCACTGAGTGCCATGGTGTGGTTGGTTGGGCAGGGCTGGGTGCTAGGCTGGGCTGGCTGAGCTTGGAGCTCTCTGCCAGCCTGGCTGGTTCTGTGGTTCTCTGGTTCTACTCTAACTGCCTGCACACTGAGAGCGTATTCTGCATTCACTGGTAAAGGGCTTGAGGCTCCCCCGAGTAGATCACAGTGCCAGGTCCATGCCAAGCCCATCCCAGCCACTCTGCCCCTGGGGAAGGGGACAGATGAAGCTCTGATTTACATCCCAGAGGAGACTGTAGCCCTGGATCCCTCCTGTACCATCCCACTGGTGGCTGTGGCTGGTTGCCCACAGCCCACACTGGCCTGAAATGTTCCCCTGCCCTTCTGCCATTGTACCTGCACAGAGACTTCTGCAAGTTGGGCACCAGTTCCACCTGGCACCCAGAGAAGTTCAGGAGATGTCAACTGGCTCTTGGTTTTTCTTTAACCAAGAGGTCAAAGAAAATGTTGATGGACTCCCAGTTTGCCAGGAGGAAAAGTCCTGGAAGTTAACTATTAATCAGCACCTGCCAGGGAAGGAAAGAAGCAGGCTGTGGAGCTGGGAGCTCTTTGCCTGTCTGTCCATCTGCTGCTGGGGAGAGACTAAAGCTCATTGGACCTGCAAAGATTGCAAGGGAGAGAGGCAGAGCCCTGCAAGGCTGAGCACCCACCCGAGCCTCAGAGCACAGAGAAGGGGGTGGGGAGAGTGGGCAGCCATGCCCAGCACTCCTTGGCCTGCCTGCCAGACCAAGGCACCCCAGGGATGTGCCCCTGGCAGCAGAACTGTGTCCTGGTCTTGGGCACATGCAGGGACCTCTCCTACCCATGGGGAGGCAGCCACAGGATGTCACAGGATCCCAGATCCCAGGATGTCAGGGGCTGCAAGGGGCCCCTGGAGAGCTGCCAGCCCAGCCCCTGCCAGAGCAGCAGCAGAGATCCAGCACAGGGCACTCAGGAACACATCCAGACAGGGCTGGGAAGGCTCCAGAGGAGGAGACTCCACAACCTCTCTGGGCAGCCTGTGCCAGGGCTCTGGGACCCTTCCAGCCAAGAAGTTCTTCCCCATGCTGAGCTGCAACCTCCTGTGCTGCAGTTTCCCTCCCTTGCCCTTGTCCTGTGGCAGGGCACAGGTGAGCAGAGGCTGTCCCTGTGCCTCCCTTCCTGCCCCCCAGCCCTCAGCTACCTACAGACATTGCTCAGGTCCCCTCTCAGCCTCTCCTCTGCAGACTCTCAGCCCCAGGGCTCTCAGCCTCTCCTCCTCAGGCAGTGCTGCACTCCCTGCAGCACCCTTGGAGCCCTCCCTGGGGCTCTTTCAAGTAGATGTCATTTGCTGTCTCTCTGCCCTGCAGGTGAAGGAGCTGAGGAGGCTCAGCAGCAGCCCCAGGGCAGCTGGGGAAGGCAGAAGAGCTGCCCCAGTGGGGCCCAGGCCCAGCTCAGTGGCTCCTGGCAGTGTGGGCTGATGCCTGGTGCAGGTTTTCTTGTGCTGATGTGCAAGGGAGTTCCCAGGTGTGCCTGGGGGTGCCTGGGGGGCAGAGGGCACCTCTCAGCCTGGCTCTGGGAAGGTTGGGGAGCACAGGCAAGGCACAGTTAGCCTCTGCTTCGGCAGGGTCCTGGTGAGGCTGAGCACACAGCTGAGCCCAGGGGAGCATCCCCAGCCCGTGTGGCTGCAGTGTCCCCGGCCAGGGCATGGCTGCACCAAAGCCTTTGTGCTGCACTGCCACTGCTGCCTGGGACACAGCACTGAGCACAGAGCTGCCCGGGGATGCTGCACTGCTGCTGCTGCCTGGGACACAGCACTGAGCACAGAGCTGCCCGTGGATGCTGCACTGCTGCTGCTGCTGCCTGGGACACAGCACTGAGCACAGAGCTGCCCGGGGATGCTGCACTGCTGCTGCTGCCTGGGACACAGCACTGAGCACAGAGCTGCCCGGGGATGCTGCACTGCTGCTGCTGCTGCCTGGGACACAGCACTGAGCACAGAGCTGCCCGGGGATGCTGCACTGCCACTGCTGCTGCCTGGGACACAGCACTGAGCACAGAGCTGCCCGGGGATGCTGCACTGCTGCTGCTGCCTGGGACACAGCACTGAGCACAGAGCTGCCCGGGGATGCTGCACTGCTGCTGCTGCCTGGGACACAGCACTGAGCACAGAGCTGCCCGGGGATGCTGCACTGCTGCTGCTGCCTGGGACACAGCACTGAGCACAGAGCTGCCCGGGGATGCTGCACTGCTGCTGCTGCCTGGGACACAGCACTGAGCACAGAGCTGCCCGGGGATGCTGCACTGCTGCTGCTGCCTGGGACACAGCACTGAGCACAGAGCTGCCCGGGGATGCTGCACTGCCACTGCTGCTGGCTGGGACACAGCACTGAGCACAGAGCTGCCCGGGGATGCTGCACTGCTGCTGCTGGCTGGGACACAGCACTGAGCACAGAGCTGCCCGGGGATGCTGCACTGCTGCTGCTGCTGGCTGGGACACAGCACTGAGCACAGAGCTGCCCGGGGATGCTGCACTGCCACTGCTGCTGCCTGGGACACAGCACTGAGCACAGAGCTGCCCGGGGATGCTGCACTGCCACTGCTGCTGGCTGGGACACAGCACTGAGCACAGAGCTGCCCGGGGATGCTGCACTGCTGCTGCTGGCTGGGACACAGCACTGAGCACAGAGCTGCCCGGGGATGCTGCACTGCTGCTGCTGCTGGCTGGGACACAGCACTGAGCACAGAGCTGCCCGGGGATGCTGCACTGCCACTGCTGCTGCCTGGGACACAGCACTGAGCACAGAGCTGCCCGGGGATGCTGCACTGCCACTGCTGCTGCCTGGGACACAGCACTGAGCACAGAGCTGCCCGGGGATGCTGCACTGCTGCTGCTGCCTGGGACACAGCACTGAGCACAGAGCTGCCCGGGGATGCTGCACTGCTGCTGCCTGGGACACAGCACTGAGCACAGAGCTGCCCGTGGATGCTGCACTGCTGCTGCTGCCTGGGACACAGCACTGAGCACAGAGCTGCCCGGGGATGCTGCACTGCCGCTGCTGCTGCCTGGGACACAGCACTGAGCACAGAGCTGCCCGGGGATGCTGCACTGCCACTGCTGCTGGCTGGGACACAGCACTGAGCACAGAGCTGCCCGGGGATGCTGCACTGCTGCTGCTGCTGGCTGGGACACAGCACTGAGCACAGAGCTGCCCGGGGATGCTGCACTGCCACTGCTGCTGCCTGGGACACAGCACTGAGCACAGAGCTGCCCGGGGATGCTGCACTGCCACTGCTGCTGCCTGGGACACAGCACTGAGCACAGAGCTGCCCGGGGATGCTGCACTGCTGCTGCTGCTGCCTGGGACACAACACTGAGCACAGAGCTGCCCGGTGATGCTGCACTGCTGCTGCTGCCTGGGACACAGCACTGAGCACAGAGCTGCCCGGGGATGCTGCACTGCTGCTGCTGCTGCCTGGGACACAGCACTGAGCACAGAGCTGCCCGGGGATGCTGCACTGCTGCTGCTGCCTGGGACACAGCACTGAGCACAGAGCTGCCCGGGGATGCTGCACTGCCACTGCTGCTGGCTGGGACACAGCACTGAGCACAGAGCTGCCCGGGGATGCTGCACTGCTGCTGCTGCCTGGGACACAGCACTGAGCACAGAGCTGCCCGGGGATGCTGCACTGCTGCTGCTGCCTGGGACACAGCACTGAGCACAGAGCTGCCCGGGGATGCTGCACTGCTGCTGCTGCCTGGGACACAGCACTGAGCACAGAGCTGCCCGGGGATGCTGCACTGCTGCTGCTGCCTGGGACACAGCACTGAGCACAGAGCTGCCCGGGGATGCTGCACTGCTGCTGCTGCCTGGGACACAGCACTGAGCACAGAGCTGCCCGGGGATGCTGCACTGCTGCTGCTGCCTGGGACACAGCACTGAGCACAGAGCTGCCCGGGGATGCTGCACTGCTGCTGCTGCCTGGGACACAGCACTGAGCACAGAGCTGCCCGGGGATGCTGCACTGCTGCTGCTGCCTGGGACACAGCACTGAGCACAGAGCTGCCCGGGCATCCGCGCAGGCTGCCTGCTTCAGCCCGGCCCGGGCACTGCCTGTGGGCACGGGAGGGACTCAGGCACTTGGCAGAGGCCACAGCATGGTGCAGAGAGGGCCCTGAGCCACGCAGGAGGGAGTCCCTGTGCCCCTGCGCCCAGAGAGAGCAGCGGAGGAGATGGTCCCTGGGGAGGAGCGGACCCTGGCGGCAGAACCATGCCATCGTTTGGGCTGGCAGAGCCCTCTGAGACCATCCAGTCCCTCCAGGAACCCAGCCCCACCACGGCCACTAGCCCACGAGCCCCTGTGGCCAGGCTCTGTGCCACCCACTGCAAGGGGCTGCGGTGCCAGTCAGCACCGCCCGCCTGGCACTGAGCCGCCTGTCCCAGCAGCTGGCACCCTGGCTGGGCTGCTGCCCTGGGAGCTGGCACCCTGGCTGGGCTCCTGCCCCGGCAGCTGGCACCCTGGCTGGGCTCCTGCTCCGGCAGCTGGCACTCTGGCTGGGCTCCTGCCCCGGGAGCTGGCACCCTGGCTGGGCTCCTGCCCCGGCAGCTGGCACCCTGGCTGGGCTGCTGCCCTGGGAGCTGGCACCCTGGCTGGGCTCCTGCCCTGGCAGCTGGCACCCTGGCTGGGCTCCTGCCCCGGCAGCTGGCACCCTGGCTGGGCTCTTGCCCCGGCAGCTGGCACCCTAGCTGGGCTGCTGCCCTGGCAGCTGGCACCCTGGCTGGCCTCCTGCCCCGGGAGCTGCACCCTGGCTGGGCTCCTGTCCCGGGAGCTGGCACCCTGGCTGGGCTCCTGCCCCAGGAGCTGGCACCCTGGCTGGGCTGCTGCCCCGGGAGCTGGCACCCTGGCTGGGCTCCTGCCCTGGCAGCTGGCACCCTGGCTGGACTCCTGTCCCGGGAGCTGGCACCCTAGCTGGGCTGCTGCCCCGGCAGCTGGCACCCTGGCTGGGCTCCTGCTCCGGCAGCTGGCACTCTGGCTGGGCTCCTGCCCCGGGAGCTGGCACCCTGGCTGGGCTCCTGCCCCGGCAGCTGGCACCCTGGCTGGGCTGCTGCCCTGGCAGCTGGCACCCTGGCTGGGCTCCTGCCCTGGCAGCTGGCACCCTGGCTGGGCTCCTGCCCCGGCAGCTGGCACCCTGGCTGGGCTCTTGCCCCGGCAGCTGGCACCCTAGCTGGGCTGCTGCCCTGGCAGCTGGCACCCTGGCTGGCCTCCTGTCCCGGGAGCTGGCACCCTAGCTGGGCTGCTGCCCCGGGAGCTGCACCCTGGCTGAGCTCCTGCCCCGGCAGCTGGCACCCTGGCTGGGCTGCTGCCCCAGGAGCTGCACCCTGGCTGGGCTCCTGTCCCGGGAGCTGGCACCCTGGCTGGGCTGCTGCCCTGGCAGCTGGCACCCTGGCTGGGCTCCTGCCCTGGCAGCTGGCACCCTGGCTGAGCTCCTGCCCCAGGAGCTGGCACCCTGGCTGGGCTGCTGCCCCGGGAGCTGGCACCCTGGCTGGGCTGCTGCCCCTGGAGCTGGCACCCTGGCTGGGCTCCTGTCCCGGGAGCTGGCACCCTGGCTGGGCTGCTGCCCCAGCTGGAGTTCACACGGAGCTGGAGAGCTGATGGGAGAGGGAGCCAGGATGAAGGAGAGAGCAGAGGGGCGGAGGAGAGCAGCTGGGAGGGTGGGCAAGAGGAGAGCAGGAGGGGCACAGCAGAGCGAAGACGATGGAGAAGGGGCAGAAGAGGCAGGGGCTGGTGGGGGAGGAAGGGCTGGCGAGGGCGGGGGCAGCTCAGACAGGAGCGCAGCAGAACACAGCTCTGGGGCTGGCCTCTCCTCGCAGCGCTGCAGCCCACAGCAGCAGCTTCCTTGCTCCACCGCTGAGCAAACTCCTCCTCCTCCTCCTCCTCCTCCTCCTCCTCCTCCTCCTCCTCCTCCTCCTCCTCCTCCTCCTCCTCCTCCTCCTCCTCCTCCTCCTCCTCCCCCAGGCAGCAGCTGCTCAGGAACGGCAGCGAGAGCCCCTGCTGCCTCCCCCTCCCTCCCCCGAGTGCTCAGACACATCTGGCTCTGCCCAGCCCTTCCCTGCCAGGCCCTGATGTGCCCCTGAAGTCTCCTCAGAAGTCCTCCCCAGGGCACCTTGCAGCCCCAAAGAGCAGGAGGGGCAGCAGGGAGCTGCTCCCCTGCATGCCCTCTGAAGCACCTAGACCCTAGCCAGCCTCTGGCACATCATCAGCTGGCCAAAAGGAATCTCCTTGGGGTGCTAACATCTGCCCCAAGCCTCTCCAGACACAAATGAAGCCAATTCGTTGTGCCAGGGGAGGCTGAGGTTGGAGATGAGGATCAATTTCTTTGCTGCAAGAGCGCTCAGAGACTGGCACAGGCTGCCCAGGGAGCTGGTGGAGTTCCAGAACCGTGTGGCCATGGCACCTGGGGCCAGGGTTTGGTGGCCATGGTGGTGCTGGTTGGACTGGATGACCTCAGAGGTCTCCTCCAACCCAAAGTGGTTTCCATGTGAACTTCTCCCTGCCCTATCCAGCAACTGTCAGCAGCCAAAGGCTTGGGGGTGGCAGCTCTGCCTCACCTGCAGCTGTTGCTGCCTCTGCTCTGGGCTGCTGAGGGAGCTGAGCCTCGGGGCTGAGGTGCTGCAGGGACACTTAGCAGAGCAGGACGTCCTCAGCACCTCCCATGCCTGGAGGTGTCGAGAGGCACCTGGGGAGATGGTTTAGGGGCCACGGTGGTGCTGGGTGGAAGGTTGGGCTGGATGCTCTTGGAGGGCTTTGCCAGCTGTGATGGTTGGGGAGTTACCCACCCCCCAGACCCTGCATTCACCCAGCCTAGGCTGAGCTGGCTGCAAGTTAAGGGTCAGAGCTGTAGCTGCAGCTTAGCGCAATCTGCAAGCAGATGCAGACACAACAGAGGCAAACACTGACAGTTGTGTACCAGCTACAAGTAAGACAGAAACACAAAAGCCCTCCCAAAACGATCAGACTGCCAGCAGGCTCCCGACCCAAACCCTCCCCCTCCCCCTCTTCCCCTCCCTTCAGAAACAACCAACCCCTGGATACCTCTCATGATACATCTGGAGAGATGTGAGGTGAGAGGTCAGAAAGACACCGAGGAGGATAGAGGGGGAAAAAAGGGTTAGGTGAGACCAAAGAGGTAAGGCAGAGGCAGCCACAGAGACTGCCAGAGAGAGGGAGCAGGACTGCCAACTGTCTGAGCACTGTGTGAGAGGGGAGTGCCAGGGAAACAGAATCACCAGGCTGGAAGAGAGCTCCAAGCTCAGCCAGCCCAACCTAGCACCCAGCCCTGCCCAACCAACCAGACCATGGCACTCAGTGCCCCAGCCAGGCTTGGCTGCAACACCTCCAGCCACAGCCACTCCACCACCTCCCTGGGCAGCCCATTCCAATGCCAATCACTCTCTCTGCCAGCAACTTCCTAACAACATCCAGCCTAGACCTGCCCTGGCACAGCTTGAGCCTCTGTCCCCTTCTTCTGTCCCTGGCTGCCTGGCAGCAGAGCCCAACCCCACCTGGCTACAGCCTCCCTGCAGGCAGCTGCAGGCAGCAATGAGCTCTGCCCTGAGCCTCCTCTGCTGCAGGCTGCACCCCCCCAGCTCCCTCAGCCTCTCCTCACAGGGCTCTGCTCCAGGCCCCTCCCCAGCCTTGCTGCCCTGCTCCAAACACCTTCCAGCACCTCAGCATCTCTCTGCAATGGAGGAGCCCAGAACTGGACACAGCACTCCAGGGGTGGCCTGAGCAGTGCTGAGCACAGGGGCACAAGAACCTCCCTTGTCCTGCTGCCCACACTGCTCCTGAGCCAGCCCAGGATGCCATTGGCTCTGCTGCCCACCTGGGCACTGCTGCCTCCTCTGCAGCTCCTCTCTCCCACCACCCCCAGCTCCCTCTCTGCCTGCCTGCTCTCAGCCACTCTGGCCCCAGGCTGTAGTGCTGCTTGGGGTTGTTGTGGCCAAAGTGCAGAACCCTGCCCTTGGCCTTGTTCAGTCTCATCCCCTTGGCCTCTGCCCACCCATGCAGCCTGGCCAGGTCCCTCTGCAGGGCTCTGCTGCCCTCCACCAGCTCCACACTGCTCCTACCTTGGTGTCATTTGCAAACTGACTGCTGCTGGACTCAATGCCCTGCTCCAGATCATCAATAAAGACATTGAACAGGACTGTGCTAGTGGAAGATGTCCCTGCTGAGTGCAGGAGTTTGGAGTGGATGAGCTGTGGAGGTGCCCTCCAGCCCAGACCATTCTGTGACTCTGGGACTCATCAGCCTGGTGGCTGAAGAAAATATTGACCAGGACCTCCCTAACCACCCAGACCAAGCAGCCCTGGCTGCCAGTGTTTTTAACCACTTAAATATCCACCTCAGTGATGTTTCAACTGCACTTAGCTGTGCTTCCTGAAGAGCATGGCCCCTGGCACAGCTCCAGACCCCTGTGAGAGTCATCCCTTGCCTGCTGCTTCCTGTTATAAGCCAGGCTGCTTCCTCATTAGTGATGGAAATTGGATTGGTTCAACATGTTCACAGCATCACAGGATCCCAGAGCCCAGGATGTCAGGGGCTGGAAGGGGCCTCTGGAGATCTTCTACCCCAGCCCCGGGCAGAGCAGCAGCAGAGAATCCAGCACAGGGCACACAGGAACACATCCAGACAGGGCTGGGAAGGCTCCAGAGGAGGAGACTCCACAACCTCTCTGGGCAGCCTGTGCCAGGGCTCTGGGACCCTTCCAGCCAAGAAGTTCTTCCCCATGCTGAGCTGCAACCTCCTGTGCTGCACCTTCCCTCCCTTGCCCTTGTCCTGTGGCAGGGCACAGGTGAGCAGAGGCTGTCCCTGTGCCTCCCTTCCTGACCCCCAGCCCTCAGCTACCTACAGACATTGCTCAGGTCCCCTCTCAGCCTTCTCCTCTGCAGACTCTCAGCCCCAGGGCTCTCAGCCTCTCCTCCTCAGGCAGTGCTGCAGTCCCTGCAGCATCCTTGGAGCCCTCCCTTGGGCTCTCTCCAGCAGATCCCTGTCCCTCCTGAACTGGGGAGCCCAAAGCTGGGTGCAGGATTCCAGGTGGGGCTCAGCAGGGCAGAGCAGAGGGGCAGGAGAACCTCCCTAGCCCTGCTGGCCACACTCTTCTGAATGCCCCCCAGGACCCCACTGCCCCTCTTGCCCCCCAGGGCACACTGCTGCCCATGCAGAACTGGTTTCCTGGTTGGCACAGCCTTGCTGTCTGCTCCCTGTCACACAGCATCCCTGAGATGCTTGCTGTGATTGTGTCATCATTGCAGCCTCTACCTTCTCAGCCACCAAAGTCTCTCTGTCTGATTGACAGGCAACCAGCAACAGAACAAGGGGACAGTCTCATGCTGTGCAATAGGCTGGATGTGAGGAGGAAGTTGCTGTCAGAGAGAGTGATTGGCACTGGAATGGGCTGCCCAGGGAGGTGGTGGAGTGGCTGTGGCTGGAGGTGTTGCAGCCAAGCCTGGCTGGGGCACTTAGTGCCATGGTGTGGTTGGTTGGGCAGGGCTGGGTGCTAGGTTGGGCTGGCTGAGCTTGGAGCTCTCTCCCAGCCTGGCTGGTTCTGTGATTCTGTGATTTTATGATTCTATGACTTGGGACTTCCCTTTCTCCCCTCTTCCAGCTCTGCACCACCTTTTGTCCCCCTCCAGCCCCCCAAGGGCCTCACTGGCTTCCATGTGTGCTGGGATAATTGCTGATGGGGTCAGGGGTTACTGGGGGTGGTTCCTTCTGTACCCCAGGGTGAGTTCCATCAGCCTGTGGCAGTTTGATTATTCCCATGCTGCATTCCTCAGCCTTCTCCCTGCCCTCCCTCCCCCTCTCCTGCTGCTCGCAGTGCTGTGGCTGCAGTTAACCTCTCTGCCAGTCTCTGAGCTGGAAAGAGTCGACACCGATCCAGGCACAGAACCAGAGCCACGGAATTCCTGCGGGGGGGGGCAGGCTCCTGAGGCCACACAGTCCCACCCTCAGCCCAGCACCTGCAGGTGAGGCAGGGCTGCCACTCCCAGGCCTGTGGCTGGCTCCAAAAGCTGGCAGCTGCTGGAGAGGGCAGGGAGAAGTTCACATGGAAAACACTTTGGTTGGGTGGGAAGAGACCTCTGAGGTCATCCAGTCCAACCACCAGCCCAGCACCACCATGGCCACCAAACCCTGGCCACAAGTGGCCACACAGTTCTGGAGCACCTCCAGGCATGGGCACTCCACCAGCTCCCTGGGCAGCCTGTGCCAATCCCTGAGCACTCTGGCACCAGAGGAAGCTCCACCTCACATCCCACCTTGCATCTGCTTACCTGCTCCCTTTGGTTAAGCTGCACATGGCTGGAGGTGAGGAAGAAATTCTTCCCAGTAGGGGTGGGGAGAGACTGGTACAGGCTGCCCAGAGAGGCTGTGGATGCCCCTGCCTGGAGGTGTTCAAGGCCAGGAGGATGAGCAGAGGGCTGGAGCTGCTCTGCTGTGGGGACAGGCTGAGAGAGTTGGGGCTGTGCAGGCTGCAGAGGAGAAGGCTCCAAGCAGACCTCATTGTGGCCTTGCAGTGTCTGAAGGGGGCTGCAGGAAAGCTGGGGAGGGACTTCTGAGGCTGTCAGGCTGTGACAGGACTGGGGAGAATGGATCCAAGCTGGAGGAGAGGAGATTAAGATTAAACCTTAGGAAGAAGTTGTTCAGCATGAGGGTGCTGAGAGCCTGGCACAGGTTGCCCAGGGAGGTGGTGGAAGCCTCATCCCTGGAGGTGTTTAAGGCCAGGCTGGATGTGGCTGTGGGCAGCCTGATGTAGTGTGAGGTGTCCCTGCCCATGGCAGGGGGTTTGGAGCTGGATGGTCCTTGAGGTCCCTTCCAGCCCTGCCCGTTCTGTGACCTTCTAATTGAGGTGTTTTGGAGCAGTGCAGAGAGAGCAGTGCATGGAGCAGGGGTGGGAGGGCAGCTGGGGGTGCCCAGGGGGCAGCAAAGGCTTGTGCTGGGCAGCAGCCACGTTCTGCTTCCCGTGCAGCCCTGGCTGCAGCCAGCCCATCCGGGCTGGGACCCCTCAGGTTTGTGCAGCAAGGGGAGCACTGCAGGAGCAAACCCAAGCTGCCAGTGCCGGGAAGGGGGAGCAGCTGGGAGGGGTGAAGTGCAGCCAGGGAGGGCTGCCAGGGAGGGCAGAGCTGCTGCAGCCTGATGAGCACCTCCAAGGCGCTTCAGCTGCGTCTGCTCAGCCTGGCACTTCTGGCCCTCCCTGCTGATGCTCCTCAGAAGCATCCTCAGCTCCCTCCTGAAGTCGTCTTCCTGACCTCACCTCCTGCCTCTGCTGGATGGCACAGAGGTTAGGTGCCAAGGATGCCAGGCAGAGAGCAGAAGCAGCTTGGCAGGCGTTGTTCCTGAGGGCCATGCCAGCTGTCAGCAGGGCTTTGCCCACCCTCAGGGGTGCACGCAGCACACACTGCTCCTGTCAGCCCAGGTCTGAGGTGATGCTTGAGTGCTTTGGAGTCTGCCTGGCAGAGTAAGGCAAGTGCCCCTTTGTGCTCCCTGCTGGTGTTGGGATGCCCAGCTGAAGGCCTGGGTGGCTGGGCAGAGGCTCAGACTGCCAGGCAGTGCTTTGCCAGCAGGAAAAGGAGGAGCACTGCTTGCTGTTCAGGGACCCTGCAGTCTCCACATGCCACCTGCAGCCCGCTCGGGTCGCTGGGCAGGACTAGGGACAAAAGCAGTGCCAGGGAGTAGGTTTGCCTTCCTCCAGACCATCCAGGGCTGGGGTAGGACACCAGGGTGGGACTGCTCAGCGTGGTCCTTCATTTCCTCAAGGCACCAGCAGGAGCTTGGTACGGAGAGGAAGGCAGAGAGCAGGCAGCAGCAAGCAGTAAAAGCTCTTCAGCTGCAGCTGGCACATCCAGAAACCCTGCCCCTGGTCCACAGCATTCATCTCCAGCTGGTCTGAAGCTACAAGGGTGGCTCACAGGAAACAACTTGAGCTCGAGTCAGTGCCATCTGGCTCAGCCAGTGGAGCAGGAGGCACAGTCCATAGAATACCAGGCTGGGAGGGACCCCAGGACCATCCAGTCCAAGCTTGCAGGGGAAGGATTCAGCTGGACCGAGCTGGCTCAGCACCCTGCCAAGCTGGGCCTTGAGGCTGTCTGATGTGGGGGAATCCTCCACCTCCCCTGGCAGTTTGTTCCAATCTTTAAGAGTTCAAAGGGTGGGGAAAAAAATGTTCCTGGCCTCCAGGCCAAACCTCCCCAGTGCCAACCTCGTGCCCATTGCCTTGGCTGTGTCTCTGGCAGCCTTGGGGATGCTTCACACTGGGGGGGGGAGACAATCAGGGCCACAGGCTGCACTGGGGGCTCTGGTGGTCAGAGATTCAGAGGTGGGAAGGGACCTTGAAAGTCATCCAGCAGACCTCAAACCTCAGCCAGGGGACCTCAAACCTCAGCCAGTGCCTACCCCTGCCACAGGCAGGGACACCTCCCACTAGAACAGGTTGCTCAAGGCCTCATCCAGCCTGGTCCTGAGCACCTCCAGGGAGGTTGTGGAGCACAGAAGCACCCAATGTGATCTTTGATCACATTGGGTGCTTCTGTGCTCCACAACCTCCCTGGGAAACCTGTGCCAGTGTCTCACCACCCTCAACCTGTGCCAGTGTCTCACCACCCTCAACCTGTGCCAGTGTCTCACCACCCTCACTTCTTCCTAGCATCCAGGTTCAATCTCCCCTCTGCCACTTCAAACCCATTCCCCCTCCTCCTCTCCTTCCCAGCCCTTGCCAATAGTCCCTCCCCAGCCCTCCTGCAGCCCCCTTCAGCTCCTGGAAGGCTACTCCAAGGTCTCCTGGAAGCCTTCTCCTCTCCAGGTCCTGGCAAGCTGGCACAGTTCTCTCGGGTGGGTGAGTGGAGGAGACCCTGAGCTGCTCTCTCAGCTGAGGGGCATCCAGCTGGCTGTAGGGGCAAGAGACTGGGTGTCAGGGGGCACAGGGAGCTGAGGCAGGAGCTGTGTGCCCTCGCTGGCAGGCTGGGGAGGTGGGTGGGAGTCGCCAGGCTGCCAGAGCTAGTGCCTGCTCTTTTGCAGGTGCTGCTGCTGCTGACATGATTGCAGCAGTGAAAACAAGACTGAAGAGGCTTATCTGACAGTGCTTCCTGCTTGTGCTCCACCAGGCTCTCCACCCCCTCACTGCAGATGGGTTTGGGCTGCACAGAGATGAGCCTGGGAGGAATCCCTCCAACTGCCGTGCTCTGCCTGCCAGCCCCAAGCCTGCACTGCCTGCCTCCCCCTGCCCCCAGCAGGGAAGTGTCCCTGCACATGGGCTGCATGCCCCCATGGAGCACTTTTGTCCTCACCACCCTGGACCTTCTGCTTGCTTCTTCCTGCTCCCCAGCAGTGCTGCACAGCCCAGGTCATAGAATCATGGAATTGGCCAGGCTGGAAGAGAGCTCCAAGCTCAGCCAGCCCAACCTAGCACCCAGCCCTGCCCAACCAACCAGACCATGGCACTGAGTGCCCCAGCCAGGCTTGGCTGCAACACCTCCAGCCACAGCCACTCCACCACCTCCCTGGGCAGCCCATTCCAATGCCAATCACTCTCTCTGACAACAACTTCCTCCTCATATCCAGCCCAGACCTGCCCTGGCACAGCTTGAGCCTCTGTCTCCTTCTTCTGGTGCTGGCTGCCTGGCAGTAGAGCCCAACCCCACCTGGCTACAGCCTCCCTGCAGGTAGTTGTTGCTGCTGGCTGGCACTGCCATGGCACAGAGACACAGAAGGTTAGGGGCTGGAGGGTGCCTCCAAAGCTCCTCCAGTCCAACCCCCTCTGCCATGGGCATGGACATCTCCCATCAGCACAGGCTGCTCAAGGCCTCGTCCAGCCTGGACTTCAACACAGGATCTCAGCTTTGCAACCATGCATGAGGGCAGCCCTCAGGCTCCTCTCCAGGCTAAAGAACCATCCCCACGCTGAGAGGGCTTCAGGTGCTGGTTCCTGTGCCTGGCTGCTGGAACAACCCAGCACAGAGGTGCTGAGCACCCTCTCAGGGTGCCTGGAGGTTGCCTGTTCCACCGAGGCAGCTCAGTGCTCTCCAGCGCGGAGCCCAGACCCGGCAGGAAGGGTTCCTGCTGCTCAGCGAGGAGCGGAGGGCCGCGGGCAGCACACCCCCGTGGGCAGCACATCTCCGTGGGCAGCACACACCCGCGGGTAGCAAAGGCTCACGGGCAGCACACCCCCGTGGGCAGCACACCCCCGTGGGCAGCAAAGGCTCACGGGCAGCACACCCCCGCGGGCAGCACACCCCCGTGGGCAGCAAAGGCTCACGGGCAGCACACCCCCGCGGGCAGCACACCCCCGTGGGCAGCAAAGGCTCACGGGCAGCACACCCCCGCGGGCAGCACATCTCCGTGGGCAGCACACCCCCGTGGGCAGCAAAGGCTCACGGGCAGCACACCCCCGCGGGCAGCACATCTCCGTGGGCAGCACACACCCGCGGGTAGCAAAGGCTCACGGGCAGCACACCCCCGCGGGCAGCAGAGGCTCACGGGCAGCACCCCCCCGCAGGCAGCACACCCCCGTGGGCAGCACACCTCCATGGGCAGCACCCCCCCGCGGGCAGCACACGCCCGTGGGCAGCACACGCCCGCGGGCAGCACACCCCCGTGGGCAGCACACCCCCGTGGGCAGCACAGGCTCACGGGCAGCACCGCCCCGCGGGCAGCAGAGGCTCACGGGCAGCATCCCCCCGCAGGCAGCACACCCCCGTGGGCAGCACACCTCCATGGGCAGCACCCCCCCGCGGGCAGCACACGCCCGTGGGCAGCACACCCCCGCAGGCAGCACCCCCCCGCAGGCAGCACCCCCCCGCAGGCGCACACCCCCGCAGGCAGCACACCCCCGCAGGCAGCACACCTCCATGGGCAGCACCCCCCCGCGGGCAGCACACGCCCGTGGGCAGCACACGCCCGCGGGCAGCACACCCCCGTGGGCAGCACACCCCCGTGGGCAGCACAGGCTCACGGGCAGCACCCCCCCGCGGGCAGCACAGGCTCACGGGCAGCACCCCCCCGCGGGCAGCAGAGGCTCACGGACAGCACCCCCCCAGGGGCAGCACACCCCCGCGGGCAGCAGAGGCTCACGGACAGCACCCCCCCAGGGGCAGCACACCCCCGTGGGCAGTACAGGCTCACGGGCAGCACCCCCCCAGGGGCAGCACCCCCCCGAGGGCAGCAGAGGCTCAGGGGCAGCACCCCCCGCGGGCAGCACCCCCCCGCGGGCAGCAGAGGCTCAGGGGCAGCACCCCCCGCGGGCAGCACCCCCCCGCGGGCAGCAGAGGCTCAGGGGCAGGGCTCCGCAGGCTGCTCAGGCTGCTCCCGGCCCTCGCCGCTCCGCAGGGCTGAGCCTCGTACCGTGGGGAGCCGACGGCCGCGGAGCCGCTGCGGAGGGGGCGTGGGAGCCCACCCCACGGGAGCTGGGGCAGGACTCTGACCCTCAGCCGGCCCTCGGGGAGGCTGGGCAGTGCCAGGGGCGCGGGCAGGCTGCTCCCGCCCCAGCCCGGCTGGCACAGGCTCAGCCGCGGCTGCCCCTGCCCGCGGCGCCCCGGGGCGCTGCGCACCTCTGCCGAGCGGCTCCAGCCGGCTCCGGCGCAGCGAGGCGGCAGGGGCAGCGCTCAGCCCTGCGGCTGCCGACTCACTGCCGCTGCAGAGCCTCTGCAGGCAGCTGTGGCCCCCGGGCTGCGGGGACGGCAGCAGAGACACCCGGAGGGAGGTGCCAGTGTGGCTGTGGCCAGGCTGGCAGACACTGGGAGCCAACCCAGGCCTCCCCAGCTCACTCCTTTGCTGTTGTTCCTCATCCTTCAGCTCTCCACCTTGCCACCAGCCCCCGGCTGCGGAGCTGTGTCCCCACTCTGGCACTGCAGCCCCCTCCCAGCCTGGAGAGCCCCTGTGGGCAGGTGTGATGGGCAGATGTGTGTAGATCATCTGTGCTGCACCACATCTGGCTCAGCAGGAGCTGAAACAAGAGATGTGCCACAGCAGAGCCTTGCCAAGGAGCTGTGCCAGCTGCTGGGCTGAGAACTGTCATGAGCATGGGTGAAGATGGCAGAATCAGAGAAGCAGAGATTGGCTTGGGCTGGAAGGGACCTCAAAGCTCATCCAGTGCCAACCCCTGCCATGGGCAGGGGCACCTCCCACCAGCACAGGCTGCTCAAGGCCTCAGCCAGCCTGGTCTTCAACACCTCCAGGCAGGGGCATCCACAGCCTGCCTCGGGCTCCCTGTGCCAGTCTCTCCTCACCCTCATGAGGAAGAATTTCTTCCTCATCTCCAGTCTCAGTGTCCTCTCCTCAAGCTTGAGTCCATTCCCCCTTGTTCTATCTCAACAAGCCCTTGCCAGAGGACCCAACAAACCAGGACTGAAGTGACAGAACAGGAGTGAGGGGTGAGGGGTGGGGAGCCACAGCTGGACTCTTGTGCCCAGTTCTGGGCCCCTCAGCTCAGGAAGGACCTCAGGAGCTGCTTGAGAGAGTCCAGCACAGAGCCCCAAAGCTGCTGCAGGCAGTGAACATCTCCTGTGAGGCCAGGCAGAGGCAGCTGGAGCTGGCAGCTGGCAGCAGAGGAGCCTGAGGGATGCTCTTGGTGCTGTGCTAAAGATGTGCAGGGCTGGAGCCAGGCTCTGCTCAGGGATGGGCAAGGGCAGCAGAAGGGGCACTGGGTGCCAGCTGGAGCAGAGGAGGTGCCATGGGAACAGGAGGGGAAACTTTGTCCCTGTGAGAGTACTGGAGCCTGCAGCAGGGTGCCCAGAGAGGCTGTGGAGTCTCCTTCTCTGGAGACCCTGGGTGGATGTGTTCCTGTGTGCCCTGCCCTGGGTGACCCTGCCCTGGCAGGGGGTTGGACTCAATGATCTTTGGAGGTCCCTTCCAACCCCTGCCACTCTGTGACTGTGCCACGGGTG
Source organism: Pogoniulus pusillus (assembly GCF_015220805.1). Taxonomy (NCBI): domain Eukaryota; kingdom Metazoa; phylum Chordata; class Aves; order Piciformes; family Lybiidae; genus Pogoniulus; species Pogoniulus pusillus. The sequence continues at coordinate 1,485,763 of NC_087292.1, forward strand.
CTGCCAAGCCCATGTTCCTCTGTCGAGGTAGGACTCTCCTCTAGGAAGCTTCTTCTCTTACAGAGCCCTCCCAGGCTCCTCTCACAGGAACTCTTCCCCTGAGCCCTGTACCCCTGTGGCACATCCACAGTCCCAACTGCCCTTGGTCCCTGCTGGTTGCTCTCCCACTGCTGCCTGCAGCCCTGCCTGCAGCCCCCGGGGCTGGTTCAGCAGGAGCAAAGCCAGCAGCTGCTGTGCCTGCTGTGGGTTTGGCTGTCAGCTTTTGTCCTTAGGCAGTCTCTCAGTCTGGGCTGCACTTCCAGCCTGCCTGGCAAGAGAAACATTTCCTCCTGTGGGCATGCTCAGGCTTTGGAGAAACCCAAGCACTGTGGTGCAGGAGAGGCAGGCTGGGGGGGTGCTGCCTGGCTTGGCTGGAGCCTCCCTGCTCAGCTCCCCTTCTACTGGCTTCTTTGCCAGCCCCCAGCACCTCTCTCCTCGCTGCCTGTTCTCTCGTTCCTGCCTCACTCTCCCTCTCATCCCTTTCCCCCTCTCTTTTCCTATTACCAGTTTTGGCCTGGGGGGATCATAGAATCACAGAGCCACAGCAGGTCAGGGGCTGGAAGGGACCCCCAAGGCTCAGCCAGTCCAACCCCCTGCCACAGCAGGGTCACCTGCACCAGACCCCACAGGAACACATCCAGGCAGGTCCTGAACATCTCCAGAGGAGACTCCACAGCCCCCCTGGGCAGCCTGCTCCAGGGCTCACAGGGAAAAATTCCTCCTCCTGCTTCCATGCAACTTCCTCTGCCTCAGCTGCCACTACTGCCCCTGTGCTGCCCTTGGGTACCACCCAGCAGAGCCTGGCTGCAGCTCCTGCCTCTCACCTGCACACATTGATACCCACTGCTTGGGGCACCTCTCAGCTCCTCCTCTCCCAGCCCCAGCTCCCTCAGGCTCTCCTCACAGCAGAGCTGTTCCAGTCCCTGCAGCAGCTTTGGGGCTCTGTGCTGGACTCTCTCCAGCAGTTCTGTGTCCCTCCTGAACTGGGGGCCCAGAACTGGGCACAGTACTCCAGCTGTGGCCTCAGCAGGGCAGAGCAGAGGGGCAGGAGACCCTCTCTGACCTACTCAGCACAGCCCTTTGAATGCAGCCCAGCAGGGCACCAGAGCACATTGCTGCCTCCTGGGCACTCTCTCACCCACCAGGACCCCCAAATCCCTTTTCCCCTTTGCTGCCTTCCAACAACTCAGTCCCCAACCTGTCCTGGTCTCTGAGGTTGCTCTTCCCCAGGTGCCAGCTTCTCCCTTTGCCCTTGCTGAGTTGCATTCCATTGCCCCTGCCCAGCCCTCAGCCTGTCCCAGTCTGGCTGACTGGCAGCACAGCCTCCTGCTTGGTAACTGAGGGCAGAGAGGAAAAGGCAGATCTGGGTTTGAGGAGACCTCCAAAGGTCCCAGCTGTGTTCTTGGCTCCAGGCAGGGTTTTCTAGAGAGCAAACAAAGAAGTTTGGGTCCTTCTTCCCTGCTGCAGCATCCCCAGAGGCAGAGCTGCATCTTGGTGTCCTCCCACAGCAGTGCTCTGCAAGGCCTTGCTGCTGCTGCCAGCACCCCCAGGCTCTGGGCACCACAGCTTCTGGGGCCAAGCTCAGCACCCAAGGGTGCTGCAAGAGCAAGGACCTGCAGCCAGCAGCACTTTCAGGACCACAGTGCCTGGGAGCTGCAGGCACCTGGAAACTCCAGCACCCTGAGTGCCCCCTGCTTGGCACTCTGACCCCATTCCTCTCCCTCAGGTCCTCTTCCAGAGCCAGGCACAGGAGCTTCACTCCACAGTCCACAGGTGATGGAAAGCAACTCTGTGGGGGTGCTGGTGGGGGAGGAGCTGGACAGGAGCAGGCAGTGTGAGACTGCAGCACAGAAGGCCAAGGGCAGCCTGGGCTGCATCCAGAGCAGTGTGGGCAGAGCTGGAGAGAGGAGATCCTGCCCCTCTGCTCTGCTCTGCTCTGCTGAGACCTCATCTGGAGAGCTGCATCCAGCTCTGGAGTTCTCAACACAGGAAGGACCTGGACCTGATGGAGAGGCTGCAGAGGAGGCCACCAAAATGCTCAGGGGCTTGGAGCAGCTCTGCTGTGAGGACAGGCTGAGGGAGCTGGGGGGGTGCAGCCTGCAGAGAAGGCTCTGAGAGACCTCAGAGCTGCTGCCAGTGCCTGAAGGGGCTGCAAGCAGGCTGCAGAGAGGCTGTGCCCAAAGGGCTGCAGGGACAGGACGAGGGCAATGGCTGCAAAGCAGAGCAGAGCAGATGGAGATTGGATGTGAGGAACAAGTTCTGCCCCAGGAGGCTGCTGCAGCACTGCAACAGGTTGCCCAGGGAGGTGCCTGAGGCCCAGCCCTGGAAATGTTCCAGGTGAGGCTGGACAGGGCTGTGGGCAACCTGCTCCAGTGGAGGATGTCCCTGCTGAGTGCAGGGGCTTGGACTGGCTGAGCTCTGGAGGTGCCTTCCAGCCCAGCCCCTGCTGTGATCTGTGATTCCATGACCCTCCTCCTCCTCCTCCTCCTCCTCCTCCTCCTCCTCCTCCTCCTCCTCCTCCTCCTCCTCCTCCTCCTCCTCCTCCTCCTCCTCCTCCTCCTCCTCCTCCTCCTCCTCCTCCTCCTCCTCCTCCTCCCACTGCTCTTCTTGCACTGCTGTGTATTAATCACACCCTCTGGCCCCTGCAGCAGCAGCAGTGGAGCCTGGTTCTAGGAGGTGCAAACTGCTCTGAGCCACACAGGTGGTGGTCTGTGGGAGCAGGAATGTGCAGGAGCCTGCGGTGAGCTGCAGCAGATCTGGGCCAGGAGCCTCCCAGGCCTGAGGAGGGAGGAGGTGCTGCCAGCTGTGGTTGCTCTGGCACGCAGCCACCTGCACCTCACCCTGCTCTGAGCCACCTTGGCCTGCGTGGGAGAGAGCAAGGAAGGTGTGGGGACAGTGCCAGGCGAGGAACACCCCAGAGCAGCTCCTCTTGGTGTGCCCCCTGGGATGCCATGGGCAGTACAACGCTGGGTGGCACCAGCACCTTGCTCTGCTGTGCCTCCACAGCAGGCTGAGGCAGGAGAGTGGCAGCAGCTAAGGCACTGGGGCACCCCTGTGGGGCTGGGCAGGCCCCAGCTGCTGCAGGCACCCCCCAGCTCTGCTCTGCTCCTCCTCAGGGCTGAGGGTGGGTGGCAGAACTGAAGAGGAGCCACAAAACCCCAGGCAGTGCCCACGGCCCCTTCCCTGTGCCAGGGGGCTGCAGGCTGTGAGTGCCCCCAGTGCCAGCAGGGGTTGTGGTGCCCAGGCTGGGTCACCAGCCCCGCAGTGCAGAGCAGGTGCCACCCAGACTCTGTGGAGTGCATCATTAGAGCTCATTAAGCTGCATCCACCTCCTGTCTGCTAAGGAGACATAGCTGGTGGGCAGGGCGAGGGGCAGGGCTGTGCCAGCAGGCACTCGGTGAGTCAGACAGCCTCCTGGAGCCTGGGCTTGCCAGCTGCCCAGCCTGCAGAGTGGCTGGCACAGCACTGAAAGCCTCTGAGCCCTGGTGTGCTGCACTGTGCCAGTGCCAGCTGAATCATCCTCAACAGCAGCTTGTGCCTGGAGGGTGCTCATGAATGGGCATGAGGTGGCCACAGTCCTTCAGCGTGGCATCTGGTGGCCTTTGGCATGAGGGGCAGCCCAGTGTGCAGCTCCTGGATGCCCAGGCTGGCCTTGGCATGGCCTTGGCATGGCTCCCCTCGCCTCGAGCCTGCTGCCAGTCTTCTCCTTCACAGCCACAGCAGAAGGAGCTCCTTGTTAGAGCTGCAGGGCTGAATTTCTCCCCCTGAGCCCTCAGCTTGGTGCCAGGAGCCCTCCCTGGTGTGCCTGCACCGTGCCCCTGGCTAAGGGAGGGATGGAGGTGCCACGTTCCCACTGCCCACCCTGCCTGCCCTCTCCCTGGCAGCAGGACAGAGCCTGCAGCACTCACAGCAGCCTGTGATGGTCATTTCTCACCCGTGGCACAGCAGCTGGGGGCTGCCAGAGGGATGCCAGACAGGAAGCTCAGGACCACCTCAGGCCTCAGCAGCACAGGCAGGGACAGATCCTGGCTCCCATCTGACTGTGCCCTGTGTGTTCCGGGTGCCAGCAGCTCTGCAGGGCATTGCAACCCTACGTCTTGGGTGGCCTTCAAATAGCTCCTACACCACCCTCAGCATCTCAGCAACTCAGCCTCTGCCTTCCAAGCCTTCCTGAAGCCCAGGTGGGGAGGGCCCAGGTCACAGAGCCACTTGGAGCAGCAGGGGTGGGCACTGCTCCCTGCGGTGCTTCTGCTGCTGCTAAGCTCAATGCTGAGGGTGGAGAGTCCTGGGGGAATGGATCACAGAACCCTGGGGTGGGTTGGGTTGGAAGGGACCTCAAAGCTCAGCCAGTGCCAACCTGCTGCCATGGGCAGGGGCACCTCCTCATCCAGCCTGGTCCTGAGCACCTCCAGGGAGGTTGTGGAGCACAGAAGCACCCAATGTGATCTTTGATCACATTGGGTGCTTCTGTGCTCCTCAACCTCCCTGGGCAACCTGTGCCAGGGTCTCACCACCCTCACACAGCCTCTGCTCCTCTTGGTGGCCTCCCCTGGCCCCTCTCCAGCAGCTCCAGGTCCTCCTTGTGCTGGGTTCCCAGAGCTGGGGGCAGTGCTGCAGGTGAGGGCTGAGCAGAGCAGTGGATGTGTGCATGGCCCAGCCCTCACCTTCTTAGAGCATGCAGGCAGCACTGGGCACCTCCAGTGGCACGGGTGGCATAGGAATGCCTGCTGGGCACCTCTCTACACTGCACTGTGCAGCCCAAGCTGTCTTGGCATGACTTCTTCTCCCCTTCCATTGCATCCCAGCAGGGTCTCCTATGCCCCAGAAGCTGCTGTCCTTCTCTACCCTCTTGTCAGGGGGGGTTGGTGTCTGCATGGCACAGGGAGGGGTGTGCACAGGGCTGCCACTGCCCTGCCAGCTGCAGTGGCTTTGAAGAGGGAGTTCCTGCCCCCGCAGAAGTTCTCTCTTGCCCTTGTCAAGCCAGCAGCAGCTCCCCAGAGCTGCCAGGAGCACCAAACCCCTCAGCCTGGCTGTCCAGACCAGGCAATGGCACAGCTTGTTGGAGACACCAGAGGCAGTTTGGGCTCTGCACTGGTCTGAGCCAACAGAGAGCTGAGCTGGCACAGGCTGCCCCCCACTGCCCCCCACTCTGTGCACTGGTTGGGGCTGTGCAGGCTGGAGAGGAGAAGGCTCCAAGGAGACCTCATTGTGGCCTTGCAGTGTCTGAAGGGGGCTGCAGGAAAGCTGGGGAGGGACTTCTGAGGGTGTCAGGGAGGGATAGGAGTGGGGGGAATGGATCCAAGCTAGAGCAGGGCAGATTAAGATTAAACCTTAGGAAGAAGTTGTTCAGCATGAGGGTGCTGAGAGCCTGGCACAGGTTGCCCAGGGAGGTGGTGGAAGCCTCATCCCTGGAGGTGTTTAAGGCCAGGCTGGATGTGGCTCTGGGCAGCCTGATCTGGTGTGAGGTGTCCCTGGGCATGGCAGGGGTTGGAGCTGGATGGTCCTTGAGGTCTCTTCCAGCCCTGCCAGCCCTGTGTCTGTGTGGCAATGCTGCACCCTCTGTGTGGAGCTGCATCCTGCCTGCAGGAGGCAAAAGCTGGCAGCAAGCTGCAGGCATTACAGCAGCAGATGCAACATTTGGAGTGGGACAACATTTGGGCAGCTACCAAAGCTGTCAGAAAACAAGGGAAGAGTCAAACACGAGGCATGAATGAGGGAAAGAGAAGCAGGGGGAGACGTGAGAGGAGCTGAGAGGCAGACATCAGCTGTCAGAGTGGAGTCCTTTGCAGTGGGAGTGCCCACGCGAGGGCTGGTGCTGAGGCTGGCACAGCTCTGGGAGCAGTGGGGAAGGGCTTTTTGCCATCAACCCCTGCCTCATTGCATGGATGCAGAGGACTTCACTGCTGCCTCCTCCCCTCTGAAGAAGCCAAAGAGAGGGAGTTCCCCTTGCAGGAGAGAGCAGCAGGCATGCATGGAGCCCTGCCCCGGGGCAGGGGGATCCAGGCTGGAAGGCAAACCCAGGAGGCTGACAGAGCTGTGGGCTGCTGCCTGCCCCCTGAGGAGGGAGCAGAAGGGGAGGCCTGGGGCTGGAGCTGGGTGAACTCTGAGGTCCCTTCCAACATAAACCATTCTAGGACCCTGTGACACTCTCCCTGGTCTCTCTGATGGGATGTGAGGTCAGGGGGCAGAATGAGTCCCCTCCAGCACCTCCCAGCACTGCAGAGGCCTGAAGGAGTCCCCTCCAAAGAAGGGCACCAAAGAAATGTTTCCTCAGCTCCAACCTAAGCCTCCCCTGGCACAATTTCAGGCCATTGCCTCTCCTCCCATTACCTGATTCTGGGGAGCAGAGCCCAAGCCCACCTCTCTCTGCAGGCAGCTGCAGAGGGCAATGAGCTCTGCCCTCAGCCAACCCCCCCAGCTGAGTGTCAGCACACCAGAGGGACAGGATGGCACCCAGAGGGGCCTGGACAAGCTGCAGGGGTGTGCCCAGCTGAACCTCAGGGGGTCCAACAAGAGCAAGTCCTGTACCTGGGCTGGAGCAATCCTCAGTGCCAGTGCAGGCTGAGGCTGATGAGATCCAGAGCAGCCCTGCAGAGAAGACCTGGGGGTGCTGGGGGGGAGAGGCTGGACAGGAGCCAGCAATGGGCACTGGCAGCACAGAAGGCCAAGGGCAGCCTGGGCTGCACCCAGAGCAGTGTGGGCAGAGCTCTGGGGATCCCAACACGAGAGAGACCTGGAGCTGATGGGGAGGCTGCAGAGGAGGTCATGAAGATGATCAGGGACTGGAGCAGCTCTGCTGTGAGGACAGGCTGAGGGAGCTGGGGGTGTGCAGCCTGCAGAGGAGAAGGCTCTGGGAGACCTCAGAGCTGCTGCCAGTGCCTGAAGGGGCTGCAAGCAGGCTGCAGAGAGGCTGTGCCCAAAGGGCTGCAGGGACAGGACGAGGGCAATGGCTGCAAAGCAGAGCAGAGCAGATGGAGATTGGATGTGAGGAACAAGTTCTGCCCCAGGAGGCTGCTGCAGCACTGCAACAGGTTGCCCAGGGAGGTGCTTGAGGCCCAGCCCTGGAGATGTTCCAGGTGAGGCTGGGCAGGGCTGTGGGCAACCTGCTCCAGTGGAGGATGTCCCTGCTGAGTGCAGGGGCTTGGACTGGCTGAGCTCTAAAGTTCCCTCCCAGCCCAACCCCTGCTGTTATTCTGTGATCTGCCTTCAATCCTGCCAAGGCCACCAGGAGCTGAGCCCCTGCCTCCAGGACCCTGTGCAGCTGCACCCCAGGAGAGGAGAGCTGATGAAAGCAGCGCAGCAGGTGAGGCTGGAGCACCGACTGCGCTTGCCAGCAGCCCATCCACCCGAGCTGCTGCTAATTGCCCTCATTAAGGATGATTGGGAGCCACTCAGGCAGGCACAGCGCAGGGGCTGGCCTGGGCTGTGCTGTGTGCAGGAACAGCTCTCAGGCACAGTCAGCATCAAGCAAAGCCCTGGGGTGGGTTTGTCCCCGGGGCTCTGAAGCTCAGGAGGACAGGAGGACCTCTGGTGAGCATCCTGGAGAGGAGAAGGCTCCAGGCAGACCTAATGGTGACCTGCCAGTGCCTGAAGGGGCTGCAAGCAGGGAGCAGAGAGACTGAGCCCAAAGGGCTGCAGGGACAGGGCGAGGGCAATGGCTGCAAACCAGAGCAGAGCAGATGGAGATTGGATGGAAGCACAGCATGGGTTGGGCTGGAAGGGACCTCCAGAGCTCAGCCAGTCCCAGCCCCTGCACTCAGCAGGGACATCCTCCACTGGAGCAGGTTGCCCACAGCCCTGTCCAGCCTCACCTGGAACATCTCCAGGGCTGGGCCTCAAGCACCTCCCTGGGCAACCTGTTGCAGTGCTGCAGCAGCCTCCTGGGGCAGAACTTGTTCCTCACATCCAGTCTGGAGAGGAGCAGCCTGAGGGGAGCCCAGCAGGGCTCAGCAACACTCACAGGGTGGATGCCAGGAGGGTGGCACCAGGCTTTGCTCAGTGGTGCCCAGGGACAGGGCAAGGGGCCGTGGGCACAAACTGGAACATCAGAAGCTCCATCTAGAGGTGAGGATCAACCTCTTTGGTGTGAGGGTGCTGGGGGCCTGGAGCAGGCTGCCCAGAGAGGCTGTGGAGTCTCCACCTCTGCAGGCATCCCAACCCCACCTGGATGTGTTCCTGGGTGCCCTGCTCTGGGTGACCCTGCTCTGGCACCCTGAGTGGAATCACAGACTCACAGAAGCAGTCAGGGCTGGAAGGGACCACAAGGGGCAGGCAGTCCCAGCCCCCTGCCATGCCCAGGGACACCCTACCCTAGAGCAGGCTGCACACAGCCTCAGCCAGCCTGGCCTCAAACACCTCCAGCCATGGGGCCTCAACCCCCTCCCTGGGCAACCCATTCCAGCCTCTCACCACTCTCCTGCTCAACAACTTCCTCCTCACCTCCAGCCTCACTCTCCCCACCTCCAGCTTTGCTCCATTCCCCCCACTCCTGCCACTCCCTCACAGCCTCAAAAGTCTCTCCCCAGCTTTTTTGTAGCCCCCTTCAGACCCTGGCAGGCCATCAGAAGGTCAGCTGGGAGCCTCCTCTGCTCCAGCCTGCACAGCCCCAACTCTTTCAGGCTGTGCTCACAGCAGAGCTGCTGCAGCCTCTCAGCATCCTCCTGGCCCTGCTCTGGACACTCTCCAGCATCTCCACAGCCCTCTTGGCCCAGGGGCTCCAGAGCTGGATGCAGGACTCCAGGTGGGGTCTCAGCAGAGCAGAGCAGAGGGGGAGAATCCCCTCCCTGGCCCTGCTGGCCACACTGCTGCTGCTGCAGCCCAGGCTCTGCTTGGCTTTCTGGGCTGCAAGTGCACACTGCTGGCTGCTGCTGAGCTTCTCCTCCAGCAGCACCCCCAAGTCCCTCTGCTCAGGGCTGCTCTCCAGCCTGGCACTGCCCAGCCTGGATTGGTGCTTGGCATTGCCTCCACCCAGCTGCAGGACCTTGCCCTTGGTCATGTTGCACCTCCTGAGCTTGGCTTGTGCCCAGCTCTGCAGCCTGTCCATGTCTCTCTGGATGGATCCTGCCCTCCAGCCTGGCTGCTGCAGCACACAGCTTGGTGTGGGCAGCAAACCTGCTGAGGCTGCACTCAGTGTCCCTGTCCATGGCACCACAGAGCTGTTGAACAAGACTGGTGCCAGGACTGATCCCTGAGGGACTCTGCTTGTCACTGCCTGCACTGGGCCATGGAGCCACTGACAGCCACTCCTTGGGTGCAGCCATGGAGCCACTTCTGTACCCATCAGTGCTCCACCCATCAAACCCCTGTGCCACCAGCCTGGGGACCAGGCTGTGCTGTGGGACAGTGCCAAAGGCCTTGCTCAGGGCCAGGTCACTGCCAGCAGTTGCTTGCCCCTCATCCATTCATGTTGTGACCTGTTCATAGAAGGCCACCAGGCCACTCTGGGTGATCTCCAGGCCCCTTCCAGCCCCTGCATGCTGTGGCTCTGTGTGACTGTGAGCTGCAGAGGGCAGCTGCCTACAGCCCTGCTACAGCACCTGCAGCAGGGTCACCTGTGGCAGTGATCCCCAGCATGGCCAAGAGCAAGCAGAGTGGCAGCAACCTGTGTGCAGGGATCCTCTGAGTGGCCTCTCCAGCTGCTTGCAGCACTGCAGAGCCACCGAGGAGAAGCTCAGAGATGTCCCAGCAGGAGAGGAGGTTCAGCAAGAGCAAGTGCAGAGCCCTGCTCCTGGGCTGGAACAAACCTCCCTGGCAGTGCAGGCTGGGGATGGAAAGCAGCCCTGAGGAGAAGGGCTTGGGGGTGCTGGGGGGGGAGAAGCTGGACAGGAGCAGGCAGTGTGAGACTGCAGCACAGAAGGCCAAGGGCAGCCTGGGCTGCACCCAGAGCAGTGTGGGCAGAGCTGGAGAGAGGAGATCCTGCCCCTCTGCTCTGCTCAGACCTCACTGCAGGGCTGGGGCCAGATCTGGAGCCCTCAATACAGCAAGGACCTGGAGCTGCTGGAGAGGGTCCAGAGGAGGCCACAAAAATGCTCAGGGGTTGGAGCAGCTCTGCTGTGAGCACAGGCTGAGGGAGCTGGGGGGGTGCAGCCTGCAGAGGAGAAGGCTCCAGGGGCACCCAGCACACCAGAGGCACCCTGCACACCAGAGGCACCCAACACACCAGAGGCACCCAGCACACCAGAGGCACCCAGCACACCAGAGCCCAGCACACCAGAGCCCAGCACACCAGAGGCACCCAGCACACCAGAGCCCAGCACACCAGAGCCCAGCACACCAGAGGCACCCAGCACACCAGAGGCACCCAGCACACCAGAGGCACCCAGCACACCACAGGCACCCAGCACACCACAGGCACCCAGCACACCAGAGGCACCCAGCACACCAGAGGCACCCAACACACCAGAGGCACCCAGCACACCAGAGCCCAGCACACCAGAGGCACCCAGCACACCAGAGGCACCCAGCACACCAGAGGCACCCAGCACACCAGAGCCCAGCACACCAGAGCCCAGCACACCAGAGCCCAGCACACCAGAGGCACCCAGCACACCAGAGGCACCCAGCACACCAGAGCCCAGCACACCAGAGCCCAGCACACCAGAGCCCAGCACACCAGAGCCCAGCACACCAGAGGCACCCAGCACACCAGAGGCACCCAGCACACCAGAGGCACCCAGCACACCAGAGGCACCCAACACACCAGAGGCACCCAGCACACCAGAGCCCAGCACACCACAGGCACCCAACACACCAGAGCCCAGCACACCAGAGGCACCCAGCACACCACAGGCACCCAGCACACCAGAGGCACCCAGCACACCAGAGGCACCCAGCACACCAGAGGCACCCAGCACACCAGAGGCACCCAGCACACCAGAGGCACCCAGCACACCAGAGCCCAGCACACCAGAGGCACCCAGCACACCAGAGCCCAGCACACCAGAGGCACCCAGCACACCAGAGGCACCCAGCACACCAGAGCCCAGCACACCAGAGGCACCCAGCACACCAGAGGCACCCAGCACACCAGAGGCACCCAACACACCAGAGCCCAGCACACCAGAGGCACCCAGCACACCAGAGGCACCCAGCACACCAGAGGCACCCAGCACACCAGAGGCACCCAACACACCAGAGGCACCCAGCACACCAGAGCCCAGCACACCAGAGGCACCCAGCACACCAGAGCCCAGCACACCAGAGGCACCCAGCACACCAGAGCCCAGCACACCAGAGCCCAGCACACCAGAGGCACCCAGCACACCAGAGGCACCCAACACACCAGAGGCACCCAGCACACCAGAGCCCAGCACACCAGAGCCCAGCACACCAGAGGCACCCAGCACACCAGAGGCACCCAGCACACCACAGGCACTCAGCACACCACAGGCACCCAGCACACCAGAGGCACCCAGCACACCAGAGGCACCCAACACACCAGAGGCACCCAGCACACCAGAGCCCAGCACACCAGAGGCACCCAGCACACCAGAGGCACCCAGCACACCAGAGGCACCCAGCACACCAGAGCCCAGCACACCAGAGGCACCCAACACACCAGAGGCACCCAGCACACCAGAGGCACCCAGCACACCAGAGGCACCCAACACACCAGAGGCACCCAGCACACCACAGGCACCCAACACACCAGAGCCCAGCACACCAGAGGCACCCAGCACACCACAGGCACCCAGCACACCAGAGGCACCCAGCACACCAGAGGCACCCAACACACCAGAGCCCAGCACACCAGAGGCACCCAGCACACCAGAGCCCAGCACACCAGAGGCACCCAGCACACCAGAGGCACCCAGCACACCAGAGGCACCCAACACACCAGAGGCACCCAACACACCAGAGGCACCCAGCACACCAGAGCCCAGCACACCAGAGGCACCCAACACACCAGAGGCACCCAACACACCAGAGCCCAGCACACCAGAGCCCAGCACACCAGAGCCCAGCACACCAGAGGCACCCAACACACCAGAGCCCAGCACACCAGAGGCACCCAGCACACCAGAGGCACCCAGCACACCAGAGGCACCCAGCACACCAGAGGCACCCAGCACACCAGAGGCACCCAGCACACCAGAGCCCAGCACACCAGAGCCCAGCACACCAGAGGCACCCAGCACACCAGAGCCCAGCACACCAGAGGCACCCAGCACACCAGAGGCACCCAGCACACCAGAGGCACCCAACACACCAGAGCCCAGCACACCAGAGGCACCCAGCACACCAGAGGCACCCAGCACACCAGAGGCACCCAGCACACCAGAGGCACCCAACACACCAGAGGCACCCAGCACACCAGAGCCCAGCACACCAGAGGCACCCAGCACACCAGAGCCCAGCACACCAGAGGCACCCAACACACCAGAGCCCAGCACACCAGAGGCACCCAGCACACCAGAGGCACCCAACACACCAGAGCCCAGCACACCAGAGGCACCCAGCACACCAGAGGCACCCAGCACACCAGAGGCACCCAGCACACCAGAGGCACCCAGCACACCACAGGCACCCAGCACACCAGAGGTACCCAGCACACCAGAGCCCAGCACACCAGAGGCACCCAGCACACCAGAGGCACCCAGCACACCAGAGCCCCAGCACACCAGAGGCACCCAACACACCAGAGCCCAGCACACCAGAGGCACCCAGCACACCAGAGGCACCCAGCACACCAGAGGCACCCAACACACCAGAGCCCAGCACACCAGAGGCACCCAGCACACCAGAGGCACCCAGCACACCACAGGCACCCAGCACACCACAGGCACCCAGCACACCAGAGGCACCCAGCACACCACAGGCACCCAGCACACCACAGGCACCCAGCACACCAGAGGCACCCAGCACACCAGAGCCCAGCACACCAGAGGCACCCAACACACCAGAGCCCAGCACACCAGAGGCACCCAGCACACCAGAGGCACCCAGCACACCAGAGGCACCCAGCACACCAGAGGCACCCAACACACCAGAGGCACCCAGCACACCACAGGCACCCAGCACACCAGAGGCACCCAACACACCAGAGCCCAGCACACCAGAGGCACCCAGCACACCAGAGCCCAGCACACCAGAGGCACCCAGCACACCAGAGGCACCCAGCACACCAGAGGCACCCAACACACCAGAGGCACCCAACACACCAGAGGCACCCAGCACACCAGAGCCCAGCACACCAGAGGCACCCAACACACCAGAGGCACCCAACACACCAGAGGCACCCAGCACACCAGAGCCCAGCACACCAGAGCCCAGCACACCAGAGGCACCCAACACACCAGAGCCCAGCACACCAGAGGCACCCAGCACACCAGAGGCACCCAGCACACCAGAGGCACCCAGCACACCAGAGGCACCCAGCACACCAGAGGCACCCAGCACACCAGAGGCACCCAGCACACCAGAGCCCAGCACACCAGAGGCACCCAGCACACCAGAGCCCAGCACACCAGAGGCACCCAGCACACCAGAGGCACCCAGCACACCAGAGGCACCCAACACACCAGAGCCCAGCACACCAGAGGCACCCAGCACACCAGAGGCACCCAGCACACCAGAGGCACCCAACACACCAGAGGCACCCAGCACACCAGAGCCCAGCACACCAGAGGCACCCAGCACACCAGAGCCCAGCACACCAGAGGCACCCAACACACCAGAGCCCAGCACACCAGAGGCACCCAGCACACCAGAGGCACCCAACACACCAGAGCCCAGCACACCAGAGGCACCCAGCACACCAGAGGCACCCAGCACACCAGAGGCACCCAGCACACCAGAGGCACCCAGCACACCACAGGCACCCAGCACACCAGAGGTACCCAGCACACCAGAGCCCAGCACACCAGAGGCACCCAGCACACCAGAGGCACCCAGCACACCAGAGCCCAGCACACCAGAGGCACCCAACACACCAGAGCCCAGCACACCAGAGGCACCCAGCACACCAGAGGCACCCAGCACACCAGAGGCACCCAACACACCAGAGCCCAGCACACCAGAGGCACCCAGCACACCAGAGGCACCCAGCACACCACAGGCACCCAGCACACCACAGGCACCCAGCACACCAGAGGCACCCAGCACACCACAGGCACCCAGCACACCACAGGCACCCAGCACACCAGAGGCACCCAGCACACCAGAGCCCAGCACACCAGAGGCACCCAACACACCAGAGCCCAGCACACCAGAGGCACCCAGCACACCACAGGCACCCAGCACACCAGAGGCACCCAGCACACCAGAGGCACCCAACACACCAGAGCCCAGCACACCAGAGGCACCCAGCACACCAGAGCCCAGCACACCAGAGGCACCCAGCACACCAGAGGCACCCAGCACACCAGAGGCACCCAGCACACCAGAGCCCAGCACACCAGAGGCACCCAACACACCAGAGGCACCCAACACACCAGAGGCACCCAGCACACCAGAGCCCAGCACACCAGAGCCCAGCACACCAGAGCCCAGCACACCAGAGGCACCCAGCACACCAGAGCCCAGCACACCAGAGGCACCCAGCACACCAGAGGCACCCAGCACACCAGAGGCACCCAGCACACCAGAGGCACCCAGCACACCAGAGGCACCCAACACACCAGAGGCACCCAGCACACCAGAGCCCAGCACACCAGAGCCCAGCACACCAGAGGCACCCAGCACACCAGAGGCACCCAGCACACCACAGGCACCCAGCACACCAGAGGCACCCAGCACACCAGAGCCCAGCACACCAGAGGCACCCAGCACACCAGAGCCCAGCACACCAGAGCCCAGCACACCAGAGGCACCCAGCACACCAGAGGCACCCAACACACCAGAGCCCAGCACACCAGAGGCACCCAGCACACCAGAGGCACCCAACACACCAGAGCCCAGCACACCAGAGGCACCCAGCACACCAGAGGCACCCAGCACACCAGAGGCACCCAGCACACCACAGGCACCCAGCACACCAGAGGTACCCAGCACACCAGAGCCCAGCACACCAGAGGCACCCAGCACACCAGAGCCCAGCACACCAGAGGCACCCAGCACACCAGAGGCACCCAGCACACCAGAGCCCAGCACACCAGAGGCACCCAACACACCAGAGCCCAGCACACCAGAGGCACCCAGCACACCAGAGGCACCCAGCACACCAGAGGCACCCAACACACCAGAGCCCAGCACACCAGAGGCACCCAGCACACCAGAGGCACCCAACACACCAGAGCCCAACACACCAGAGGCACCCAGCACACCAGAGGCACCCAGCACACCAGAGGCACCCAACACACCAGAGCCCAGCACACCAGAGGCACCCAGCACACCAGAGGCACCCAGCACACCAGAGGCACCCAGCACACCAGAGGCACCCAGCACACCAGAGCCCAGCACACCAGAGGCACCCAACACACCAGAGCCCAGCACACCAGAGGCACCCAACACACCAGAGGCACCCAGCACACCAGAGGCACCCAGCACACCACAGGCACCCAGCACACCACAGGCACCCAGCACACCAGAGGCACCCAGCACACCAGAGGCACCCAACACACCAGAGCCCAGCACACCAGAGGCACCCAGCACACCAGAGGCACCCAGCACACCAGAGGCACCCAGCACACCACAGGCACCCAGCACACCAGAGGCACCCAGCACACCAGAGGCACCCAACACACCAGAGCCCAGCACACCAGAGGCACCCAGCACACCAGAGGCACCCAGCACACCAGAGGCACCCAGCACACCAGAGGCGCCCAGCACACCAGAGGCACCCAACACACCAGAGGCACCCAACACACCAGAGGCACCCAGCACACCAGAGCCCAGCACACCAGAGCCCAGCACACCAGAGGCACCCAACACACCAGAGCCCAGCACACCAGAGGCACCCAACACACCAGAGGCACCCAGCACACCAGAGGCACCCAGCACACCAGAGGCACCCAACACACCAGAGCCCAGCACACCACAGGCACCCAGCACACCAGAGCCCAGCACACCAGAGGCACCCAGCACACCAGAGCCCAGCACACCAGAGGCACCCAACACACCAGAGCCCAGCACACCAGAGGCACCCAGCACACCAGAGGCACCCAGCACACCAGAGGCACCCAGCACACCAGAGCCCAGCACACCAGAGCCCAGCACACCAGAGGCACCCAGCACACCAGAGGCACCCAGCACACCAGAGGCACCCAGCACACCAGAGGCACCCAACACACCAGAGCCCAGCACACCAGAGGCACCCAGCACACCAGAGCCCAGCACACCAGAGCCCAGCACACCAGAGCCCAGCACACCAGAGCCCAGCACACCAGAGGCACCCAGCACACCAGAGCCTGTTGTTAGTGGAAACATGAAGCTGGGGGCAGGAGAAGGAAGTGGGTGGCTGTGCTGTCAGCCCCAGGGAGGGGCACAGAGGGCGGGCAGGAGGCCTGCTGCTGCCAGCCTGGCAGCGTTGGCAGTGCTGGGAGCTGTGCAAGCAGGTGAGGCTTGGCCTTTCCTAACGTATGGGATCAGGCAACTGCTGCAGGTCCTTGCAACCCACCCACGAACCCGTGGCTCCAAGAGTGCCTTAAAGGCTTTAGAGCCAGCAGAGGAGACAAAGCAGCCTGCCCCTGTGAGCCTGCTCTGCAGCTCCTGATAGTCAAGAGCCAATTAGAGTTTTGCTCTGTTCCCTGACATCTGACTCAGAACTGGAGGGAATTCAATGCTGCCATTACCAGGGAAGACACAGGAGGGGAAGATAATGTTGGTTTCCAAAGAGCCTGCTTCAAGTGGCTCTGATTTTGCTTTCAGCCTGTGCAAAAGGAAGAAGGGAATAAAAGCTGGACCCAGACCGTGTGGTTGAATGATGCAAATGGGCAAGGGCCCTGCCCTGCCTGCACCCTGCTCAAGTGCTGCTCAGTGGCAAACAGGGACCGGGCTTTGTCCTGGTCCCCTGCACAGCCTGAGCTGTCCTCCTGCCCCAGGAGAGAGGCTGCAGAGCCAGAGCTGCCCTCCTGCCCCAGGAGAGAGGCTGCAGAGCCTGAGCTGTCCTCCTGCCCCTGGAGAGAGGCTGCAGAGCCTGAGCTGTCCTCCTGCTCCTGGAGAGAGGCTGCAGAGCCAGAGCTGCCCTCCTGCTCCTGGAGAGAGGCTGCAGGGACAGAGCTGCCCTCCTGCCCCTGGAGAGAGGCTGCAGAGCCTGAGCTGTCCTCCTGCCCCTGGAGAGAGGCTGCAGGGACAGAGCTGTCCTCCTGCTCCTGGAGAGAGGCTGCAGGGACAGAGCTGCCCTCCTGCCCCCGGAGAGAGGCTGCAGGGCCTGAGCTGCCCTCCTGCCCCTGGAGAGAGGCTGCAGGGACAGAGCTGCCCTCCTGCCCCTGGAGAGAGGCTGCAGGGACAGAGCTGCCCTCCTGCCCCTGGAGAGAGGCTGCAGAGCCTGAGCTGCCCTCCTGCCCCTGGAGAGAGGCTGCAGAGCCTGAGCTGCCCTCCTGCCCCAGGAGAGAGGCTGCAGAGCCTGAGCTGCCCTCCTGCCCCAGGAGAGAGGCTGCAGAGCCTGAGCTGCCCTCCTGCCCCTGGAGAGAGGCTGCAGAGCCAGAGCTGCCCTCCTGCTCCTGGAGAGAGGCTGCAGAGCCAGAGCTGCCCTCCTGCCCCTGGAGAGAGGCTGCAGAGCCTGAGCTGCCCTCCTGCCCCAGGAGAGAGGCTGCAGAGCCTGAGCTGCCCTCCTGCTCCTGGAGAGAGGCTGCAGGGACAGAGCTGCCCTCCTGCCCCTGGAGAGAGGCTGCAGGGACAGAGCTGCCCTCCTGCCCCAGAAGAGAGGCTGCAGGGACAGAGCTGCCCTCCTGCCCCTGGAGAGAGGCTGCAGAGGTGCATTTGGCTCATTGCATGCCAATAATCTTCACCCCAAAGTGCTTGCCACAGCTGCAGCCATCAGCTGCCAGACCTCCATAGGAAGAGGAGAACCAAAGCAGAGGGCAGGAGGATGGTTTGCTCATCAAGGATCCCTCTCTGGCCTCCCTTCTCAGCCCCCCTGCCTCCCCACGGCCTCTTCCCTGCCTGCCATGGCAGCTGCCTCCTGCCAAGCTGTCCCAGAAGGTTTTAAAGGTGCAGTCACCCTGCAGCCTGCAGCAGCAGCAGCCCCAGACTGCCTGGCCCGGCCCTCAGCCTGCAGCAGGGCAGCAGTGGCACTGCTCCTCCAGGGAACATCCTGCCCCACAGCCCCCCGGGGAGGGCAGGACCCACTGGAGGCTCCCACTGCTGCTGCCAGGTGAAGCTGCTCCCATTGCCCCAGGGAGAGCCCAACCTGACCCTCACCATCAGCCGTGCTGGGGAGGAAGGCTTCTGCTCCATCAGGCTGTGGGCAAAGCTGGAGAGGCTGCAGGAGAGCTGGGGAGGGACTCTGGACAAGGGCTGGCAGTGGCAGGCTGAGGGCCAATGGCTTTGAGAGAGGAGAGGGAGAGTGGAGAGGAGGAAGAGATTGTTGAGAGTGAGGGTGGGGAGAGCCTGGCACAGGCTGCCCAGGGAGGCTGTGGCTGCCTCCTGCCTGGAGGTGTTCAAGGCCAGGCTGGATGAGGCCTTGAGCAGGTAGGAGGTGTCCCTGCCCATGGCAGGGGGTTGGAACTGGAGGAGCTTTGGGGTCCCTTCCAAGCCAACCCACTCCAGGACTCTGTTGAAGCCCTCTGAGTGCTGCCCAGGGAGCTGCCCCGGGGCATGCTGGCAGTGCTCTGCGAGCCCTGGCCAGAGGAGCTGCAGTGTCTCGGTCTGGGGCTCATGCAGCACCCCCTGGGCACCGACAGGAGCAGCAGCTGCCTGCTGCAGACACACAGGCAGGGCTGCCCCTGCTCTGCTCTGCGGCTGGAAGCAATCTGCAAGCTAAGGAGAGCTGCAGGGCTGCTGGAGCTGGGGAAGAGCTCACCCAGACACACAGCAGCTGCCCTGCTCCAGGGTGAGGAAGGCTCAGAGAGGCCAGACCTAGGCTGAGTGCAGAGCAGAAAGGATGGGAAGTGGTAGGAGATGCAGGGCAGAGGGTAGAAATGAGGGCTGTGGAGAGCAAGGAGGTGGATGTTGATCTGCTCTGCTCAGGAACAGCCTGGGCTTGCATGGCAAAGTCTGGGTTTTCATGGCAGGGAGCAGAGCTCAGCCCCTGGGCCAGCTGAGGGCAGCTGCAGGAGCTGCTCAGCAGCAAACAGGTGGATGTGCTTGCAGGACACCAAAGCTGTAAGCCTGCAGAGCTCTCAGGCTCTCCTGGGGAACGTTCAGCACCCTGCAAGTGAGAGCTGGCAGGAGAGCCTGGGCAGGAGAGGTGGAGCAGCACATGTGGGACATCACTGTCCCCACCACAGCAGCAGGGCAGAGCTAAGTGTGCTGTGCTCAGCACACTCACAGCATCACAGCAGCATGCAGGTGGGCAGAGCCCCTCAGCATCCCAGGTCCAACCTAGAGCCCTGCTCCACAGGAGTCACCTTAAGCCATAGCCCCAAGCACCACATCCAAACCAGCCTCACACACCCCCAGGCTGGGTGCCCCCAGCCCCTCCCTGGGCAGCTCATTCCAGGCCCTGACCACTCTCCCTGTGAGAAGCTTTCTCCTGATGTCCAATCCAGACCTCCCCAGCCTCAGCTTGAGGCCATTCCCCCTTGTTCTGCCTCCAGCTACCTGTGAGCAGAGCCCAGCAGCAGCCTCTGCACAGTGCCCCTCAGGCAGCTGTAGGCAGTGATGAGCTCTGCCCTCAGCCTCCTCCTCCTCCTCACACCAACCATCCCCAGCTCCCTCAGTCTCTCCTCATCAGATCTCTTCCCCAGCCCTTCCCCAGCTTCCCTGCCCTCCTCTGCACTGCCTCCAGCACCTCCACAGCTCTCCTGTACTGAGGTGCCCCAAACTGGACACAGCTGCTGAGCTGTGGCCTCACCAGAGCCCAGTGCCAGGGCACAATCCCCTCCCTGCTCCTGCTGGGCACAGCATTCCTGATCCCAGCCAGGCTGCCATTGGCTTTCTGTGCCACCTGGGCCACTCATCACAGCTCTGCCCCAGCACTTGCTCAGGACTGAGCCTGCCTGCTCCAGTTTGTCCCCTCAGGAGCAGGGTCCTGCTGTGCCCAATCAAAAGCTCCATTCAAGCACAATCTGGGAGCTGAAGACACCCAGGAGGGCAGCCAGCCAGAGCATGGCATGGTGCTCTTGGGTTGTGGTGGCCATGGTGCTCTTGGGTTGATGGTTGGACTCCCGTGGTGCTGCCAACCTGGCTGAGGTGGGCACTCTGTGGGCATTGGAAGAGGTTGTTGATGATTCAGTCACCAGGAATGCTGAGACATGAACTGGTGCCAGGGGAGGGTGGAGATGAGGAAAGTTTTCTTTGCTGCAAGGGTGGTCAGGGCTTGGCACAGGCTGCCCAGGGAGGTGGTGCAGGTGTCCCAGAACCGTGTGGCCATGGCACCTGGGGACATGATTCAGTGGCCATGGTGAGCCTGGGCTGCTGCTTGGACTGGATGACCACAGAGGGCTCTGCCAACCCAAGCAATTCCACCACCCTATGCCCATCTCTGCATCCTGGAGCCTCAGCTGAGGAGCAGATTGTGGCTGGTGCCCAGCACAGCTCTGCCATGGCCCCTTGCTGCCTGAGCCTGCTGCTGGTGCTGCTCTGCTCCCCAGGGCCTCAGCCTGGCCACGAGTGGAGACCTCTTTACTGTCCCTCATTTGCCATTGGCTTTCTGTGCCACCTGGGCACTGCTGGCTCCTGCTCAGCCCCCAGGTCCCTTTCTGCCAGGCACTTTCCAGCCACACTGCCCCAGGCCTGGAGTGTTGCTTGGGGTTGTTGTGGCCCAGGTGCAGGAGCTGGCACTTGGCCTTGCTGAAGCTCATCCCATTAACACTGGTCATGGACCCAATGTACCCAAGCCCCTCTGCAGAGCCTCCCTGCCCTGCTCCATCAGTACTCACACCCAGCTCGGTGCCATCTGCCAGGCTCCTGCTGGCACACTCTGGGTCTTTATTGAGGTCATCAATAAAGATGTTCAACAGAAGTGGTCCCAGCACAGCCCTGGGGGCTTCTGTGCCTGCTTCTGCCTCGGTCTGGAGGGGCTGAAGGGCACCTGCCTGGCTCTCACTTGCTTGGTCTCCTCCCACGATGACTCTCTGGTGCTGGGACCAGGCCAGGGCAACAAACTGCTCTGCTGCTGAGGTGGCCAAGCCCTGGCCAGGATGTTTGTGCATCTCAAGCTGACAACTAAGTCAGGCCCTGTGCTGGGCTGCTGCACAGCTAAATCTTCTCTGGCCAGAGCTACTCCTGGGACAAAAAACAGGGACAGAAAACAAGGAGGACTCCTCCTTCAGCAGGAGCTGCCCCAGAGGGTGGTCATGGCCCAGGTGCCTCAGATACAACTGTAGGGAGAGGGAAATATGTCTGGACCTGAGCAAAGCCTTTGGCACTGTCCCACACCACACCCTGGTGAAACATGAGTGTGAGGGGTGGGCAGCTCAGTGGGTACAGAACTGGCTGGACAGCCCCACCCAGAGAGTGCCTGCCAGTGGGTCCATGCCCAAGTGGAGGCCAGTGGCAAGTGGAGTCCCTCGAGGATCAGTGCTGGGACCTGTCTCAACATCTTCACTCAGTGACATGGACAGAGGCACTGAGGCAGCCTCAGCACCAAGCTGTGTGGAGCAGCTGACAGCTGCAGGGAAGGATCCAGCCAGAAGGACCAGGACAGGCTGCAGAGCTGAGCCCAGACCAACCTCACGAGGTTCAACAAGACCAAGGGCAAGTCCTGCAGGGCAGGGACAATTCCAAGCACAAATCCAGGCTGGGCAGTGCCAGGCTAGAGAGCAGCCCTGGGCAGAGGGACTTGGGGCTGCTGGTGGAGGAGAAGCTCAGCAGCAGCCAGCAGTGTGCACTTGCAGCCCAGAGAGCCAAGCAGAGCCTGGGCTGCAGCAGCAGCAGTGTGGGCAGCAGGGCCAGGGAGGGGATCCTGCCCCTCTGCTGAGACCACACCTGGAGCACTGTGCCCAGCTCTGGAGCCCCTGGGACAGGAAAGTCTGGAGGTGCTGGAAGGTGTCCAGAGCAGGGCCAGGAGGATGAGCAGAGGGCTGGAGCTGCTCTGCTGTGGGAACAGGCTGAGAGAGTTGGGGCTGTGCAGGCTGCAGAGGAGAAGGCTCCAAGCAGACCTTACTGTGGCCTTGCAGTGTCTGAAGGGGGCTGCAGGAAAGCTGGGGAGGGACTTCTGAGGGTGTCAGGCAGTGACAGGACTGGGGGGAATGGATCCAAGCTAGAGGAGGGCAGATTGGGTTTAAACCTTAAGAATAAGTTGTTCAGCAGGAGGGTGCTGAGAGCCTGGCACAGGTTGCCCAGGGAGGTGCTGGAAGCCTCATCCCTGGAGGTGTTTAAGGCCAGGCTGGATGTGGCTCTGGGCAGCCTGCTCTGGTGTGAGGTGCCCCTGCCCATGGCAGGGGGTTGGAGCTGGATGGTCCTTGGAGTCCCTTCCAGCCCTGCCAGCCCTGTGGGTCTGCAGTCACAGCTCATTACCCATAGCTGCAGGAGTGTGGGCACCTGAGAGGGCAGAGCACTGCACCCTCTGCACTGCCAGAGGATACCCAAGGCTGGATCAGCCTTCCTGGCTGCCTGTCCAACCTCTTCTGCAGCCCCTGGCAGCTCCTGGGCTCCACAAGGCTCTTTGGCAGCCTGAGATGCAAAAGGTGTTTTGGAGCTGCCCCAGGGCTGGGAGCTGGGCACTGCAGGCTGGGGCCAGGCTGCTCCTGGGCACCTTCTCTGCAGCCCCTGAAACTGAGCAGGGAGCAGGGAGGGTGCTGCTGGCAGCTGGAGGCAGTTTGCTCTGCCCTCTGAATTCCAGGGGTATAAACTCCAGGACTCAGAGCCAGAACAAGGCAAGAGCCTGCTGGATCACTCACCTGGATCAGGACAGGTTTGATCCCACAGCAGAGGCAAAGGGAAGATTTTACTCCTGCCAGCAGGGGTTGGAAGGGACCTCTGGAGATCATCCAACCCAATCTCCCTGCCAGGGCAGGGCACACAGGGACACAGCCAGCTGGGGCTGGGAAGTCTCCAGGGCAGACTCCACAGCCTCTCTGGGCAGCCTGCTCCAGGGCTCTGCCACCCTCACACCTAAGAAGTTCCTCCTCAGCTTCAGATGGAACTTCCTGCGTCCAAGTCTGTGCCCATTGCCTCCTGCCCTGCCACTGGGCACCACTGAGCACAGCCTGGCCCCAGCCCCCTGCCCCCACCCCTTAGAGGTCTGTAAGCACTGATGAGGTCCCCCTCAGCCTCCTCTTCTCCAGGCTAACCACCCCCAGCTCTCTCAGCCTCTGCTCACACCAGAGCTGCCCCAGTGCCCTCAGTGCCTCTGGGCTGGGCTCTCCTGTAGCTCTTTGCCCTTCATGAGCTGGGGAGACCAGAACTGGGCACAGTCTGTGCTCAGCCCTGGGCCCCTCAGTGCAGGAAGGACAGTGAGGGGCTGGAGCCTGCCCAGAGCAGGGCAGCCAGGCTGGAGAAGGGCCTGGAGCAGCTGGGGGTGAGGAGGGGCTGAGGGAGCTGGGGGTGTGCAGGTGGAGCAGAGCAGCCTGAGGGCAGAGCTCATTGCTCTCTGCAGCTGCCTGCAGGGAGGGGGCAGTGAGCAGGGGGCAGCCTCTGCTGCTTGGTGCCAAGGGCCAGAGGCAGGGGGAATGGTTCCAGGCTGCCCCAGGGGAGGCTCAGGCTGGAGCTCAGGAACTATTTGTGCCCTGGAAGGCTTCTCAGAGCTTGGAGTGGTCTGCCCAGGGCAGTGCTGCAGTGCCCAGCCCTGGGCATTGGTGCTCAGGGCCATGGTTTGGTGCTGAGCCTGCAGTGCTGTGCCGGGGGCTGGCCTGGGTGAGCTGTGCCAGCAGTGCTGTGCCAGGGGCTGGCCTGGGTGAGCTGTGCCAGCAGTGCTGTGCCGGGGGCTGGGCTGGGTGAGCTGTGCCAGCAGTGCTGTGTGCGGTGCTCGCCCTGGCGCCAGCCCCAGCAGCGCCGGAGGCAGCAGCGAGCGCCAGGGGCGGCAGCGGCTGCAGGCTCCGCAGTGCTTCGCTCTGTTTGCATCGCCTCAGCAGCAGCGATTTGGCCTTTGTCTCGCTTATTTGTGTCTCCAGCTCTCCCCTACCAAGTTCCCATGGCAACAGTCCCTCCACTGGTGTGAGCAGTCCTCGTGGCAGCCTCGGAAGCAGCCAAAAGGCAGCTCGCAGGCTGCACCTTCCACCTAATCCAGTCAGCTGGCAATTAGCTCTCCCCTTGAGAGCCATCAAAACCTCTGCCACCAGCGATGCCCCGGCGGGAGGCAGCAGTTTGGGCTGGCTGCTTTCATCGCCTCCTGCCAGCCTTGCACGGAGCAGAGAGCTGCAACAGGTCGCTGCTGGAGCACGAAGCATCCCATCCCCCCGTGCAGGAGGACCCAAAGGCATCAGCTGGGTGTAGGAATCAGAGAATCACAGAACTGGGTGGCTTGGCAAAGCCTCCCAAGGTCATCCAGGCCAACCCTCAACCCAGCACCACCATGGCCACCAAAACACATCCTCAAGAGCCATTCTGGAACACCACTCAGGGCTGGGGACTCCACCACCTCCCTGGGCAGCCTGTGCCAATCCCTGACCACGTTTACAGCAAAGAAGTTTGTCCTCAGCTCCAACCTAAGCCTCCCCTGGCACAATTCCAGGCCATTGCCTCTCCTCCCATTACCTGATTCTGGGGAGCAGAGCCCAACCCACCTCTCTCTGCAGGCAGCTGCAGAGGGCAATGAGCTCTGCCCTCAGCCAACCCCCCCAGCTGAGTGTCAGCACACCAGAGGGACAGGATGGCACCCAGAGGGGCCTGGACAAGCTGCAGGGGTGTGCCCAGCTGAACCTCAGGGGGTCCAACAAGAGCAAGTCCTGTACCTGGGCTGGAGCAATCCTCAGTGCCAGTGCAGGCTGAGGCTGATGAGATCCAGAGCAGCCCTGCAGAGAAGACCTGGGGGTGCTGGGGGGGAGAGGCTGGGCAGGAGCCAGCAGTGGGCACTGGCAGCACAGAAGGCCAAGGGCAGCCTGGGTTGCATCCAGCTGCATCCAGAGCTCCTGCCCCTCTGATCTGGTCTGGGGAGAGCTCACTGCAGGGCTGGGACAGCTCTGGGGGTCCCAACAAGAGAGAGACCTGGAGCTGATGGGGAGGGTCCAGAGGAGGCCATGAAGATGATCAGGGGGCTGGAGCAGCTCTGCTGTGAGGACAGGCTGAGGGAGCTGGGGGTGTGCTGCCTGGAGAGGAGAAGGCTCTGGGAGACCTCAGAGCTGCTGCCAGTGCCTGAAGGGGCTGCAAGCAGGCTGCAGAGAGGCTGTGCCCAAAGGGCTGCAGGGACAGGACGAGGGCAATGGCTGCAAAGCAGAGCAGAGCAGATGGAGATTGGATGTGAGGAGCAAGTTCTGCCCCAGGAGGCTGCTGCAGCACTGCAACAGGTTGCCCAGGGAGGTGCCTGAGGCTGTGGATATTGAAGGTGAAGCTCACCAAGGCTCTGAGCAACCTGGATCTAGTGGAGGATGTCCCTGCTGAGTGCAGGGGCTTGGACTGGCTGAGCTCTGGAGGTGCCTCCCAGCCCAGCCCCTGCTGTGAGTCCATGCCAGAGGAGCACCTGTGGGTCTCTGTCAGGAGCTGCTGTGCAGAGCCAGGCTCATGTCAGCAACCAGACAAAGCCTTTGGTGCAGGAAGGAGGAGGCAAAAAGCAGACTGTAAAGACAAACCTGATCCCAAAAGGCTCCCAGAGAAGTTGGCATCTCCACTGAGCCACCCTCAAGAAGGAACCCAGGGAAACGGCCTGGGTGGTGGTGAGCTCTGGAGAGCCTTGGATCTGCAGCTGCAGCAGCAGGGAGCAGATGTGGCGCTGGGCTGGGGCTCTTGGTGCCTTTGTCTCTTCAGAGGGAACACTTCCTGCAGCAATTAGAGCTCCTGCTCCCCCCGGCTGGCAGTCACTGCAGCAAAGCGCTGGTGCTGGCGCCTCTGGAGGTCAGGAGCGAGGCTCTGCTCCCCTCCACCTTGCCTGGAGCACCTCCTGCCCCAGCACACCAAGCCCTAACCCCCACCTCTCACCCTGACCTCTCTGCTCGGCCCAAAGACAGCCCCAGAACCTGCAGGGCTCTGAGCTGCCACCACGGGCAGTTATTTTCTTCCCCCGGGGACTCTCACCCTGTGGAGTGCCTGTGGGGTGCTGGGGAGCTGCCTGCTGCCCAGTGCAGCACTTGGGCACCTCCAGCTCTCACAGGTGGCAGCAGGGGCAGCCTGTGGGGTGTCGTGTGGGTGCTCAGCCCTGAGCAGAGAGGCTGCAGCCAGAGAGGGCTTGCACTCAGCAGTCAGCACCCAGGACTGGGGCTGGCCAGGGGCCAAGAGCGAGGGACAGCTCAGGCAGGACTGGGGTGCAGCCTCCTAAGGGAATGGGAAACACTCTGCAGCCCTTGAGAGCATGCCCTGGGCTCGTCTCCATCCCTGGGAGCCTCCTTCTGCCTGTGGGGACCTCTGCAGCCAGCAGGGTGGCTGAGTGCAGCTGGAGCACATCGCAGGCTCCTCTCCCTCTGCTGGGGATGGAGCTGCTGGAAGGGGGAGGCAGCTGCCTCGGGCACTGCAGGGAACCTGCCTCAGAGCCAGTCCCTGAGCCCTGCTGGGAGCAGCTCAGAAGGCTCTGGGCAGTGCCTGGGAGTGGTGACTGCAGTGCCCCAGCGGTGAGTGCCCAGGCAGGGGATCAGGACCTCCCCTGCCCAGCACACTCCCTGCTGGCTGACTGGCATTGAAGCCTCATCCTTAGGATCCCCAGAGAGGGAGGCTGAGCCCCTCCAGGACAAGAAGGGCTGCCAGACCTGCTCTGTGCAGCAGCCAAAGCACTGCCAGGCACGGACAGGGAGGTGCAGAGCCCAGGCTGCTGAGCCAGGAGGTCTCTGGTGCACAGCACCCAGTGGCAGGAAGGCAAAGGCACCCCTGGCACTGGAGCTTGCCAACACCCAGGGAAGGGCCTGGGGCCTCACTGGGCTGCCTGAACTTCTCTCTACCTCTGATTCCAACTCAGTGCCCACAGCACAAAGCCAACAGGACCTGCTGCCTCACCTGGAGGGGAGCTGGCAGTGAGCACCTGTGCCTGGC
This sequence comes from Pogoniulus pusillus, assembly GCF_015220805.1. Lineage (NCBI taxonomy): Eukaryota > Metazoa > Chordata > Aves > Piciformes > Lybiidae > Pogoniulus > Pogoniulus pusillus. Next base: position 1,512,898 of record NC_087292.1, read on the forward strand.
TGAGCCCATCCCACAGTGCCACACAGTGCCCACATGCCACCCAGCCTCTGCCAGCAGGCACAGCTCTCCCTCCTCCCACTGTCCTTGTTCTAGGAATGAGGCCTCTTGGCTCTGCCCTGGTCCCAGTGAGCCAGGATGCTGCCTATGGGCCTGCAGCCCTCCAGAGCAGGAGCAGGATGTGCTCCTAAAGCCCATGGCAAGCAGAGCTGCAGCAGGCTTTGTGCATTTGCCTCCCTGCAAATCCCCTCCCTGCTCCTCACCCCTCTGCCTGGGGTGTGGAAGAGCTAAATCCTCCTTTAGTGCCCTTATGCCTGCTGCTCAAGCCTGCCCCTTGCCCCTTGCTGGAGCTCCAGGGGGTATGAGGTGCTGCAGTGTCCCCAGTGCCACCCAAAGCCCTGCATGGCAGTGAGCTTCTGTGCCCATTACATCCAGCTGTGGACCCTCTCAACGTCTCCTCCTCTCCTCACACACACCTCAGCAGGCAAAGACACAGGAAAGAAGGTCAGGAGGTCCTGTGCCTGGGGATCCTGAGTCCCCAGCAGGACAGCTCCGGGGCTGTCTCCTCCCCTGCTCTCTTTTGGCACCACACAAACCTGCTTTTATACCATGTCTTGCTGCCTCCTCAAAGCCCTGGGGATGTGCTGGGCTCAGCACCAGCCAGCTGCTGTCTGAAGGGACCCCAGGCTCACCTCCTGAGGGTTGTAAGAGGTGAACAACTCACTAGGAGCCAGCAGTGCCCAGGTGGCCCAGAAAGCCAATGGCAGCCTGGCTGGGATCAGGAATGCTGTGCCCAGCAGGAGCAGGGAGGGGATTGTGCCCTGGCACTGGCCTCTGGTGAGGCCACAGCTCAGACCTGCCCTGGCACAGCTTGAGGCTGTGTCCCCTTCTTCTGCTGCTGGCTGCCTGGCAGCAGAGCTCAACCCCACCTGGCTACAGCCTCCCTGCAGGCAGCTGCAGGCAGCAATGAGCTCTGCCCTGAGCCTCCTCTGCTGCAGGCTGCACCCCCCCAGCTCCCTCAGCCTCTCCTCACAGGGCTGAGCTCCAGGCCCCTCCCCAGCCTTGCTGCCCTTCTCCAAACACCTTCCAGCATCTCAACATCTCTCTGCAATGGAGGAGCCCAGAACTGGACACAGCACTCCAGGGGTGGCCTGAGCAGTGCTGAGCACAGGGGCACAAGAACCTCCCTTGTCCTGCTGCCCACACTGCTCCTGAGCCAGCCCAGGATAGGAGAACTCCAATGAGATGTCCAAAGAGAGTTTGGGAAGAGCTCAAACCCTCTAACACAAGGGCTGGAGCCCAGTCCCAGGTAGAGGAAACCTCTTTCTAGCAGAGGGGTCTGGAGCAAGCCCGGGAGCAGAGCTCATTCCTGCAGCCCCCCTACAGCCTCCTCCTGCTCAGCTTGCACAGCAAACAGCTGTGGACTACATAGTCCCAGCCTGATCTCCACCCATGCTGCTGGCATCCAGGCAACCCTGAGGGATGCAGGCAAGATCTGCAAGTGTGAATAGGGACTGAACAGTGCCTGTCTCAGCACGGTGCAGCCCTGCAGTGTGGGCTGCTGTGGGAGGATGCCCAAGGTGCCAGGAGCAGCAGCTCTGCTGGCCAAGCTTCCCTGAGCTGCAGGAGCACTCTGGGGGGGAGGCCAAACGCTTGCCAATGAGGCAGTGGCAGGTCAGGCACTGCATGTCCCTGCCCTTGCAGCCAGCCCAGCAGGGCTAGGAGGTGCTGCTGTCTGCAGACTGCTGGGGAGGGGCAGGGCAGCTGGGAGGGAAGGTCAGATGCAGACAGGCTGATGGCTGCTCCACGCTGCCGAGGCAGGCACTGTGCTTGGGAAGTGTCACCCTCTGGGCTTGCTCCTCACCCTCACATCCACCCCAGGGGCATCTTCCTCCAGACAGGGCACAGGAGAGGCAGGCTCCAGACTGGTTGCTGCCTTTCCTCCCCACAGCATTCCCAGTGCAGGTGTGGGAGCAGCCAACCCCCTGCAGCACCTGGATGGGCTGAACAAAGTCAGGTTTTGCCTCCTGCAGTCCCTACAGACAGCTGCAGGTCTCCAGCTCTGCTGACAGCACTTCTCACCCTGCACACTCTCCTTTGCCCTGCCTGCACCCTCCTCTGCAGGGTGCTTCATGCAGAGAGGAGAAGCCAGGGCTGGAGCAAGGCCTGGCCTAGGGAAGATTTGAGAGCAGCCCTGAAGAGGAGGACCTGGGGGTGCTGGGGGGGAGAGGCTGGGCAGGAGCCAGCAGTGGGCACTGGCAGCACAGAAGGCCAAGGGCAGCCTGAGCTGCACTCAGAGCAGTGTGGGCAGAGCTGGAGAGAGGAGCTCCTGCCCCTCTGCTCTGCTCTGGGGAGACCTCACCTGCAGGGCTGGGACAGCTTTGGGATTCTCAACACAAGAAGGACCTGGAGCTGCTGGAGAGGGTCCAGAGTGGGCCACAAGGATCATCAGGGGCTGCAGAAGCTGTGCTGTGGGGCCAGGCTGGGAGAGTTGGGGCTGTGCAGCCTGGAGGAGAGAAGGCTGCAGGGAGAGCTGAGAGCAGCCTTGCAGTGCCTGGAGGGGCTGCAGGAGAGCTGGGGAGGGACTCTGGACAAGGGCTGGCAGTGGCAGGCTGAGGGCCAATGGTTTGAAACTGGAGCAGGGGAGATTTGAGTTGGGCATCAGGAGGAAGTTCTGCACAATGAGGGTGGCCACCTTATTAAATTGTCCCCAGGCAATCTCCTGCCTAGGTTGGTATGCAGTGAAAATCAAGGCAGGCCTGCCAGCAAGCCAGGGGAAAGGGAAAGGGAAAGGGAAAGGGAAAGGGAAAGGGAAAGGGAAAGGGAAAGGAGAAATAGGAAAAAAATAAAAGGGAAAAAGAAAAACAGAAATGGAAAAAGGAAAAGGAGAAGATAGGAAAAAGGAAGAGGGAAAAGGGGGAAAGGAAAAGGGGAACAGGGAAAGGAAAAGGGGAAAGGGAAAAGAGAATGAAAAGGGAAAAGGGAAAGGGGAAAAGGGAAAATGAAAAGGGAAATTGGAAAAATAAAAGGGAAAAACAGAAATGGAAAAAGGAAAAGGGGAAAAGAAGACAGGGAAAAGGGGGGAGGAAAAGAGAAACAGGGAAAGGAAAAGGGGAAAGAGAAAAGGAAAATGAAAAGGGGAAAGGGAAAGAGGAAAAGGGGAAATGAAAGGGAGAAATGGGAAAATGAAAAGGGAAATAGGAAAAATAAAAGGGAAAGAGAAAAACAGAAATGGAAAAAGGGGGAAAGAAGACAGGAAAAAGGAAGAGGGAAAAGAGGGAAAGGAAAAGAGAAACAGGGAAAGGGAAAGGACAAGGGGAAAGGGAAAAAGAAAATGGGAGAAAGAACATAGGAAAAGGGAAAAAGGAAGAGGAAAGAGGGAAAAAGAAAAAAGGAAAAGGGGAAAGTAAAAGGGAAACAGGGAAAAGAAAATGGAAAGGGGAAAGGAGGAAAAGAGAAAGGGGAAAGGGAAAATGGAAAAGGGAAAAGAGGAAAAGAGGAAAAGGAAAGGGGAAAAGGAAAAGGGGAAAAAGAAATGGGAAACAGGAAAAGGATAAAATTGAGCAGTGAATGAAAACCTTTTTACCCTGACAATCTGTGAAGCCTCCAGAGTGGGAGGGACCTGAAAGCCCATCTGAAGGGAGGCAAAGCAGTGGAATCTCCTCACCAAGGCTCCCTGCCGTGAGAGGGCCCCAGGGATGCTGATCTCCTGCTCCCCATCAGCCCAAAGACTCGCAAAGGTTCTCACTTCAGCAGCACCTCCCAGCCAGGCTGCTCAAGCACTGCACCAGAGAGTGCCCAGGTGTGCAGGCAGCCCCCTGCAGCAGGGCACTGTGCCCTTTGGCTCCCTGTGCCACTCCTCCCAGGGCTGGCAGAGCCCAGGGGCCTCCCTGCTGCGGCCCCCAGCTCACTCCTGGAGGCTGAGCAGCTCAGCACACGGCAGAGAAAACGAACTGGAGACCTCCTCCTTCCAGCCCCGAAGATGGGGAGCAGCTGGCACTGCTCTGTGCAAAGACCTAAGCACAAATCATTGGATGATGTCCACCCCTGGGTGCAGGTCTGGGGTGGCTCACGAGGTGCAGGGTCAGCAGATGAGCTCTGGCTGCTGCTCTCCTGCCTCGGCAGAAATGCTCCAGGGTGATGCTTTTTCCCTCCCTGAGCAGCAAAGGGCCATTGATTAAAGGCCATTGCCGAGCCCAGTCCCCCTCCTGTGTGCCAGGCTGCTCTATTTGCCCACCAGCCCTGTCCCAGAAGGGTGGCATCACCTCCTGCTCTGCTCTGACCTCACCTCCAATCCTGCCTCCAGTGCTGTGTCCCCAGCAGCAGGACTCAGAGCTGCTGGAGTGAGGCCAGAGGAGGCCACAAAGATGCTGCCAGGGCTGGAGCAGCTCTGCTGTGAGCACAGGCTGAGGGAGCTGGGGGGGTGCAGCCTGCAGAGGAGAAGGCTCCAGGGGCACCTCAGAGCTGCTGCCAGTGCCTGAAGGGAGCCTGCAGGAAGGCTGCAGAGGGACTTGTGCTGAGGGGGTCTGAGCCAGGCCAAGGGGAATGGTTTGGAGCTGAGGCAGGGCAGGGTTAGAGTGGAGCTGAGGGAGAAGTTCTCAGGTGAGAGCCTGGCACAGGCTGCCCAGGGAGGCTGTGGCTGCCTCCTGCCTGGGGGTGTTCAAGCCCAGGCTGGGTGAGGCTTTGAGCAGCTGAGGCTCGCTGAGAGCTGTCCCTGCCCGAGGCAGGGGGTTGGAGTAGATGAGCTCTGAGGTCCCTTCCAGCCTGAGCCACGCTGCGGCTGTGTGATTCTCTGATCTGCCACTGCCACACCACCTGCAGGCTCTGCTCCCACACCTCTGCTCTGCCAACCACAGCTCCTGGAGCTCCCCTGCGCTTCTCCAGAGCCTCTGACAGCAAGGTCCTGCTCTCCTGCTTGGCTTTATCACAGCTCTGCAGCTGAGATCCCTGCTGGCAGCCTCCCACCCACCAGCAGCTCTGCAGGCTTAAAGTGCATGTGCACAGCCTGGAGCCCTCAGGAGGGTCAGCAAGAGCAAGGGCAAGGTCCTGCAGCTGGGTGGAGGCAATGCCAAGCACAGATCCAGGCTGGGCAGGGAGTGGCTGGAGAGCAGCCCTGAGGAGAGGGACTTGGGGGTGCTGCTGGAGGAGAAGCTCAGCAGCAGCCAGCAGTGTGCACTTGCAGCCCAGAGAGCCAAGCAGAGCCTGGGCTGCAGCAGCAGCAGTGTGGCCAGCAGGGCCAGGGAGGGGATTCTGCCCCTCTGCTGTGCTCTGCTGAGACCCCACCTGGAGTCCTGCATCCAGCTCTGGAGCCCCTGGGACAAGAGGGCTGTGGAGATGCTGGAGAGTGTCCAGAGCAGGGCCAGGAGGATGCTCAGAGGCTGCAGCAGCTCTGCTGTGAGCACAGCCTGAAAGAGTTGGGGCTGTGCAGGCTGGAGCAGAGGAGGCTCCCAGGTGACCTTCTTGTGGCCTGCCAGCATCTGAAGGGGGCTCCAAAAAAGCTGGGGAGGGACTTTTGAGGCTGTGAGGGAGTGGCAGGAGTGGGGGGAATGGAGCAAAACTAGAGGTGGGGAGAGTGAGGCTGGAGGTGAGGAGGAAGTTGTTGAGCAGGAGAGTGGTGAGAGGCTGCAATGGGTTGCCCAGGGAGGTGGTTGAGGCCCCATGGCTGGAGGTGTCTGAGGCCAGGCTGGCTGAGGCTGTGTGCAGCCTGCTCTAGGGTAGGGTGTCCCTGGGCATGGCAGGGGGCTGGGACTGGCTGCTCCTTGTGCTCCCTTCCAGCCCTGCCTGATTCTATGACTCTAACCTCCACATGCCACCAGCTCCATGCCAGCTGCACCAGCAGGGCAGGGGTTTGGCTCCCAAGCCTTCACCCTCTGCTTCCTCACAGCAGCTGCCCCTGCTGCAAACACTGCTCCTGCCCCAGGGGCTGGCAGGGGCTCTGACAGGCTGCTCCTCTTAGGGAGAGCAGCTCCTGACTTGTAGCCCCCGAGGGGCTGCTCACAGCCTTGGCAGGGGGTTCTAAACGCCCACTGCACTGCAGCTTGAGCCCAGGGAGCGAACCCAGGGCGGGCAGCCTGGGGAAGGCTCCTCGGGAGAAGAGGAGGGAGGCTGGCAGCAGGGAGGTGTGGGGAGAGGTGTGTTTAATCCCCTGCCTGCAAAGAGCACCTTCCATGACGTCAGTGCAGCGAGTGGCGTCACAGTGCTGCCAAGTGTCCCCCCACACCCCCCCCCCGGCTGTGCAGCCCAGGCAGCTTCTTGCTCCTCCTTCCGAAGGAGAAGTGCTGAGCCCCGGGGAAAGGAGAGGAGCTGGGGAAGGGGATCAGAGCTCCCCGGGACGGCGTGCAGAGAGGCTCAGCACATCACCATCCTCACGCCAGAGGTTTGGCAGCCTCCTTCTCCCCCTCCTGGCCCTTCCCACCCCTTCAGCCCGGGTCCCTCCGTGCAGCATCCTTGGCTGGGTCATGAGGAGGGCAGCAGGGCTGCAGCGCTGCTTGTGGCTCAGGGATGGGGACACGGGGACAGGCTGTGGGGACAGGCAGGCTTGGCTGTGGGCAGTGGGGGTGGTCCTGGCCCCAGGTGGCAGCGGCAGCAGCAGGCATGGGCAGGGGAGCAGAGTGTCCTGGGGGCTCCTTGCACTGTGTCTCCCCGAGCCACCCCTGGTGACACAGTTCAGGCAGGCACAAACACAGGCAGATGGACAGAGCCTGCGGAGCAGATGGAGGGAAGGAAATTGGGACATCATTTGAAGGCCCTGAAGTGCCTCGTTAGGAAAAGACACAGCAGGGGCAGCTGGCTGAGAGGCAGAGCAGGCTGCAGCCAGCCCTGAAGGGGCAAGGAGAGGGCGCAAGAGGAGCACAGCAGCGCTGCCGCTCGGGACCAAGCCACAGCCTGCAGCAGCCGAGGGACAGCAGAGCTCCGAGGGTGCCACTCGCCCTGCCTCAGGCTCCATGCCCTGCCCAGCCGCAGGCAGAGCTAGCAGCTGCTCACAGCTCTTGGAGGTGCCCATCCCACAGCTGCTCCAGGAGAGCGAGGCAGGCCAGGCTGGGGGAGCTCTGCCAGCCCCTGAGCAGCCTGCCCTGGCCCCAGGCAGCAGCAGAGCCCTGCTGGGTGTTTCCTTCACCTCATGCTCTCACCCAGAAACTCTCATGTTGGCAGGTGCCAGCCTGGTCTGCTGTCCATGCCCTGCCTGCAGCGTGGGAGTAGAGCACAAGGCACATGGCTGGCACTGTGCCCAGCACAGGTCAGTGCCACTCCCAGGTATCTTGGCAGGCTTTTTGCCCACCTCCTCCATCACTCTCCCTTCCCTGCCTTCTCTGAGAGGAGGCTGCAGGCAGCTGGGGCTGGGCTCTGCCACCTAGGGTCAGGGGATGGAAGGAGAGGAACTGGCCTGAAATGGTGCCAGGGGAGGGTTAGGTTGGAGAGGAGGACAAATGTCTTTGGTGCCAGAGTGGTGTGGGACTGGCACAGGCTGCCCAGGGGGCTGGTGGAGGTGTTCCAGAACCATGTGGCCGTGGCCACTTGGGGCCAGGCTTTGGTGGCCATGGTGGTGCTGGGTTGAGGGCTGGACTGGATGACCTCAGAGGGCTCTGCCAACCCAAACAAGTCTCTGATTCTGCGATTCTTTCCCTACCACTTCCATGCCAGCCTCGGGGCTGCCCGGGGCTGGCTGCAGCAGGGTGGCTCAGTGGCCGCCAGGGCCCCCTGCGCTGGAGGAGGGCAGGATGGGGGCACGGCAGTGCGTTTGCTGTCGGTGTGTTGGGTTCTACACCCCTCTGCTGGGCACTCGCTACAAGCGCTGAGCGATGTGGCGGAGGATGGCAGCGGTGAGCAGGAACCGAGGCTGGCAGGAAAGAAGCCAAAGCCACCAGGATGGTTTGAAATGGGGAGCGCAGGGGAAAGGAGAACAGCTCCAGCAGGGCAGAGCTGCACTGCCCTTCCAGGCAGCCACACTGCAGGCTGCTGACCCTGCAGAGCTGCCTCGAGGGCTGGACTGGATGAGCTTTGAGATCAGAGAGTCATGGAATCAGCCAGGCTGGCAGAGAGCTCCAAGCTCAGCCAGCCTAACCTAGCACCCAGCCCTGCCCAACCAACCACACCATGGCACTAAGTGCCCCAGCCAGACTTGGCTGCAACACCTCCAGCCACAGCCACTCCACCACCTCCCTGGGCAGCCCATTCCAATGCCAATCACTCTCTCTGCCAGCAACTTCCTCCTAACATCCAGCCTAGACCTGCCCTGGCACAGCTTGAGCTTCTGTCCCCTTCTTCTGCTGCTGGCTGCCTGGCAGCAGAGCCCAACCCCACCTGGCTACAGCCTCCCTGCAGGCAGCTGCAGGCAGCAATCAGCTCTGCCCTGAGCCTCCTCTGCTGCAGGCTGCACCCCCCCAGCTCCCTCAGCCTCTCCTCACAGGGCTGTGCTCCAGGCCCCTCCCCAGCCTTGCTGCCCTGCTCCAAACACCTTCCAGCACCTCAGCATCTCTCTGCAATGGAGGAGCCCAGAACTGGACACAGTACCCTGTGAGCCCTGAGTTAGCTCTTAACAAAGCAATTGCTGAGTTGGAATTTAAGGAGTGGGAGAAATCTTTTTCTTCTCTGATCAAAGCTCCATTCCAGGGGTACAGCAGACAAGGAGTGACCTCTCCTGCCACAGTGGGCAGTGCTTGGAGGTTCTCCTGAGTTCAGGGAGTGTTTTCTGCCTGCTATACAAATGCTTTAGTGCCCATAAGTGGCAAAGTTTATGCAGCATCAGCAGGAGATGTTTTGAGTGGTGGATACATTTAACCCTTAGGCAGGCTTTAGTGCTCAGCAGCTGTGTGGAGGCTCAGCAGCCTCCTTTCTTTCACCCCCCCAGCACAAGATGCTGTACTTTGCCTTGAGCCTGCTGCAGTAAAGCTTCCCCTGGAAGAGCTGGGGTAGATCTCACCCTCGTGGTCTTCAACTTTGAGCTGTTCTGCTTAGAGGAGAAGCTCTGCAGCACCTCTGCTCTGCCAGCTGGATGGCAGTAGTGTTTTAGCCACTTGCTGCTGAAGTGGAATGTCCTTTCTGAGCCCCCCCCCAGGGGCAGCAGCCATTGAGTGGTGCTCTACACACAGGGCCAGAGGAGAGCTACACAAAAATCCAGTCCTTGAGGCTGGAATGGGTTGGGTTGGAAGGGACCAAAATGATCATCCAGTTCCAACCCCCTTCTTCCCCTGTGAGTGTAATCTGCCATCTGCTATCGTTTGTGTCACCTCCCTGCAGCTGGCAGCCCAGAGCAGAGATGGTTCACAGCTCTCCATGCAGAGAAGGTCCCAGAGAATGTGACACTGAGGCACAGAACTGCAGTGGCTGCCCAGTGGGGGCTGCAGATGCCACTTTGTGCTGCACAGAGTTACAGAATGGGTTGGCTTGGAAGGGACCTTAAACCTCACCCAGTGCCAACCCCCTGCCCTGGGCAGAGACCCCTGCCATCAGCCCAGGGTGCTCAAGGCCTCATCCAGCCTGGCCTTGAGCACCTCCAGGGAGCATCACAGAATAACAGAGTGGCTCAGGTTGGAAGGGACCTCATAGGTCATTTACTCCAACCCCTCTGCCGTGAGGATGTCTCTCAACTAGCACAGGCTGCAGGCTTCATGCAGCCTGGCCTTGACCACCCCCAGGGAGGGGCAGCCACAGCCTCCCTGGGCAGCCTGTGCCAGGCTCTCCCCACCCTCACTCTATGAAGGATTTCTTCCTCACCTCCAGCCTCAACCTCTCCTCTTCCATAGGATGAGGGAGCTGAAGCAGGCAGAGCAAGAAGTGCTGTCAGGCCACTGCAGGTCACTGTGCTTTCAGGGAGTGGTTTCTCAGGGAGCTTTAGCCCTGCAGCTGCACCAAGCTCTTAAAAGCTGAGAGCTCCAAACGCTGGCCTCACCCTGTCACAGCACGGCCAGAAAGTGAGCCCAGCCTGGGAGGTGCCTACAGCTTGCAGGAGCTGCTGGCTGAGCAGCTCAGTCACCTGCTGGGCTTCAGCAGCAACTTCAGAGTGTGGCTTTGGACCTGAAGTGCACATCCTGAGTGCAGAGGACTGCTGAGCTGTGACTGCTTCTGTGCACTAGGGGCTAGGATGTGACTTCTGCCTACTGCTCTCTGGCTCTGTGTGAGGAATGTCCCTCAGGGCCAAGAGAGCCAACAGCATCCCGAGGTGCAGCAAGGGAAGTGTGGCCAGCAGGGCTGGGGAGCTTCTCCTGCCCCTCTGCTCTGCTCTTCTAAGACCACTCCTGCAATACTGTGCCCAGGTTTGGGCTCCCCAGTTCAAGAGAGGCAGGGAGCTGCTGGAGAGGTTCCAAGGGAGGCCACAAGGATGCTGAAGGGACTGCAGCATCTCTGCTCCGAAGAGAGACTAAGAGCCCTGGGGCTGTTTGTGCTGGAAGGGAGAAGGCTGAGAGGGGACCTGATCAATTGCTATAAATATCTGAGGGGTGGGCACCAGGGAGAAGGTGCCAGGCTGTTTGGAAGAGGCAGGGACAGAAACAGCAGCTAAGGGCTCAGAGCTCAGAGGATGGACCACGGATTTGGCATAAGGAACTGATTGTTCTCTGTTGGAAGCAGGAAATAAATCCCTGACAGCAAGAGGCAGAAATGGCTCTCACCACCTGCAGGGCTGCCCTTCTGGGCTGTGAGGAAGGGGACACAGCCTCAAGCAGTGCCAGGGCAGGTTCAGGGTGGATGTTGTTAGGAAGTTCCTGGCAGAGAGAGTGATTGGCACTGGAATGGGCTGTTCAGGGAGGTGGTGGAGTGGCTGTGGCTGGAGGTGTTGCAGCCAAGCCTGGCTGGGGCACTTAGTGCCATGGTCTGGTTGGTTGGGCAGGGCTGGGTGCTAGGTTGGGCTGGCTGAGCTTGGAGCTCTCTTCCAGCCTGCTTCATTCTGTGGTTCTATGAAAGCACAGGGGTGCAGATGTTTGAGGAAAGGCAGTTAGTTACAGCTCAGGTCACAGCATCACAGAGTCACAGAAGCACTCAGGTGGGCAAAGCCTCTCAGGACCCCCAAGCCCTAGCACTGACCCTGCTCTGCAAGGCTCACCCTGAGCCACAGCCCCAAGCACCACAGCCAAACACCTTCAAACACCTCCAGCCTTGGGGACTCCACCACCTCCCTGGGCAGCCTGTGCCAGGGCCTGACCACTCTTGCTGCCAAAGGACTTCTCCTCCTGGCCAGCCTAAGCCTGCCCTGCTGCAGCTTGAGGCCATTCCCTCTTCTTCTGCCACTAAGTACCTGTGAGCAGAGCCCAGCAGCAGCCTCTGCACAGCCTCCTCTCAGGCAGCTGCAGGCAGTGATGAGCTCTGCCCTCAGCCTCCTCACACCAACCATGCCCAGCTCCCTCAGTCTCTCCTCATCAGATCTCTTCCCCAGCCCTTCCCCAGCTTCCCTGCCCTCCTCTGCACTGCCTCCAGCACCTCCTCAGCTCTCTTGTACTGAGGTGCCCCAAACTGGACACAGCTGCTGAGCTGTGGCCTCACCAGAGCCCAGTGCCAGGGCACAATTCCCTCCCTGCTCCTGCTGGGCACAGCATTCCTGATCCCAGCCAGGCTGCCATTGGCTTTCTGGGCCACCTGGGCACTGCTGGCTCCTGCTCAGCTGCTTGCCCATTACAGCCCCCAGGTCCCTTTCTGCCAGGCACTTTCCAGCCACACTGCCCCAGGCCTGGAGTGTTGCTTGGGGTTGTTGTGGCCCAGGTGCAGGAGCTGGCACTTGGCCTTGCTGAAGCTCATCCTATTAACATTGGCCATGGACCCAATGTACCCAAGCCCCTCTGCAGAGCCTCCCTGCCCAGCTGCAGAACAAGACTCCCTGACCCTCAAGAGCATCCACTTGCAAGAAAGCCTTAAAGAAGAGGCTGAGTTTCCCCCCTCAGCCTTGAACTTCAGCAGAGGCTAAGACACAAGCTGCAGCTGAGCACAGAATGTTTTAGCCAGGACTACCCAGCTGGCTGGTTTCCAATGAGTCTCAGAGTGCAGCTTGCCTGCTCTGAGCTGTCAGCCCAATTTCAGAGGAATGCTCAGATCCAAGGTTTGGAAAACGTGGCCCAGTGAATCATCCTCTTATGATAACAGAGGTGGAAAACATCAGAATACAGCTGTAGTGAGAAACAGACCTCACAACCTGCAGGGATCTCAAAGCAAGCACAATGACTGCGTGGAAAATGCCACAAATGAGCTGCTGCAGAGGCTCCAGAGGAGGCCACCAAGAGCAGCAGAGGCTGCAGAAGCTGTGCTGTGGGGCCAGGCTGGGAGAGTTGGGGCTGTGCAGCCTGGAGGAGAGAAGGCTGCAGGGAGAGCTGAGAGCAGCCTTGCAGTGCCTGGAGGGGCTGCAGGAGAGCTGGGGAGGGACTCTGGACAAGGGCTGGCAGTGGCAGGCTGAGGGCCAATGGCTTTGAGCTGGGAGAGGGGAGAGGGAGAGTGGAGCTGGGGAAGAGATTGTTGAGAGTGAGGGTGGGGAGAGACTGGCACAGGCTGCCCAGGGAGGCTGTGGCTGCCCCTCCCTGGGGGTGGTCAAGGCCAGGCTGCATGAAGCCTGCAGCAGCCTGTGCTAGTTGAGAGACATCCTCATGGCAGAGGGGTTGGAGTAAATGACCTGTGAGGTCCCTTCCAACCTGAGCCACTCTGTTATTCTGTGATGCTCCCTGGAGGTGCTCAAGGCCAGGCTGGATGAGGCCTTGAGCACCCTGGGCTGATGGCAGGGGTCTCTGCCCAGGGCAGGGGGTTGGCACTGGGTGAGGTTTAAGGTCCCTTCCAAGCCAACCCATTCTGTAACTCTGTGCAGCACCAAGTGGCATCTGCAGCCCCCACTGGGCAGCCACTGCAGTTCTGTGCCTCAGTGTCACATTCTCTGGGACCTTCTCTGCATGGAGAGCTGTGAACCATCTCTGCTCTGGGCTGCCAGCTGCAGGGAGGTGACACAAACGATAGCAGATGGCAGATTACACTCACAGGGGAAGAAGGGGGTTGGAACTGGATGATCATTTTGGTCCCTTCCAACCCAACCCATTCTAGGATTCTGTGCCTCAAGGACTGGATTTTTGTGTAGCTCTCCTCTGGCCCTGTGTGTAGAGCACCACTCAATGGCTGCTGCCCCTGGGGGGGGGCTCAGAAAGGACATTCCACTTCAGCAGCAAGTGGCTAAAACACTACTGCCATCCAGCTGGCAGAGCAGAGGTGCTGCAGAGCTTCTCCTCTAAGCAGAACAGCTCAAAGTTGAAGACCACGAGGGTGAGCTCTACCCCAGCTCTTCCAGGGGAAGCTTTACTGCAGCAGGCTCAAGGCAAAGTACAGCATCTTGTGCTGGGAGGGTGAAAGAAAGGAGGCTGCTGAGCCTCCACACAGCTGCTGAGCACTAAAGCCTGCCTAAGGGTTAAATGTATCCACCACTCAAAACATCTCCTGCTGATGCTGCATAAACTCTGCCACTTATGGGCACTAAAGCATTTGTATAGCAGGCAGAAAACACTCCCTGAACTCAGGAGAACCTCCAAGCACTGCCCACTGTGGCAGGAGAGGTCACTCCTTGTCTGCTGTACCCCTGGAATGGAGCTTTGATCAGAGAAGAAAAAGATTTCTCCCACTCCTTAAATTCCAACTCAGCAATTGCTTTGTTAAGAGCTAACTCAGGGCTCACAGGGTACTGTGTCCAGTTCTGGGCTCCTCCATTGCAGAGAGATATTGAGGTGCTGGAAGGTGTTTGGAGCAGGGCAGCAAGGCTGGGGAGGGGCCTGGAGCACAGCCCTGTGAGGAGAGGCTGAGGGAGCTGGGGGGGTGCAGCCTGCAGCAGAGGAGGCTCAGGGCAGAGCTCATTGCTGCCTGCAGCTGCCTGCAGGGAGGCTGTAGCCAGGTGGGGTTGGGCTCTGCTGCCAGGCAGCCAGCAGCAGAAGAAGGGGACAGAGGCTCAAGCTGTGCCAGGGCAGGTCTAGGCTGGATGTTAGGAGGAAGTTGTTGTCAGATAGAGTGATTGGCACTGGAGTCCGTGTTTCGGACCACGAAGAGATGCTTTGGAGCTGCCTGAGCCTTTGTGATCTTCAGGTAGTTTGTCCAGCTGAATTCTTCCTCCTTATAACCTACAACCCCTCAGGAAGAGAAAGCAGAGCACAAGTTCACAGGGAGCAGGCAGGAGGTGGTGGAGTCACCATCCCTGGAGGTGTTGAAGCCAAGCCTGGATGTGGCACTTAGAATCACAGAATCAACCAGGTTGGAAGAGGCCTCCAAGATCATCCAGCCCAACCCAGCTTGGGGTTGTTGTGGCCAAAGTGCAGAACCCTGCCCTTGGCCTTGTTCAGTCTCATCCCATTGGCCTCTGCCCACCCATGCAGCCTGGCCAAATCCCTCTGCAGGGCTCTGCTACCCTCCACCAGCTCCACACTGCTCCTAGCTTGGTGTCATCTGCAAACCTACTGATGCTGGACTCAATCCCCTGCTCCAGATCATCCATAAAGATCTTGAACAGGCCTGTGCCCAGCACTGATCCCTGTGGCACACCACTGGTGCCAGCTGGCTCTGGCACCATTCACATGTTGGCATTTGCTGGTTCTTTCTTCAAGTGCTTTAGTTTTGCCTCTTCCCTGTGTGTGTTAAGCATCCAAGCCCTGCGTTTCAAACACCAGAAGTAAGTTTTCTGGGGAGGTCTAATGTTAATAAACAGCTTTTATAGTCATGAACAATCTTCATCTGGATAGAAAAGACAATAGAGAGTGTTCATTTTGCTTCATTTGTAACATCTGCTGAGTTCCTAGCTGGGGGAGGGGAGGTGGAAGCTCCCAAACCTGCACACTGATACAAGGCTTCAGCATTACTTCCTTTTTACACATGATCTGACTTCTCTCATTAGAACAGTCATAGAATCAGAATCAACCAGCTTGGAAGAGAGCTCCAAGCTCCTCCAGCCCAACCTAGCACCCAGCCCTGCCCAACCAACCAGACCATGGCACCGAGTGCCTCATCCAGGCTTGGCTGCAACACCTCCAGGGATGGTGCCTCCACCACCTCCCTGGACCTGCCCTGGCACAGCTTGACACTCTGTGCCCTTGTTCTGTTGCTGGTTGCCTGGCAGCAGAGCCCAACCCCACCTGGCTACAGCCTCCCTGCAGGCAGCTGCAGACAGCAATGAGCTCTGCCCTGAGCCTCCTCTGCTGCAGGCTGCACACCCCCAGCTCCCTCAGCCTCTCCTCACAGGGCTGTGCTCCAGGCCCCTCCCCAGCCTTGCTGCCCTTCTCTGGGCACCTTCCAGAGAAGGTGCTTTGTGATGGCACTCAGGATGCCCTGTTCCATGCCCTTGCCTGGCACTGAGGTCAGGCTCACAGCTCTGTAGTTCTCTGGCTCCTCCTTTCAACCCTTCTTATGGATGGGATCACATTGGCAGCTTCCAGTCTTCAGGAACCTCTGCAGTGAGCCAGGACTGCTGATAAATGATGGAGACTGGCTTGGCCAGCTCAGCTGCCAGCTCTCTCAGCACCCTAGGATGGATCCTGTCTGGTCCCATGGACTGGTGAGGATCCAAATGTCTCAGCAGGTCCCTTACTGCTTCCTCATGGATTAGAGGGGGACTGTACTGGTCCCTGACTCCATCTGCCAGCTCAGGAGTCCAGCTGTGCTGGAGACAACCTGTCCCACTAGTGAAGACTGAGGCCAAGAAGGTGTTGAGCAGCTCTGCCTTTTCCTCATCCTTTGTCACTCTGTTCCCCTCTCTATCTAACAAGGACTGGAGCTTGTCCTTGGCCCTTCTCTGCCATTCAGATACTTACACAAACATTTTTTATTCCACTTACCAGCAGTGGCAGCCTGAGCTCCAAATGGGCTTTTGCCTCTCTCATTTTTCCTCTACAAGACCTAGCAACTTCCTTGAACTTCTCCTGGGACACCTCCCCTCTTTTCCAAAGGTGATACACTCTCTTTTTAATCTTCAATCCCTTCAGCAGCTCCCTGCCCATCCAGCCTGGCTGCCTCCCTCCTCGGCTCATCTTATCCTCAAAGCAGCACACCAGGTGAAAGAGCTTGGGAGCTACAGGCTGCTGGGAGGGATTGCTCTCAAGGAACTCTGCCTAGAAAGCAGCTCCATGAACGTGAGGTCTCCAGCCCTGGGGGTGACCTCTGAGATGAACCCCAACAGCCACTGAGTGTTGTGAAGGAGGTAGGTTTGTTGCAGTGCTGGGTGCAGGCAGGGCCACTCCAGCAATCCTGCACAGCCCATGCTGGCACAAGCCTCACTTTGTGTTACAGGAGCAGACATTCATAGCAAGAGGTAGGGTTATTACAGCTTATTAACACAGGCATTTTCCCTCCCCCCTCCCCCTCACTGGTCTTAGGTGGTCATCTGAGTTGAAGGGCAGCAGTCTTCCTCACAGGGTTCTTTCCATCTTTGATCAGCTGGCTTCTCTTAACTGCTGAAGCCAGGATGTCTGCTTCTCCTTTATCTCCTTCCTGCTTTCTTCAGCCAAAAGAATGCAGGCCTGGGCCTTTTCAAGATTACAAATCACAGACCTCCAACTAGCAGCTGCAAACACTTAGAACCACAGAACCAAGCAGGTTGGAAGAGAGCTCCAAGCTCAGCCAGCCCAGCCTAGCACCCAGCCCTGCCCAACCAACCAGACCATGGCACTAAGTGCCCCAGCCAGGCTTGGCTGCAACACCTCCAGCCACAGCCACTCCACCACCTCCCTGGGCAGCCCATTCCAATGCCAATCACTCTCTCTGCCAGCAACTTCCTAACAACATCCAGCCTAGACCTGCCCTGGCACAGCTTCAGCCTCTGTCCCCTTCTTCTGCTGCTGGCTGCCTGGCAGCAGAGCCCAACCCCACCTGGCTACAGCCTCCCTGCAGGCAGCTGCAGGCAGCAATGAGCTCTGCCCTGAGCCTCCTCTTCTGCAGGCTGCACCCCCCCAGCTCCCTCAGCCTCTCCTCACAGGGCTGTGCTCCAGGCCCCTCCCCAGCCTTGCTGCCCTGCTCCAAACACCTTCCAGCACCTCAGCATCTCTCCTGTGTGCAGGGGCTCAGAACTGGGTTTGCACATTACCAACTGACCACCACCACCAAACCTCCGCACACAGGTTGGTATTCTGTGGTTTGCTGCAGCCACCCTCAAGAACACACACCTGGTCTGTAGGGTCCTTTACAAGCACTCCTTCACTTTCCTCACCCCCAGACGCTGAGCAGAGCTTCCCTCTCCCAGGCCCCAGCAGACAGCAGCGCTGCCACCAGCAGCCACTGGGCCATGGACAGAGCCTGTGCGGCTGCGCTGCTGGGGTGGTTTGGCTGTTCCCTGCCCCCCCACACTTTAGAAGGCACCCCAGCTAACTCTGGGAATATAAATGAAGCTATTTATTTACAGCAGCACAATACACAAGCAGCTATTTACAGTCTATACAGTTATAGACACAAATAGACAAGGGAAAAACAATACAGAAGCACAACTCCCCTCCCAGGAACCTGAGTCCCCAGGAGGGGCTCTCAAACCACCCCTGCACCATCCCCTGCCCCTCTCAACCTTACCCCAGTCTTCAGGAAGAAAAGAGGTGCAGCCAAGAGGTTAAGGAGCAAGGTTAGTGGCAGTGAGGTTAGGAAGATGTAGCTGAGCCTGAAGCCAAAAGCAGAGTGAGAACAAAAATGGGCAGTGTTATCTAAGGTTCTCCTTCTTGTTCCCATAGCTCTCAGCGGGACTGTGAGGGAAGCAGACACAACCAATGATTGCATTTCACAGTATCACAGTATCACAGTATCATCAG
Organism: Pogoniulus pusillus; assembly: GCF_015220805.1. Taxonomy (NCBI): domain Eukaryota; kingdom Metazoa; phylum Chordata; class Aves; order Piciformes; family Lybiidae; genus Pogoniulus; species Pogoniulus pusillus. The sequence continues at coordinate 1,530,618 of NC_087292.1, forward strand.
GGTTGGAAGAGACCTCACAGATCATCAAGTCCAACCCTTTAGCACAGAGCTCAAGGCCAGACCATGGCACCAAGTGCCACGTCCAGTCCTGCCTTGAACAGCTCCAGGGACGGCGACTCCACCACCTCCCCGGGCAGCCCATTCCAGTGTCCAATGACTCTCTCAGGGAAGAACTTTCTCCTCACCTCCAGCCTAAATCTCCCCTGGCACAGCCTGAGGCTGTGTCCTCTTGTTCTGGTGCTGGCCACCTGAGAGAAGAGAGCAACCTCCTCCTGGCCACAACCTCCCCTCAGGTAGTTGTAGACAGCAATAAGGTCTCCCCTGAGCCTCCTCTTCTCCAGGCTAACCAATCCCAGCTCCCTCAGCCTCTCCTCGTAGGGCTGTGCTCAAGGCCTCTCCCCAGCCTCGTTGCCCTTCTCTGGACACGCTCAAGCATCTCAATGTCCCTCCTAAACTGGGGGGCCCAGAACTGAACACAGCACTCAAGGTGAGGTCTAACCAGTGCAGAGTACAGGGGCAGAATGACCTCCCTGCTCCTGCTGGCCACACCATTCCTGATGCAGGCCAGGATGCCACTGGCTCTCTTGGCCACCTGGGCACACTGCTGGCTCATGTTCAGGCAGGTATCAATCAGCACTCCCAGATCCCTCTCTGTCTGGCTGCTCTCAGCCACTCTGACCCCAGCCTGTATCTCTGCATGGGGTTGCTGTGGCTCACCAAAACATTCTAGCCTGCTTCAAACGAGCACAGCTGGTCTGAGGCTAACTGGAAGCCTTTAAGGAGGTGTCTGGTTGTGAAAACAAAATAATGACCAAGTCTACACCAGTCACTGGTCTGCTGAGAGGGACAGAAGAGCCCAAACCGTAACCGCTCTGCTCTCAGCGCGGTTGGTGCCGCTGGGTCCCACCGCTGTGTCCGGGGACCTTGGCCTATTCGTTGCCCCTTTGATCTGATCTCCCTTCTCATCTCTCCACTAACAAATAATAAGCTGGCAGCTGAGCTGGCCAAGCCACTCTCCATCATTTATCAGCAGTCCTGGCTCACTGCAGAGGTCCCTGAAGACTGGAAGCTGCCAATGTGATCCCATCCACAAGAAGGGTCGTAAGGAGGAGCCAGAGAACTACAGAGCTGTGAGCCTGACCTCAGTGCCAGGCAAGGGCATGGAACAGGGCATCCTGAGTGCCATCACACAGCACCTACAGCATGGCCAAGGGATCAGGCCCAGCCAGCAGGGGATTTAGGAAGGGCAGGTCCTGCCTCACCAACTTGAGCTCCTTTTATGCTCAGGTTCCTGCCTGGTGAGTGTGGGGCAGGCTGTGGATGGAGTCTGCCTGGACTGCAGCAAAGCCTTTGACACTGCCTGCCACAAGAAGCTCCTGGCCAAGCTGCCAGCTCCTGTCTTGGACAGATTCACTCTGTGCTGGATCAAGAACTGGCTGGATGGCAGAGCCCAGAGAGTGGTGGTGAATGGTGCCACATCCAGCTGGCAGCTGGCACCAGTGGTGTTCCCCAGGGATCAGTGCTGGGCCCAGTCCTGTTCAATGTCTTTATTGATGATCTGGAGCAGAGCACTGAGTCCATCATCAGTCAGTTTGCAGATGGCACCAAGCTAGGAGCAGTGTGGAGCTGGTGGAGAGTAGCAGAGCCCTGCAGAGGGACCTGGCCAGGCTGGATGGGTGGGCAGAGGCCAATGGGATGAGACTGAACAAGGCCAAGGGCAGGGTTCTGCACTTTGGCCACAACAACCCCAAGCAGCACTGCAGGCTGGGGCCAGAGTGGCTGAGAGCAGCCAGGCAGAGAGGGAGCTGGGGGTGGTGGGAGAGAGGAGCTGCAGAGGAGGCAGCAGTGCCCAGGTGGGCAGCAGAGCCAATGGCATCCTGGGCTGGCTCAGGAGCAGTGTGGGCAGCAGGACAAGGGAGGTTCTTGTGCCCCTGTGCTCAGCACTGCTCAGGCCACCCCTGGAGTGCTGTGTCCAGTTCTGGGCTCCTCCATTGCAGAGAGATGCTGAGGTGCTGGAAGGTGTCCAGAGCAGGGCAGCAAGGCTGGGGAGGGGCCTGGAGCAGAGCCCTGTGAGGAGAGGCTGAGGGAGCTGGGGGGGTGCAGCCTGCAGAAGAGGAGGCTCAGGGCAGAGCTCATTGCTGCCTGCAGCTGCCTGCAGGGAGGCTGTGGCCAGGTGGGGTTGGGCTCTGCTGCCAGGCAGCCAGGGGCAGAAGAAGGGGACAGAGGCTGAAGCTGTGCCAGGGCAGGTTCAGGCTGGATGTGAGGAGGAAGTTGCTGGCAGAGAGAGTGATTGGCATTGGAATGGGCTGCCCAGGGAGGTGGTGGAGTGGCCGTGGCTGGAGGTGTTGCAGCCAAGCCTGGCTGGGGCACTTAGTGCCATGGTCTGGTTGGTTGGGCAGGGCTGGGTGCTAGGCTGGGCTGGCTGAGCTTGGAGCTCTCTGCCAGCCTGGCCGATTCTAGCACTCTATGATAACTCTATGATAACGTAAGCCTTGCTGGCTTGTGGGTCGGTTCGGCTGTCTGGGGTTCAGAGGGAGGCAGAGACAGCGCAGGGCGGGCGGAGCGCCTGAGCGGCACCGTGCGGCAGGGCCCCGCCGGGCCCGGGGCGGCGCCCGCAGGCGCTCGCTGTGGGGGGGTTGATTGGGGGTAGGTGAGGGGGGGGGGGGGGGGGGGGCAGTGCGCAGGCGCTCGCTGTGGGGGGGTTGATTGGGGGTAGGTGAGGGGGGGGGCAGTGCGCAGGCGCTCGGTGTGGGGGGGTTGATTGGGGGGGTAGGTGAGGGGGGGGGGGCAGTGCGCAGGCGCTCGGTGTGGGGGGGGTAGGTGAGGGGGGGGAGGGGGCAGTGCGCAGGCGCAGAGCGCAGCCCCAGCCCCGCCCCGCCGCGCTGGCAGGACGCCGGCGCCTCGCGAGGGCACGCACGTAGCGTCAAGCGCGCGAGTGGCCGCTCCTCGCCCCTCCCCCTCCGTCTCCCCCAGCGTCACCTCCCTGCCGCACGCTCGCGGCAGCGTGATGACGTCGCCGCCGCGCTCCGCCTCCCTCCCCGGCCCGCGCCGCAGCGTCCGCGCCGGGCCCCGCCCCCCGCTATAAAAGCGGCCGCGGCCGGCGGGCGCCATTGTGCTGCGGAGCAGGCCGCGGCGGTGGCAGTTGCGGTTCTGCTGCGCCGCGCCCCGCGCCTTTCTCGCCGCCTTTCTCTCCTTTCCTCCTTCCCTTTCTCTTTCTTCTCCTTCCCCTCCCCCTCCCCGCTGCGCCGCGGACATGCCGCGCGTCTACATCGGCCGCCTGAGCTACCACGTCCGCGAGAAGGACATCCAGCGCTTCTTCAGCGGCTACGGCCGCCTGCTCGAGGTCGACCTCAAAAATGGGTGAGCGTCGTCCTGCGGCCCCCGAGCCGCCGCCGCCCGCCGGACGCCTGCCCTTGCTCCGTGCGCCCTTTCCCCTTCGCCCCGCGGGCCCGGGCGGGCCTCCGCCGCCGCCGCCTGTCCCTTCCCTGCCCCATGTTGTGGGCCGCTCCCGCCCGCCCTGCCGCGTGGCGCCCGGCGCAAGATGGCGGCGGCGCGGGGGGAGCGGGGGCGCTGCGGGGGGAGCGGGGGCGCTGCGGCGGGGCCGGCGCCCATTGTCCCGGCCCGGCGGCCGTGGGCGGGCGTCTCTCGGGCAGGCGCTGACGAGGCCTTTCCCCTCCGACCCCCGTCTCCCAGTTACGGCTTCGTGGAGTTCGAGGACTCCCGCGATGCCGACGATGCCGTTTACGAGCTGAACGGCAAGGACCTGTGCGGGGAGCGCGTCATCGTGGAGCACGCCCGCGGCCCGCGCCGCGACAGGGACGGCTACAGCTACAGTAGTCGCAGTGAGTACGGGCCCGCCGCGGTGCGCGGGCGGCAGGCTGCTTCGGGCAGGGGCAGGAGGTAGGCAGGAGGCGAGGAGCGGGGCGGGGGGCGCAGGTCGGGTGTTGGCAGGGAGGCGGAGCGCAGGGGAGCGAGTCCCGCGGGGCGGAGGGGCTGGGGGCCGCCGGGGATACCTGGCGCAGCGCCGGGGGCCGAGCTGTCTGCCGCCGTAGTGCTGCGAGACGTTTGTGCCTGGCAGCGGCGCTGCGCTCGGGTATCTCCTAAGAAACTTAGGTGGGCGAATAGGTGGAGCGATTCTGGCTGCAGAGCTGCGGCCTGGAAAGGGTTTCTAGTTGGTTTTACACCGTGCGCTCTGCTAATGGAAGGGCTCCGGTGTACTTGGGAGCGTTTAGGTGGAACGGTGATGTTGCATCACTGACGTTAGCGAGCAAATAACCGTTGTGTAACCGGGGGGAGAGGCGCTCGGCTGTGAACTTTAGTTCGGTCGAGTCTAGGGGGAGGGCGGGGGGGAGGTTTGCAAGCAGCAATGTGTTTTGCTAGGTGGGGGATACCGTAAATAGTTCTGCGTTCAGCTAACTTCTGTAGATGTAACATCTTGAGCTGAACTCTGTAGAACTGAGCCGGCCTCGTACTGTAATGAAAGCACTGAGGCTTGCCTTTCAGCTCGGTGTTGGGGGGGGGGGGGGGGGGGGCTGGGGGGGCGGGGGGTGGGATGTTGTCTGTTTGGAGGCA